>NC_088360.1:59376227-59438727 GCF_034508935.2 Berghia stephanieae | reverse complement strand
AAAATCTTGACTTCACCCATGATCGATCCTGGTCCCTTTGCGTGTGAAGTGAGTGCTCCTAACAACTGAGCAGGACTTAATTTGAAGGCATGCGTTTAAGTAAAATATTCACTATAAATCATACCAACACAAAAATCTATGTGTAACATTAGAGTGTTTATAGTCTAATTAAGAGAATTTAATAAGAATTTATCACCCAAATGGCGGTCTAAAAACAAGAATAGAAGCTGAGTGGCATCAACTTCATTTATTATTTATTCCAATCTTGTTTGACAAAAAAGCTTTTGGAAGATGGAAAACTTTCCCTTCAACCCCATGAACTGACCAAATCAGCACTCTCATTGGCTGAAATTTTTAAACACTTTACCTACAAGACAATTAAAGAAATTGTTACTTTGAAAGTATCACACAATTTACGCAAATCCTTGTCACTTCCTTGAAACATTTTAACACAGGTGTAAACAATCTAGACAAAAGAGTGACATGAAAAGTTTTACCAATAAGGCATGACATAGCATTAGACTTCAAAGCCATACACAAAAGGATTCAATATATCATACATATACGTTGTCAACTGACCTCTTGGGAACTGAACACATTTTATCAGTCAACTCTCACATGGTGCAAATTGAATACAGACAAATAGTTTCTAGAAACAGTGCAGCTATGTGATCTTGTGGTTTGACACTCGCTTTCAGATCGGAAGGTCCTGGGTTCGAGCCTCACTCGGCACATAGTTAGGTCCTTGTAAAAGGCTCTTTACTCACATTCTCTCATCGTACTCAGATGTACAGTCTCTGTCGGAAAAACATTGTAATATCGCTTATCAGGCATCATGGCGTATTGTTCTACATGTTACGTGTTGCTGTTGATCAGGACCCCTTTGTAAAGAGCTTTGAGCATGCTTAGAGGATATGGCACTATATAAAAGCTCAAGTTTTTTTTCGTTTTCTTTTCTTAATAGTTAATGAAGAGGACTTATGAGTGCTTGGTCGTTTATGGAAGTAACTGGCACACAGATATCAAACCAATTTATCTCTATCCTTTGAAAAGGAATGTGCCTCTTCCCAACAACAGCAGTAAAATTTAACAAAAACAAATCAAAACAAAAAACAAAAACAAAAAAAAACATGTCTTAGGTCTTATGTCAAGAAACTAATTGTATATGATCATCATCATCACCACCCTTTATAATCATTACTTTTATTACAATATATTCAGCATTTTAATCTTATATTATTATAATTATCATCATCATTAACTAATCTACTTATAAATTTTGTTTAATGAGAGAGAGAGACGGGGGGGGGGGGGGGGGGGGGGGGGGATAAAAGAGAGAGAGAGTGTGTGCCTGAATATGTGCTAGTGTATGAATATGTGTGTATGTGTGTGTATGTGCGTGCGTGTGTGTGTGTGTGTATGTGTGTGTGTGTATGTGTGTGTGTGTGTTTATGTCACGAAGTCCTAATCATGAATTCGTTTCTACCTAAACAATAGCACTGAATAAATAGCATATCATAGACTAAAAATAGTGAGAAAGAAATAAATAGTGATAAAGAAATGACACAATTTAACATACAAAAATATGTGCCAACTGTAGCACTGTGTTGATATGATGAATCAGGTACATTTGCATGTGATTTGAGCACATTAATATATTTAATATAAAACACCGTATTAATATACAAGTCATTGAGTTAAATATTAATTGTCATTCTATGTTTTTTTTGTTGTTTGTTGTTTGTTGTTTGCTGTTTTGTTTTTTGTTCTGCTTGCTTTGTGGGGGGGGGGGGGGGGGATCCTTTCATTTTTTGTGACTTTTTTGGGGGGTTTTTTGGTTTTTGTTTTTCATATTTCTTTGCCTTCTTTATTCGACCTGCGTTCTGGATGATACTCCATTCAAATTGTATATTCATACATTCTTTCAACAAGTACATTTTAAGACATAATTGACACAAGGCACCGAAAAGAGGAACAGTCTTTGAGTCTAAAAAAATTATAAGGGTCATTATTGTCCTCGTGGATTAGTTGACAAATTCAAAGACAAAACGCAAGTCCTCTCTCAAAGGGAATTATAAGAATTAAAAACTCTTTAAAAAATAAAAATCCAAGAGAAAATTTTCTTATTTAAAATATATCGCATGGGAAGACTAGAGTAACCCGGGTATAAGTATAAGCCACAATGCAGAGCCGCTAAGTTGTTTATGAAATTAATTGTCTTTCTTCCAAGCTGAGAAACTGGGTTACCCATGAACCAGAGCCATCACTAATTAAAAATGTTTTGTTTAAAGATCATGTTTTATTTAAATCATTATTACTATTACTATCCTATATCATTATCATCATCATCAATATTATTATTATTACTATCATTATTATTATTATTATTATTATTATTATTATTATTATTATTATTATTATTATTATTATTATTATTATTATTGTTCTTGTTTGTTGTTGCCATTGGCCATTGGCATTACCAATAGGCAATAGGTAAATTAATTACTTTTTTTTTTTTACATTATTACAAAAAGATAAATATATGTATCTAGATGTGGAGACTATTATAAGATTGACAATTTCCTTTTAACATATAGTATCGCTTACTCACCAATTATATAATAATCGATGCATTGTTTGTCTCTCGAAGACATGAATATGAATATCAACAAAGACACGCCTCTTAGACTCTTTCTCTTCTATCTCTCCACTCCTTTCCGCCTCTCCTTCAAAATAATCGGATGGTGGCTGTACTGTCAACATCACAAAATTTACCCATTATAAACCTACTTGAACATTGAATATATGATGGAAAACTGAAGAGAATAAGTATTAAATGTTAAATTCCATTTTCCAGTAAATATCATTGAGATCCACCACATACGTGTACGTAATAGACGCTTTACATTGAAGATGCGAAAATCATAACAACAGAAATGAGTATTGTTGACATTCTGCAATATCAACTTCCTGTCTCAGTTATGATGGATCTTCGTTTGTTTTCGTAGTTTTATTATATCACCTTTTCATTCATGAACAGTAAATACACAATAACGTTAAAAATGAGTGTAAATCTAATGGACGACATTTGAATACTGTCTGAATGTAGATTTGACTAAATATTTTATTAAAACTTCAGCTGTAAGATGATAAGGCCAGTCAGCATGCTTACGTGTTTTCTTTGGCCTCCCAACCTTCCTTTTCCCCTGAAGGTTTCAGTCCACAGCTTGTCTCGTAATGTCTGTTGGTTTTCTGAAAGTGTGACCAATCTATTTCCATTTTATATATATATATATATATATATATTATATATATATATATATATATATATATATATATATATATATATATATATATATATATATATATATTTTTTTTTTTTAAAGATTTATTTCCTAATTTGCTCTTGTCAAGTCTTTATTATTGATTTTCTCAGGCCACCTGATACCGAGTATGTTTCGAAGACATCTGTAAGTGAAGATTTGAAGTTTTTTTACAAAGACCATTGGTCACTCTCCAGGTATCTGAGCCGACAGAAGGACTGCTTTTACGTTAGTGCTGTATATTCTGAATTTGTTTTAGATTTGTTGATATCCATTTAGGTCTGAGGGTGATAAATGCATGTCCTGCGTTTCATATTCTAGCCTCTGTGTCCTCATCTGTTCCTCCATATGTTGAAACAATGCTACCCAAATATGTAAATTTGTCTACGTCCTTCAGATTGTTTCCATTTACTGAGATGAGTGTTCTGTTTATCTTTAGGAATCTCATCACCTCTGTATTCATTATGTTTATTCTTAAATCAATCTGTGTTGCTTCCTTGACACGTCTCTCTGTTTTTATTTTTATTTTAAACGTCGATGGGATTGTGACAATAAACAAATATCATCGGCAAAGTCAATGTCTTCTAGATATTGAGTCGGGTTCCATTTTATTCCAGTCTTTTTTTTTTTATCTCCCACAGTTTTTTGGCATTATCCAGTCAATTACTGTTAGAAATATTATTGACGAAAAAAGACATCCCTGCCTCACTCCAAATAATATCAAAGAAATCAAAAACTTTTCCATAATGGATTACTTGGCAGATTGGTTGGTCATATAGGATTTATATAAGTTTCAGGTATGTCGTAATGATGTGGTATTTTCCAGATAACCTACCTATCAATACTGTTGAATGTCTTTTCAAAGTCAATTACATTCATATAAAGGTGATTGCCACTCAAGAGACTGTTCTATTATAATCTGGAGCGTTGCTATATTATGGTCGGTACAGGATCTGTCTTTTCTGAATCCAGCATGCTCATGACAAAGTTACCCATCAAGTGCAGTTTTCAACTTTTCGAATATCACTCGAGTGAAAACTTTACTAGGAATTGAGAGGAGCATAATGCCTCTCCCAGTTCTTACAATCTCTTTTAGGGCGCTTAGAAACATACCATTTCTTCCAATCTGAAGACATTTATTGGGCTTGACTCCATATTTTCAAAAGGTGCAACATGTCCACTGTGATGTTTAAATTCATTTTGAGGGCATCTGGGGCCACACCAACTGGTCATGGAGCTTTTCCATTTTTCATCCCCTTTACTGCTTTGTAAATTGTTGCTATAGATGAGGATTTTCTATTTAAATCTAACCTTCTTTCGTCTGGTTCTATTTCTGGGGTTTGTGTCAGGTGGAGCCAAATTCAGGAGTTCTCTGAAATGTTCCATCCATCTATTTCTCTGTTCCAGTGGCGTGGGGCCATTGGATCGAATGGTGCCAGGCACCACACCAATCTTTTAAAAATCATTAACGGCATAATTTAATTAAAAATAAAACTGACAAAGTTTAACTCCACTGTCTTTCGCAACTCGCCAACAACATACTGCCTTTTTAGTCTCCACTCTATTCAAGATTCCGAATCACGCACTGCGCCGACTCGTGTGTTGGTGACATCACTGCGCGAATTAGTGACTTAATCAACACCGTGGTGCAAAGCAATCCGAGCTCCAGTTAATGCTCTATCCATTAGTATCGCTACAGCTGATTGAGTGAGAAACTGGGTCGAATTATACTATCTTCAAATAGCGGAAAAACCCCTCGACTTGTGCCAGGATCTGAGAGCTCCACCGTTGGACTGGGGGGATGCGCCAATGTTGCACCATATTTACGTCATAATTAGGGTAACTTCGGCCATCCAAAATATTACATTAACTGTCAAAAACACTGATCATTGTCAAGTTTATTTGTAAACAGCAAAGAAAAACAACATAAAACTTAAAAATTTGACATATCAAAATCCCCCTCCCCCCACCTCTTTTTCACGATTATTGAATAAAGTAATTCTTTGCAACACGAAGCATTGTGGACGAATTTACCAACATTTTTCTTGCTTGTAGTGCCGAGTTGATGGTTACGGGTGTATGAGTGTTTATTTGTGTCTGTCTCTGTGTGTGTGTGTGTGTGTGTGTGTGTGTGTGTGTTTGTGCGTGTGTATTTGTGTCAGTCAGAGAAAGAAAGCGAAGATTGTCAACAGTTATACTTTGGTGTGTTTTTTGATTTCTTAAGTACTTAAGTGGAGTGATTTTTTCTTTGTGATGCTTTAAGATCTGAATCTACCTTTTATTTGTGCAATCATTAATCGTATTCCACTGATTTCCATTATTTGAGATACACTTTGAAGTTTTGTTTTGTTAAACAATGAATTGCAATGAATCAAGTTGACTCTTTACTTCACCGACCGTTTGGGAGATCGACACTAGATGACAAATTAAAAGGCTAGTTCCTCACCAACCAACTGATTTTGAATTAACACAGGTGTGGAAATCTCGAAAACGCTCTTTTTCAGTGACATGGTATGACAGACATGTATGGCTCACAGTTAGTTTAGAGAAAAAAAAACGTTTCTTTTGTTTTTATTGTCTACTTTTTACAGATACAACAAACACTGACAAATAATGGACATCTATAGGCTATAGTGACCTTAACCATTTCAATCGTATTTCTTGACCTCCTGAACGTTGTTTTAGCACCCTTAAAAGAGTGAAAAATTTCTTGCGAAATTCAATGAAACAGGAGCGGTTAAATTCGTAGATGATTCTATCAATTCACAAAGCTGAAATAAATGCCATTCCAGATTTCGATAAACAAATTATAAAAAGATTTGCAGAGATGAAACATCGCCGTGCAGATTTTCTTTACAAGTACTAAAAGTAAGTAATTTCTGTCATAGGTTGTTTTTTTTCTCTTTTGATTTACATTTATCACATATTGATTGCATTATCTACCAAATCCAATCCTTTAAATGGTTGACAAAGAATAATTACAAATACCTTTTCACACGGGACTTGTATCTCAGTGTTGTGGCTTGTTTTCATGAATTATTTGTTTTTGTGAGTTTTGTACACTCGTAGAAACCATCGACCCTTCCCCCCCCCCCCCCCCCCCCCACCACCCTTCCAAAAAAGAGAGTTTTTAACATGTGCTCTCTCCTCTTAATCGTGTTCACTGTTTAAGATTTTTTTTCTTCTTCTAATCATGGCACCACCATATGCCGTCAATACGCCACGCCGCTGCTCTATTCTATTTTTGTTAGAGGATGACCGTTTCTTTATTTTACAGTCCTTGTCTGTGACGTTTTCTTATCTGAAAAAGTTTTGGTGATATTGTACGATGTCTTAAAGTAAGTCTTTTGCCAGCTGCTGCTTCTGCTTCAGTAGCTAAGTCGCTGAAGGGGGATCTAACGGTATTTAATTTACGTATTTAATGACTCATAAATTTTATTGAGTACAAATATTTCGGCTCAACGGACGAGGGCAATACATTTGAGACTGATGTGAAACAAAACAATCTTTTAAAATAAAAAATAAATATAGAAATGATCGCATCGAAAGGAATCGCATATCACTGTTGCGAACACTATCAAATCTACTCGGAGCCTATTATCCTTTGAAGAGATAAACTAAAACGAGAAAGCTGGAACTGAAAAGAACGCATTCGATAAATCTATGTTTAAAACAATATTTAGAATGAAAAGAAAAAAATTACTCTCTCAGGGTAAAAATGAAGAAACAAAACTCATTGAACGGGAGCAATCTCGAGCAAGATTACTGAGTTTGAGCTGCAGCAGATCTCCAAAATAAAAAGAATGTTTTTCAACGAATCGGGTTTGAGAGATTTCAGGTCCACGGTCATCTTATTAATCGATATTTATTGAAGTTAAATTGCAAAACATATTTTTATTGGGTTTTGTCACTGTTATCCCATCGTAAAACAAAAGTTGCGATATCAATTTGAAGGAGTGTTGAACGATATGACCAGACTTGAGTTCATTGTTGGGTTACGTTAAATTCTCTTTATGAACGTTGAAGTGGGATTCAAGACGACAAAAGACAGAATAAACGATGATTTTTCAAATCTGTCTTTCATTTGGTTCACTAATACATTGCACACTTCCTTAAACTGGGTTCATTGTTTATTATTTGTATGTGTGTGTGTGTGTGTGTGTGTGTGTTGCTTTGTGTGCTTATGGTATGACACACTCGGCTTCATACCTTTAGGCCTTTGGTTCGAGTCCCACCTTTGGTGGTGTAAAATTGAGTCCCTGGAAAAAGGCCTCTGTTTTCTTATTTTTCACCACATTTAAGTATATAAAATGAGCCACTGACCTGTAATAACGTTGTTTTCTATATAATGTGTTCTTGCCTCGGCTTACATTACATGTTCAGAGCAAATTGTTGTTAGCTTGGATCACCATGCTAAGAGCTTTGAGCGAAATCGGTAGATTCATACATATTGTGCTTATGAAAATCTCATATTTTTAATGAATATATTAGACCACCGTTAATCACTGACTTCCTGATATATTTATTGAGAGTCAGCAGTGATATTGGAAGATTATATTCGGTTCTCTTTCACACCAACAAACATTTATATTAAAGAGCATAATGTGTTCAAAGTCTAGATTGACTAATTGTTCAGAGGCCAAAAGAAAGTTCACATGAAATAGACAAGTTAAAAAAGCTTTACCCCAAGACATCTAAAAATATTGCGGTAACATTGCCTCTCCTTTCTCTTTTAATTGGAATAAATATGTGTTATCAAATCGAGATGAACAGAAATGTCAAAAAGAAGCCTCTCTGGATCATTGGAGGTATGGCAGCGTCACCCATTTGTAATAGTCACCTGAATTTTAATAACACTTCGTGAATATGCGAAGGGATTTGTTGATTGGTTAGATCATTATTGTTATGTAACAATATTATTTTATTATTGAGGCTAGGTGATCACCCATCGAGAAAAGATAGCGTGTGTCTCCAGGCTAAATTTCTCTGTTGCCCATAATGTCATAAAAGTTAAGCCCAATCACGCCACTAAACTTTGAATTGAGCTGGAGGCATTAGAACTTGATTAAACTGTTTGTTCTTTAAGCTGATCACCGGCGTTGATCCCTGCAATTTTTAACAATGGGAATAAAGGGTTAACACCAAGAAGTTCACCTGGGTTAACACTCTTCTCGTTACAGGTTTTCCTTGCAACGCATTGCAAAATTAAATAGATAAATAGTGAACTATTGCCTCAAAACGGTATCATGATTGAGGCACCAAAAATTGAATTTATAGACTACAATATCAGACTTGGGTTGAATTTATGTTGTATTTAGAAGGCATGCAGTATTTTAGAGTGATAATAACAAAAACATCATATTTTTTATCAGCTTAACTTTAATTTGATCTTTTACTTTTAGCATCTGGCGTATCCCAACATAAAAAAGAAAACAAAATTAAGCAAAGAAATAAATGAATGCGTTGATAAATAAAATCAAAGCAAAGCAGAAAAAAAAAACACCAAAAGAAAAAAACAAAAACAAGCAAAAAAAAAAATAAAATAAATAAATAAAAAAAATAAAAAAACAAAAACAAAGCCCCATAAAAACTAACAAAAATTAAAAAAAAAACACCCTTCTCCTCCCCCCAAAATACCCCTCACCGACAGAAGAAAAAAAAAAGAAAAGAAAAAGAAAAAAGGGGAAAAAAAACAAAACAAACAAAAACATTTTAAAGCTCTATTACTGATAGGATATGATACAAACATACAAACGAAAAGGAGAAAATAAAATCAACAAAAAACAAAAAAACAAAACAACAACAACAAAAAACAACTAAATAAACACCCAAACAAAACAAAAAAAGCAACAACAACCAAATAAAATTCGAGCCAAGGTGTGTGCGCATTGTTTGGTTGTACATTTAATGCCCGTTAACCAGGTGAACAGACTGTGTAAGTGCTTGATGCCCGTTAACCATCATGTATACAAATAAGTGTACGTCGCCCTTATAATCGTTGCCTAATATTACTGCATTGAAATCTATGGTGAAATGATGGAGAGAAAGAATTAAAATATTTCTCTGTTAAAACGTCCACGAGAAATATTTACTAAGTAGTTCCTTTATACTTCTGTCAAAGCCGTTATAAATGGTGTTTTGTTGCTATTTTCTGCTTTGCTTTTAAAAGAGTTCAATGTTGACAGAACGCAAAGCGAAGAAATGGTACCGTTGATTGGCCCAACTTCAAATTGTCATGGAGACAGTTGTTTCAAGCTCTGCCATTCGCTTATAGCGGTCACATGATCATCTAATGGCCCATTTCCTCCATTCAAACATGGCTGTTCTTATTTTATATCCCTAACTAGAAATTTTATCAACATTACATTACAATTCTTAATTTCATTATAAGTATTTGTCCCAGAGGAAGAAATTTAAAGCATTATAGTTGGGTAATTTAGCGGTTTTCCAGTTTACAGGCCAGATAGTCTCTCATATTGTTTTCCGGGTCGAGCTTTATATACGTCAACAAACTCCATTGTCAACAAACCTCAAGTTGTTAGGGACCTTGGGTTTACAAACCCAAAATATCACTAAAGAATGGCAGAAGAGAATGAAATAATTGGATGTGCCTCTGAATTTATCAAAGGTGAGTATTAACGTATTTGAAAAGGACAAAACCGTTATGCTAAATAAGAGAGAATAGTTATAATCGTGTCCAACCCGGATGGTGTTTCAAGTCTTACTCTTTCTTAGTCTTCGCAGTCGCAGTAGCAGACCGTTTGAATGTCGTAATAATAATAATATGGGGTGAATGTCACGATATAATGTTCTCGTCATTAACGGTTATATTTTAAAGAATCAACCTTATAAGATTTAGTCAGATACGTATCATCGGGCGAGATACTTTGTGAAATTGAAATTCTCTTGAGTTGAAGGCTGAATGCGAAATGCTTGTCAGATCTTGCCCCGAGGCGTCAGCCCAGGCCAGATGGAGTTTGATCAAACGATTTTGATACCACGACGAACACACAACTATGCACTCATTCGATAGTTGGAAAAGGTTAAAGATGTTGTAAGCTTGGATCACCGTGCAAAGAGCTTTGAGTTTGAGATACTGAGTTTGAATTTGAAAATTTTATGAAAGCGAAAGAAAGTGCCTCTAACTCTAACTAAGAAGTTCTTTGTTGGAATAAATTTTAGGTGACAAAATACTTCTTAAAAAAAATAATCTGTTAACAGCGATTGCAGCAATGGTTTATTTCTGGTTTCTACAAACGTGAAGAATGCTCCTCCCTGTTTTCTGCGGCAGATCTTGTCTGACCTAGACCTAGTATATCACTTATCACCCACGCTCCATCCAAAAACATTCCTTTACCTTCCTCACATTCCTTGTTCATCTCAGGTGCCTGTCTTCCCCCCCCCCCCCCCCCCCCTCCAAGGGACTGTGGTGTATGTGTTAGACTCTGACAGAGTTAGGAATTAGGTTTGTCATTTAGTAATAGTATTCCAGATTGCATCAGCATCATGTTAAGATGGGAATCATGTTCAAAGTACACACGGTGTACTCTGGTATTTTATAATTTATTGTTTGTAGTTGTCTACTTTAAGCAGTCAGACATTCAAGGCTTTAATTGAATTAATTGGGGCCAAATGAATTACTCATTTCCCAGAAACTTTCAGTTGATGACGTGATGTTGTCACCACTCAAACTAACTTTTAACAAATTCTAGGAAACTGCAAGCTTTACAATATGTACTTGGTAAAATTCAAATTCAAATTGGATTGAGCCCAATGAAACCTTTATCACTATAAAGTGCTTTTCAACACGATTCTAATGATACCAAAATTGTGAAAATCAGATAAAAAGCAGAAGAAAAAGTTATGTTAGTTTAAAGGCTGAAAAATGGCCTTCTATATTTGTCTTTTTTGTTATTTACTGACGGACTTTGTGACCTGGAACTGTTGCATTTCCGGTAGTAACGACTATTTGGATTTCAAAACTGGCTTTACGAATTTTATGGATGCGGTATATGGCTTTGCCCTGAATTTAATTTTATTTAAAAGTTAAGATGTTAAATCTACATGCCGTCATGACATTTTGATTTACCAATTTCTCATTTTTTAATTATCCAAAGCTAAATTATACCCTATTTTATCCACAATCAAAAGATATACAAAATTGTCATTGGTTTAAAAATAAACTACACCAAACGGTGGAGTAATTCCTCCTGAAGAAAATAAGACATAAATCATTGAAATCCATCCATAAACAAAAAATCTATGGAACTTTTTTCTGAGACCCATCACTCAAAAGTCCAAAAAATCGGGTCACAGCCATTTATCAGCTCCCTGCTGGAGGGCCAAATGGACGTTTACCAAAGTACCTATTTACATGATATGTGAATGTGTATGTTATCAAATTTGGTTCGTTTGCTTATGATGGGTCTGGACTGTATCTGATTTTAAAATAATTAAAGTCTACAGCTCATCCTTTTGCTTGTATATTGGATGGGTTTGATTTTGCTCTTAACAAGGCACCATCTTGTTGTTTTCACCAAGACAACAGCCCCAGTGCGACTTTAGCTTCAGTTTAAGATTAATCATAATTAGTAATATATATACTAATACTAATACTATATTAACCAGATAAGTAATGGGATATTGTAGTGTTGGATTTGGCCTTGCTGGTGAGCGGTTACTTAGTTTTTATTTGAAACCATCCAAACTATTTATTTTTTATTGAAAGGAATTTATGAGATCTTAAAAAATAATATACACATAAGTGCATTTTATTTCTTGGAATTTTCAGATCGTCTTTACTTTGCATCACTAAGAACCAAACCAAAGTCAACAGCTAACACACATTATTTTTGTGTTGATGATGAGCTTGTCTATGAAAAGTGAGTGGAACTATACAGTGCTATTACATGTTTCTTCTTTTCAGATATAAGTAGTTAGTTTGACAATTCTATTTCTCGTTAACATTTGGGGGGGGGGCGGGCGGGGGTGAATTGCTTAATTATACTTATGATTTGATATTCTGAGGGATGGTGTTTACTTTTGCAGTCAGGATGTACTGGCACTGATCATCCATCATGCTCACCATGGTCTTAGTGAGTCATCTAGCCTGGCTCACAAGGCATTACTCTCAACTCTAATATCACACACACACACACACGCACACACACACACACACACACACACACACACACACACACAGGGACAAATCCCTTAAAGAAGTGAAAATGTCAACTAAGAAGGAATACAGCTTAAAAAAAACTTTTCCAAAGCAGCTTTGGGATAAATCCAATTTTATTTGAATAAATTTTCACAGCTTTCATAAAAGATATACATAGTGACGAATGATTGCATAATTGGATGATTGCATTTTGATTTGTTTTAAATATAAAATTTAATTTTAGGTTTCAGAACATATTTTCCTGTTTAACTATCAATAATTTGATTAAAGTAAAGATTCAAGATAATTTTTGTTTTTATTTCAGTTTTTATGCAGACTTTGGGCCTGTCAACTTGGGAATGTTATATCGCTATTGTTGTAAGGTTAACAAGAAACTAAAGTCGTTTTCACTAGCAAAGAAAAGAATTGTACACTACACTAGCTTTGATGCTAGGAAACGTGCAAATGCTGCTTTTATGATATCTTCTTATGCTGTAAGTAAACAAGTCAATTGTTTATATTAATCAGTATAATATTTGATTCAATGTGGAAGTAAGAGATAAAGAACAAAAGCATTCATTGTTATTTCTACAGAATATTGGCTATTTTTTTAAAAGCATTTTCCTGAAGAGAAACATTTTCAAGAGGTTGCTCTTTAGTTTGATGGAAATTTTAGTATTTATTTTTAATGTATTAGAAGTATTCATTTTAAAATTCATGTTGTGATTTTAAGAAATATATTTCTTGTTCTTCACTTTCTTTTCTTCTCAATTTTCATTCTCAAATCAGTAAATCATTTCTGGAATTCATACAAATTGGATTTATATTTATATCATTATGACTGAGGAGATTATTTCCTCTCTACAGACCACTCGCTCAATTTCTGTGAAAAAGAATTAATATTTCTCTGATGGGAGCAAGGCATACTTTGATTTTCATGGTGTTTCAATCAATACATTTACCTTGTGATTATATCAAATCTTTGTAATTTTTCAAGCTGCAAAATTATATTTTGTTGCATGAGATGATTATTTAGATTTAAATGGTATTCATCAAACAGATAATTTACCTCAAGAAAACACCCGAGGAGGCATACAGACCCTTAGTAGCTGGTTCAAATCCACCCTTCCTCCCATTCAGGTATAATGAATGGTATTATGTCATTGTATCTGTTGGATAAATAAATAAAGTTACGAAGTGATTAATTGGGCAATATGGCCCAAATAATTTAAAGAGGTAAGTTCTGGCTAGTGAAAGTTCCAACCAATGGAGAGCGGCTTTGGTCTGTTCAGTTTTCCAATCCAGGCATCACTATGTATGACCCACAAATAGGATCACTTGATAAAATCACAGAACAATACATATTTATGATGGTTTTAACAATAGAATACAAGAAAATTTTGGAGGAAACTGGTTGAAAATGTTGTTTTTTTGATGAGATTTAGATTTGTGTTCAAACTGAATGACATTATTTAATTTAAAGTATTTTAAATTGGCAATTTAAAGACGTTTGGGTTGAAATTATTAGCTTTTTGTGTTGATACATATTTTTAAAGATATTTATTAAGATTTGCATGTCTTTTTGTTTGTTGTATGTGATTGTCTGGATTTATTCAATAATAATTGCCATATGAATCAATTTTGTTGTCAATCAGAAAATACAGGGGATGTTATTAATATATGTACTCTTTCTTATCAAATTATTTTTGATTATACATGCCAGGCTCTTATGTTTTTGTTTTCTGAATGCATTTTAGTTCATACCAACATGATAATTGATGTAGTGGGTCATATTTTATTAACCTTAAGCAACTTCGATCAACTAAGTTTGTAAAAGATCAGATTATTGATAGATTTTTAAATTGGTTTTGAAAGATCGTTTATGTCTGTGAAACAGCTCTAACTCACAGTAGATTCGAAGTTTTGCTGTTGAAACACAGAAAGAGTTCATATTTGTTAGTTTTTTCTTTAACAAATCCTACTTTTCAGAGATGCATCTTTTGGACCATGTTCCTACAATCTTACATTGCTTGACTGTCTCCATGGTTTGAATAAGGTATGAAATTTTCTATAGTGTAATTATAAGAAAAATGTTTTGTACATTTTAAACATTTTAATCAGTTTTCTTGTGGCATAGGCTTTTCAACCAGTGATTATATTTTTTTCTAAACATGTTTTTCTTAAAACTATTCTCTATTGAATTTCAAAATCACTTCCCTAACACTATTTAGTATAATAAGAACTTCATGAAAGAAAAAAAAAATCTGTCGCGTCAAAAGACAAAACAAATGGTAGAAGAAAAACAAAGGAATTTTTATTTTGTCACCTTAAAACAGCAAGTCAAAAACAAAACAAATCAGTCAGCTAATAATGCTGTGCCTGAAGGTAAATTATGCATAACTCGCCAGCTGGAGATAACGTACCAATGCTCAAAACTATGTTTCCCCTCCGCATTTTGCTTTTAAAAATCTTGGCTTACATATAATGAAATCGCGAATAATGTTCAGTAATGTCCTATCAATGGTAGCTGCGTGTTGTTTTATTTCAATAATTTGATTTTGTGTGTATCGAGTTGTAATCTTTCATTCCAATCATTATAAAAGTACGCATAAAATAGTTTTCTGGAACTGGAGTTAGTGCATATTATAGACTATGCACTCCTCTGCCGATATACGTACACATAAAATCGTCTTCGTGAACTGGAATCAGTACTTATAAACAATCCACACCTCGATCAAATTCTTCTTCTTCTTCTTCTTCTTCTTCTTCTTCTTCTTCTTCTTCTTCTTCTTCTTCTTCTTCTTCTTCTTCTTCTTCTTCTTCTTCTTCTTCTTCTTCTTCTTCTTCTTCTGGTATAAGAATTAATCCTTAGTGAACGAAAGAATCAACTTAAAAATTTAACACCAAGTGGAACAAAGTTAAAACGGCTTCTCGTGTCAAGCGCTAAATATCCTTTAAAAAAGTAAGAATTGTTCTCTTCTTTTCATTTTACAATAAACTCAGACCAGGGACTGCAATGTGTGTACTATCTCAAATAATTGTGATTTCTTTAGTAGCATAAAAGGACATCCTTATTTGATTATAAATGAATTGGGGTTTAGAATGACATGATTTGACTAATCAATTGTGTCATATCTGTGTTGTGTTTATTAATCCATATTTTCGCGTGTTCAAAAAGTTCAATTTTTTCACCAGCCATTTACAGGCCTGCATAAGGTGTACACCCCTGTGTGGTGTCCGGAGTCCCTCAACTGAGAGGGTGCAAGAATAGCCCAATGCCAAGCCAGCGTGTCGTAAAAGGCGACTAATGGTGTGTGACTCCCCTTTTTTTGAGTCACCTGGCCCTCCAGGTTGGGGGTTGTCGAAGGGTTAACACCCCTTCCATAAAACTCAAACCGTTACAGAAACGCAGACGGACAAACCAAATCCTTTTTTTAGCTTGGGTGACCAAAGAGTTTCTGCAATGACAGAATTTATGAAGGACAACAGACAAAGCCGAAAGGACTCGGCTGACCCGATGAAGCTGATATACAGAGAAGTGATAAGACATGGAACGGGATAAAAAAGTTAGCTCAGGATAGAGAAGGATGGAAACTGTTTGTCTGTGGCCTATACCCTTACCCAGGGTGAAAAAGGCAATGATGATGATAAGGTGTACAGGTGCGCACATATGAATTTGGCAATAGTGGCAGCCCGCCAGATGGCGATTCGCAACGTCAAATGACTGATCATAATGCCTGAGTAAGGGGATGGAGGGCTTTTTTCGTTTGTTTTTAAAAAACCAAAACACACTGTTTACAAAAAGCATCGCAAACATTACCTTTATAAAAAATATAAAACGAAAAAACAACTAAAAAACTTATCTTAATACAATAATGTATGAAGACAAAATTTTAAATATTAATAAATAATTTAAAGAATGCTAATTCAATTGACAAATAAAATATATTTTAATAAAGATTTATTTATATTTTTAACATAAAGATAACATTTTGAATTCTAATCACTGTACTTTTAATAGTCCAAAGCTTACCAAAATTTTTTAAAAAATTATTATTATTAAATAACTCTTTATTCAATTTTCAAGGCAAAGGTCAAATTAAGGATCAAGCATTACAGGCTGCCACATTATGGCAAATCTGAAGTCTAAAGGACTCATGATTACCCCCTAGCAGATATTCTAAAAGAACATTTGAATCAACGTAAAAAGAATTAGCCTGAAATTTAAAAAGGTTTACAAATTACTTGTATATCAATCTGTAAAAAATATTTTTATAATTTTTAAATAGATGAAGGCACACCACACAAACATTGACATCAGACCCCTTAATCATCAATTGATACTTTCCTTTTTCAGGCCCTTGTGAATGGTTTCTTCAACTTTGAAACATTTGATGTTGATGAGTATGAACACTATGAGGTAAGTTCTATTTTCCTCTATTCTAAAAATAATCATGAGAATAATGGATTCATGTTCTTTGCAGCTCTGGAAATGTTTACATAAAAGCATTCTTTTTCAGGTAAAATGATCATCCAATACTAATCAAACTAGATGATTTTTGTAGGCCTAAGTATGAATATGATTTTCTAAGATAGAACTTAAAAGATATCTCATTAGTGTCTAATTGTGGTGCCAGCAATTGGACCATTTTCACTGTAATTTAAGCTTAAATTCAAGAATGGCTTCAGATACAATGGCACTTGCCCAGTAGGAGTCAGATACTGATAATTGAAATTGTCAACAGTGAAAGTGCAATAGGACACTGACGATTTATTCTGACAATTGATTTCGTACAAAAAATTTTTTACCACCTGATTTTAAAGAAGTCGATTTTTTTTTTTTTTTTGCTGTATCTACAGAAAGTAGAAAATGGAGATTTTAACTGGATTGTACCAAATAAATTTTTGGCTTTTTGTGGACCACATCCCAAGTCAAAAATTGAGAATGGTATGTTTGAATATTTTGAAGATTTGTCAAAAATCTTAGTTCTTACTGTTAAAACTGGACATATATAACATATGTATTTGTGATTAACCAGATACTAATTCTGCTCTGTGTGTGAAGAGGCTAAGTTGAGACATGTGACAGTTTTTGGAATATAAAGTTTATGAGAAATTGACCCTGTGTAAGAAGCTGGACTTCAAATGGTTCTGTCACTATTATTATTATTATTATTATTATTATTATTATTATTATTATTATTATCATCATCATTTTTATTATGTTATTCTATTATTATTATTATTATTATTATTATTATTATTATTATTTGCTACCAAAAAATCAATGAAATTGGTAAATTAGTTGCTTTACTTTGCAGTATTTACGATATCTGAATTGTTGAATTGTTTCTTAATTTCATTTCTCTTCTTATGTTGTAACTGTTTTGATACTTTAAAGCTACTCCTATGTGATTTCAAACAGGTGTTTAATAAAAATAATGGCAATGTGTAAAAGTCATTTCGTTTTTTTCAACAGGCTATCCGTTGCATGCACCAGAAGCATACTTTGCTTACTTCCGAAAAACTGGCGTTTCAAGTATAGTGCGTCTCAACAAAAAGATATACGATGCCAGGCGGTTCCTTGATGGTGGCTTTGATCATCATGATTTGTTCTTCATTGATGGGAGTGTTCCCAGTGAAACCATTGTCAAACAATTTCTGGATCTTTCAGAGGCCACAGATGGTGCTGTTGCTGTGCATTGCAAAGGTAAAATTATATTGATTCCTTTCAATTAGTTATTTCGGTGAGGAAGAAATTTTGTGTGGTTTGATGTTTGGTTTTTCTATCTTGCATGGTATTGTCTTCACTTTATAATTATAATCTAATGTAGTGAATTTCAAATAATTGATTCTTGTGTCTGCTAGTTTGTCACATTTGTGTTCAAAATGAGATTTAATGTTTCATTAAAATGTCCTGAATGAGATGGAAACAAACAAAGGCCTGGAATAAAAAAGTTTTGATCAACTCCTATCCTTCATTATGTCAAGTATAAGGACTGGACAACATTTGATTTTTAAATAAATTAGAAGAAGTAAAAAAAACTGATGTAGGATTTTTTCATGTATCCTTGGAAACATACTTTAACAGTAGAAATATGACTAATGATGATTCCACGAAGAAAAAATAAAATAATATATTGAAAGGGTGAAAATTCGTTGCTACAGAAGTTATCTCTGATAAATTCATTTCTTGTCTGGGATGGTTAAATACTTTTTAAGAAATTGTAAAGAAGTTAATGTCAATTGTTGTAGAGAGAACACACTCAGACTAAACACTATACACCGGAGCTGAATTTACGAAAGTGAAGATAATCAGGAAGTTTTAGGGGGAGGCAAAAGAGATGACCAAAGACTGATCTGATCTAGACATTGATTTGTATCAGATGCTTCATAAAAAGTGACTGATCAAGCAAACTAAAAAAAAAAAAATAATAAAAAAAATAAAAAATTCCCTTTATTCATCCCCAAGGGGAAATTTGTCTTTAGGGTCTATTCTAAGGGAAGACTGGAATAACCCAGGCGTCAGCCGCAAAGTGAGCTAGGGCGATGTGACTTGCTCAAGGCCACACAACGCAGCGGCGGGTGATTGAACTCCGTGCCTTTCGGGTAGGAAGCAAAGACCGTACCGCTGAGCCACGCTGCCCCTAAGCTTCAATCTCTGCTTGAATCATATATGTTTAATTCTTTCTACGTAGAAAAATGATGTTAAAAATATCACACTCTTATTTGTTAAGATAATGTCATTTATGATATCTACTTTTTAACCTATTTCTATTTTTTTTTTTTACACATATAGACATCAAATTTCTCCTTTTTGATATGAATCTTAAAATTAACATATTGACTTCATTTTATGCAGCTGGTCTGGGCAGAACAGGGACATTGATTGGTTGTTACATGATGAAGCACTATAAATTCACAGCTGCTGAATGCATTGGTTGGTGTAGAATATGCAGACCCGGATCCATCATTGGTCCACAACAGAACTTCTTGGAAGAGTAAGTTTTCAGATATAGGGACTAAATTATAGATTGATTGCTTTCATTCTGTTTGATGATAAGATAATTGCAAAGTTGGATGAGGATAAAAATGAATTTGATATGAGAAGAAAAGATTATTATTGCTCTTTTCAGAACTTTTTGGGACCTTTTAAAAAATGATATTAAAAACGTTTCTGAGTACAATGACGGTATGTAATTCCAAGCCCTCTGTACCTTTCTGTAACCTGTATGGAGGGGAGGAAATTGGATTTTACTTTTATATTTATTCTCTACACTCCTGAAATTGATGGTTCCAAATATGATTGAGTCTGTATCAAATGTTTTGTCTACATACACCTCTTTGAATTATATGTCTCCCACTTTATATAACAGGAAGGACTAGTTAATTCAAGTGAGCTTCTAGGTTCAAGTGCACAGAGTAGAAGAGTTTGTACTCTAACTGCTTCAGGGTGTCCAGCGAGGTCGGATAAAGTCGGATTTTTTACCTTAAGGTCGGATTGGAAGGAAAAAGTCGGATAATTGCACCCGAGGTTGGATTTTTAAAGTGATCGTGCGATTCCGAGCGGAAATGCGAAACGCATTTGCAACGAATACGCCGATTGCTAGAATCAAGTCGACCTAAGCCTTCCTACCTATGAAAATACTAGAAAATACCGAATCCGAATAAAGGAGAGTTAACTACCTTGAGAGCTCTTCAATGTCTGTGATAATTTAATACAAGTATTGACCACACGGTTGACTTGATCATACTGTTCACTTTCTTCCGCCGTTTTCAGTCTCAAATTTAGTTTCGGTTTGGCGTTCGTCTAATCCGCATTCATTTTCATCCCGCAAAGTGCCTCTTTTCCTTTTGGATTATACATTTTGCGAAATCTTAACTGGTGTTGTTCAATTGAGGACTATTATTTTCATTTCTCTGGATTTTCTGCCTTTGTGCCTCCTCTATTAGTCTATTCTTGTTGATCTAGTAGATTAGATCTATAAATCAACTGTGGCTCGTTGCTAGATCTAGAAATCTAGATTAGGCCTATTTTAAATTTTGTCGGACTGTTTTTTCTTTGTTCAATTCATTGCTGTTGCTTTTAGTCATTATCCCACTATGGGAAAGTGCTATTTTAATCAAACTTGGCTCAAGGATGAACGTTTTATAGAATGTAAGGTTCATAGGTAAGGTTCTTTTATTTTCAATAGAATTGCTAAATATTTTGGGTTAAAGACACGCAGGGGCCGTGCTTCAGCTTTTAAATTGCTAGGTAGGAGTTTTTGGGGGGAGGTAGGATTTTTAAGTCTGATAATCTGCTGGACACCCTGTGCTTTCAACACAAACATGTGCACAGACAATGATGACGATTGGATTTTAATTTCTAACAAGTTATGGAATTAGATTTAATCCTAATGATGGGGCAAATAACGAATGCCAACCACTCATAAGTTTATTTGGAAATTTTTATGTTTTATTCTATTAAAGTCAGGTGTAACATTTTTAACGATGTAAATAATATTAATTATTATTATAATTGTATATGACGTCCTTATTTCTTCAACTTGTAGTTAATGGTCAAAAAAATTGTTTTCCCCAATAGAAATGGACTAGGCCTACATTGCTGTATTTATTTTCCAAGGCCTTTCAAAATGTTCACTTTGGATAGCAATTCTGGAAGCTGGATGACTCTTAAATCCATACACATATTTTTAGCAATGGAGGGGTTAGGATCACAGAAGCTTGAATGTATATAGACATACTGCATTTGACCTCTTTGTTTATTTCAATGACTTATTAACTGCTCACTATAAGCATGTCAGAATAATTGTAAAGATATTTTTTTCTTGAATTGAAAGCATTATAGAACTATGCTCTTATTTTTGTTTTTTAAATAATTATTTCAGAAAGCAAGCCTGGTTATGGAACATGGGAGATCGGTTTAGGGAGACTCATGGCAAGACCAAAAGGGAGAGGCAAAGCTCTGTATCTAAGTTATTGTCAGGTGTTGATGACATGAGGATAGACGATCCGATTGAAAATGATAACAGATATAGTAATACATACGAAAATGTAAGTGATAATAGAGTATTCTTAGTTACGTTTTGAAAAGTTTAGGTTAGAATTGTCTCAATTTTAGATTATTCACACTTTCAATTGACTTTTCACATTCATAGATGGAAAATTAATCCCACTTATAGTGAATTCTTTTTCTCCTTTTCTTGGTATTGTAACTTTAGAATACAAATTATATATTATTATCAGATGTTTAAATTGTGACATACTTGTAGAGAAATTTACTTGTAATAGAGAGTTCCTTTCTTCTTCCACCTTTTAAAAAAATAGTATGATTACCAATTCCTGGAAGGCGAGATGGCATTGCTCTCTCAGGGGGTGGGGGGAGGATTTTACCCATATCATTAGCTCTTATACTTTTGTTTTTTAATTATATTTTATTTTTTGGTTTAATTAAATTTTTTATTTATTTATTTATTTATTATTTTGCAAGATTTTTAATCAATTATTTGCTCATTTTGGAATTATAGGTAATATTTGTCTAGTGTGTTATTTTAATTCCTTCATCGAATGCTGAGACTGTGGTATCTGCCTTGCTGGAAGGTGTGATTTAAAAAGAATAGTTTATTCTTGAATCCCCGTTTTGACGGTATGAATATTTCCCATACAACTTTTTGTCTTATGCAGAATGAGATTATTCTAGTGTATATGAATGTCTAATTACTTATTCTATATTTTAAAGAAAAATGGTTTTCTTTAGATGTATTCAGGGCCAGTAACAAGAAGTTCAGCAGGGGAGACGCAAGGAGATAAATTGAATCAGTTGAAACTATTGCGTGGAAAACACTCTCGGTCAGCCACAACTGGTGCCATTGTGTAAGTATATTCAAAGCTTTTTTTTCAAAGTTTTTACTGCTCTGTCTCAAATGTTTTAGAGAGATCTTTGGAAAAAAGTGGAGAAGCGATTTTGTCAACCAACGTCTGTTTCAGATTATTTTCACTGTGATATTTTGGATAATTTTTTTTTACATAACAAATCCATTCAGAATTCAAGAAAATAGAATAGCCATGTGATTTTTTTGAATTGAATTTTTACAAGGACTTAACCTTTCAGTCATTTTTTAAGACTTGTTACTCAGTGAATAAATCTATTGCTTCTCTACGCGTTAAAAAATGTACATTTTATTCAATGTAGTTGGGTTTGCATTATACTTTGTAAATCATATAAGGCGGAAAACACAAAGGGTCTCAGAGGGTTTTCATTTTGGGGCCCATTTTGACCAATTTTCAAAATACTCCAAACACATCATATTTGGTATCAAATGAAAGGTTAATCATTGCAGATTCAGAAAAAATAGCTTTTGAGAGCAGCAGGCCTCTTACATTAAGAGAAATTGTCAAAGAAAGACAACTCTTCCGTTTTTTTGAAAATTTCTGGTAATTCTCAGGATCACCAAAATTTCAATGCAAACCTGCCCCCAGGCATTTGAAATCATCTTAAAACAGCATAACTAAGCAGCCCATGCATTTTTCTCAAAATAATAGCAGGATTCATGCCATTTTTTTTTTTTAAATGTAAAAAAAAAAAAATACAAAAGGACACGAGTTGGAAAAATTTGAAGTTTTCATGTTTTTTTTATTTTAAAGTATAAAATTCTTTGAAATGTTATAAATAATCAATAAATCTAATATATACAGCAAATACAAATAAAGGTTAATATATACAATCAATTATAATTTTAAAAATAGTGCCCCCTGTTATCAATCGTAACTTGCTCCGAGGGCACTTTCGTCCAGCGGTAGTTGTCCGGAGGGCCCTGACTGATGAAGCTTTCATCTGGAACATCACCAAACACATAACTCTTGCCAGGGCCCTTCCGCATGAATCGCACGAATGGAGCATCAGAAGAAGGCTCTGGTGGGGTTGAAACCTGTGGAAAAATTACAAGAAACAAGATGATAGGTATATTCTTATCATAAAAAAAAAATTCAAATTTCAAAGTCAAACAACAGCTTACTTACCACCTGCAACTTCAGAAAACATGAAAATGAGTTATAAATATTACAAAATATTGCATTAAAGGTATGAAAAACTTCTTACAACAGCAAAAAAAGTCTTTGTGAGCTTGTTTATCTCGCATGTTATTTTGAGGTACTCCCCCACCTTCACCACTGGACAGTCTGATCTGGGAAAGATAAGTAAATATGGTTCTGGTATTACATTAAAGTCAAATAGAAAGTTGTGTTTATATCTCATATGTTAAGAAGTGTAATGCAATATGAAATAATAAAAGAACCTGCCCAAAGAAAAATATACAAATTAGCAAAGAATATTAATAATGGTCTAATAACATATAATCATCGAAATATTTATATGAAGAAAAGTAGCTGAAATAAATGTACAACTAATTAGAGAAATTTTACTGATGTTATCTTAATCATACAAGAAAGAAAAATGGTGGGAATCAAATTAAATGAAAGGGAACATAATTCTATTCAAATTTGATAAAAATAACGTCTATTTATCATTTTCATAAATTTAATCTAAATTTAGTTGATTTCTTATGGGTCGCCAGCCATGCCATTATCGTGAATCAGCCGCCATATTGGTTTCGCTATTCTGTGGCATAGCAGTTTTCCAAACTTTGCCGTATCGCACATTAAATCAAGGCATTTCAAGCCAAAATAACATCATCCTGCGTATTTGTGGGTTTCTATCTTGTTATTCATCATATATTTACAATAAAATAAGTCGATTATCGACTTTCAGGGGTTAGAAATGGAATTATCAGAATCAAAACAATCGAAGCCGGCTTGATTCTGCTATGGAAAAACTGCTATGGAAGAGCGACACACAGAAAAACGGGCATTAAAACTAACACAAATCCTTTGAATTTCACAATGATTATACTAAAATACTTAAAATTATAATAAAAATAGTCAACTTACCAATTTTCACTCGTCGAAGTTATCGGATAACGTTTTAGGGCCGTAAACAAAAACTGCACCTATGGAAAAACGATGTAGACACCGGATGTTTTGACTCGTATTTTACAGGAAGTAAGAGCCTCGCTATGGAAGAATTACGAAGTCCCCAAAACTTTGTGTTTTCGAAAACGGCCGTTTTTCTTTATTTTAAGCATGAAATCATAATTATTTTTAAAAATGAAACTCATTCTCCGATTTTTTAATGTTTTATTTCACAAAATATGGCCATTCAAAGAATTTCTGAGTTGATTTCATGTTTCTTTAACGCAGTTTTCTGAAACTACCGTGGCTGAAATGAAAACGTTTGTTGTCGCCAAAACCCATAAAAAAACACTTCAACAAACAATATCTTAATAACAACAAAATATTTTTTTTTCAAACTGCTCACACAGGTTCCTTAACCATAAATCAACACAAAACACAAAAAAAATAAGTGAATTTGGATTTTTTCATAGAAATAAGTTTATTTCAAAAGGAGACCCCCATTTTGGGCCTTCTTGTGTTTTCTGCCATAAACATTAACCTACATATATTTATACACATAAATCTGTTTACAATTTTTTTTCTTTATTGTATGCCCTTACAATTTCATCATTATTTACTGGTGATAACATGGTTAATCATGATTATGTGAGAGTCCATGTAAATAAAAAACTGTTAAATTTGCAACATTGAGAAAAATCAAATGATTTCATTTTGTGATATTTGGTTCATTTCTGAGTATTTGATTGATAAACATCATGATCATTAACATCGAGAAGTGCTTGCTGCTTTTAGGTTTGATTACATTACTTCACCGTATAAGCAATGCGACTCTTACTGCGAATTGTTACATTTTCATTGGCAAGCAATTTTTTTTGTCTGGTTAACAGAAAAATTGTAATATTTACAATAACTCTTTACAGATTAACTTGATACATGATAAAATTTAATTTATAAAAACAGATGAAAATGTGGAAAAAGGTTAGGATTTGTGCTTTCAGTGATAATTTTTGACCTATCAAAGCTTAAAATTTATCTTTTACTAACTGTTGAAAAACCCCCCGGTTATATTGAGAAGATTGATTTTGGAATATCCATGTCTCATCTAGACTTAGGCTTGATGGGAAAATATTGATTAGTGGTGTTAAAATATTGTATTTTACATAAGCACAAACTGAAGAATTCTGTTTGGGTATTCATATCACTCAATAGAAAGTGAATTAATGAGTTCAACAATTTTTCTTTTTTTTCATTCCTTATATCTCTTAGATTAGGTATGGCAAATCCTCTTATCGAGTCATGGCTTTATTGGCAAACTGAGAATTTCAACTCAAATCGTCACTCTCTTTTTCTCATTTTCAGTCCGTCAACTAAAACGTCTTTGGTATCAAATTAAATCTCAAATCTTCATCTTTTAAAACATGTTTATGCTTTTTTCATAGGATTTGCCGTTATTTCGTGGCTTTGAGTTAAAGAAGAGGAGTAAACTCCGATTTTGGAACCGGCACTCCACTACTCGAACACCGTAACTGACGGTCGTCTTTTCTCTCCGCTCGGCTGATCGCGCCAGCGCTATTAATAGTAATGTCAATGGCTGCATCAGAAAGAAAATTGAACAAGCTTTCATTCGGTACCAGATTCTCATTTTTATGATTTTTTTCAAAGTTTGAAATTTCAAGTTAAAAACTTTAAATTGATAAAAAAAATTAAGAAAAATTTGAAAATTTGGACGATTCTGGTATCATAAGATAGTTTAAAATCTCAGCTTTAAAATGATGTATACGAAAGCAAAATTTATAGCTTTGCGTTCACCAGCCAACTGAAAACGAAACTACAACTACAACATTTGCCATAATCACTTCATTCATACACCGGCTCAGGCAAGGGGCACAATCGCTGATATTTCGTAACTTCGCGTTGAAATTGACAATTTTGGCTTTGTCAGCTACTTTGGGGGCAAATTATTTCTATTTTACTTAAAGTTGAGCTCAGGAAAAAAATACACATATTGTTTATAAAAAGATGTGTATTGTTAGAAAGTTACAGAGATGTGGCTTGAATATTTATGAAAATACATTGAATAAAATACATATGGCATTTTGAAAACGGACAAAAGGTTGCTTTTAAAGCAGCCCAAATTTGGGCGATTTTCTACAAATTTCAAAATAACATATCTTTTAAAATTTTAAACCAATTTTTATAATTTTTATACCATTTTAATCAGGAAAAAAAGTTCTACCTATTGAATGCAACTTAAAGACAACAATCATATAATCTAAATTTGGGTTTTCCGTACCTACTTAGATATTGCTGAATATGTTGGAAGTTTTTTTCATACTCCTTTTCCACATTATTATCTAATATCTCAATAATATAAAAAGCTTTACCAGGACTCTCACATATAAAATATTGACGGAATCATATTAAATGTAACATCACTTTGACAACATGCATGACTTTTTTGATTGGGTTTTTAATTTTAACCCCTCCACAATAGAATTTACTTCTTTGCAACTTGACTCTTTGATTGATTTTGAAATTTAAAATATAATCCAAGCTTGTGAATTCCTTTACTATCAAATTTTTAATAATTTTCCCTCTTATCCCCTTTCCCCATTAAAAAAAAATTTGACATCCACCCCTTCTTCCTGAATGGCATTTTAAAAAATTGAAAAATGAATGAAATTCTGGAATTGATACCTTCCTCCTCTCCTTACTCCCTCCCTCCCCCCCCCCCCCCCCCCCCCCCCCAAAAAAAAAAAAATTCCACCTTCCCGGCAAATCAATTAAATGCAGCTATGAAGAAACCAAAGGTCACAAGCGTTCCACCACACAGCCAGCTAGGCAAATGGGTAGTAAAAGTGCTCAGGGTATCATGTCACCTCTAAAGTCATCGAAAGTGGCCTCTCACAGTGCCAACAGTAACCTCAGTAATACAAATGGGTCCCTCTCATCTAAGCGGCACATGACTCGCCACTCCTCTACCACCTCTAGCACCAGCGGAAAAAGGTTAGTTTTTTCTACAGCTGTTGCTATACTATACGCTCTAGCTTTTGTTTTACGGCTTTCTCAAAGATTCATAGCAAAACCATTGCCAGTACGGCCATAATCTACAACTGTTTACAGTAATACTCTTGCAAGCATCTATGCAATCATGATTAATTCAAGATTATGATATATATATATATGTTATTTATTGTACATTTTTCATATAAGAAATTACTAAAACATCTACATTCAAGATAAAATTTGTAATATAAGCATGTTAATTTGTATTTTATCCAACTGCTGCAAAGAAATTTTGTACTTAGTAAATGGCAGCTTTCCACATGATTTTCCATTTATCTCATTCATAGTCATTTTTTTTTTTTTTTTAGATTTTTTGTTGACAAGGCAGATCTAGTATATATTAACTCATCAAATATAAAACCAAAATCTCAAACTGTTCTAAGTTTTAAGTCAATTCTTGTACTTGGCAAAAACTTTATTTTTCGTGTTTCAATTTCTTCCTTTGGATTGATATCACCAGTGTTGAGACATCCATCATTAATACCCCAGAGTTAAAAAAGAGAAAAGTTTTCACATGAAAACCAGTCTATAAATAGTTGAAACATTTAAGATACATTCAAAATTTTGCTTATGAAGTACAAATTGCATGATGTACTTGAGGGTCTAACCTTGTGCAAAGCCTTGCCTGGATACCTCCTTTCCTCTACAATAAATTTATGAAACTTTCTCTAACACATTTTCATGCTGGATAATTACAGTAATTAAGTCGCTCCTTTTTTCAAATACTATTATTTTCAAACAAACTGAAGCCTTGCCATTTAAATTGTCCAAATAGTGGATTCAATACAATGAGCTTTTGATAGCTTAGTTTGTTTTTGTTTTTTTGTTTTTTGTTGTTTTTTTTTGCCCCATTCAAAATCTTACAGAACCCTTTCTCCCAACCCCACCCCTTAATCAGGACAATTTTACAAAGTTGCCAGTGACTACCTTTGCGTTTATATTAATTCGATTAGATTTGTTGTCATTGGTTTTAGATTTGGCATAATCAATTAACTTTTTTTTTTTAATTTAAAAATATTTCTTTATCTTCTACTTTTCAAATTTCCCTGGAGTGTTATATATACACTTCTTCTTAAAAATGCTACAAGTTTGGTCTTTTTAATACCCTGACTCCCTGGATGGTAACATGAAAACAAATCAGAACAAAACAAAAGAGAAAAAGACAAAACTGGGTAGACCTCTTTTCTGTTAGTATTTTAATGTACAAACTGAGCAACTTTCGTTTTTTTTGTTTGTTTTTTTTTGTGTGTGTACAAATCTCTAATTTGCCGCAAATTTAACCTTTTTACAGTACAAATTGCAAGATCGTGCACCTTATGCCATGCGTTATATTAGACACAAACACACTTAGTTACGAAGAAGAAAATGTACAAATCAAAAAACAATTCTATGTATGCTGTGTGTGTGTGTATCCATGCAGAAAGCACCAGGCTTACAGTCTGAGGAAAAACCTAAATTCCAGGTATGGGGGCTGTTGTGCCTTGAAATTGTTGATGGCCATTGCTCCTTCTCTTCCTCCTCATTTGCTGTTGTTTGGTTATTTATAGCTTCACAAAAATGTCTTCTTGAACTTGGTTTTAGTCCTTTTATATGTTAAGTGTTCTTATGTTGATTTTTATAGTATCAGTTTGGTGTTTTTTATGAAATTAAGTTTGACTCACCTGTATAAGTTCATCCTCCATACTCAAATTTTTTTCCTTCAGATATTTTGTAGACGACTGTGTGTCTTTTCGTTTCATCCCCCCATTTCCTGATTTCAACGTTTTGAACGAAGCAAATTATTTCAATTTTGGGGCGTGCCTGGCATAAATAAGGATAACAGCATCATCATCATCATCATCATCATCATCATTTTGTTTTTAACTCAGTCCAGTTAATCTTATCATCATTATCATCATCATGCTTTTCTCAGCACTGTACTTTATTATTGGAAATGTACCATCAAAGGTAAATCGATGTATGATATCTCATCAGCCATATTTTTTAAGTAGAAAATATGGCAAGATGATTTAATTCGCTTATAAGGCACTACTTACGTTTTGAAGGAAGGGTTTTCATGTTATAATAATTGTTATAAAGTTAATCTGTACATCTTCGGTTTGCCTTTGGGATGGTGGAATGCATTGCTGTGCTTCTAATGATGTAATGGAAATAAATGCAAATGATTTTTTTTTTTGTGACACCCACCACACTTGTAAAATTATTTTAAAAATCAAAATCCTTTTTTATTTCTATGATTATGATTTATTTTTTTGAGTTTTTTTTTACTTCAATGTGTCTTTGTCACTGAATCGAAATGGAAAATCCAAGTTGAGTTTTGTCAATATCATGAAATGATCTTTTGTTTAAAGTTCCTTACTTTAAAAAAGAAAATTAAACATTTTAAAGAATTATTTTTCATAAATCGGTTTCTTTTTAATGGTATTAAACTGGAATGTTTATTATAAACAAGGCTTAAATAAGATAAAGAAGATAATTTATGTCCCTTTCAAGAAAATGTTTCTTTCTGTAGATCGCAGAAAGGATGCTATGAGATTATTGAATAAACAAAATGAAAATGGGGTGTAGGGATGGAGATAGTACGAGTGATGTAAGAAGATGCCTACTTAGGTTGTAAATGTTTTTATTATGAGTGAAGTGAGAAAATGTCTGCTTAGATTATTTGTTCAAAAAGGAACTTTGAACAACACCCTGTCATCTTAACAATTCCTACTTACCATCATAACCACAACAGGTCCCAGTCGGCATGCAGCCACAAAGACTGTCTTCATTACTTGTTGTATCATTACATGGATGAAGGCTAGCACCTGCAAAATATAAAAAAGTGATGGTTTTTCGATCAAAGATGCTTTGTTTCAAGTTTTGCTTTTAATCATTTATTTATTTATTTATTTTTTTTAAATTGAAGCCTTTTCACCTTTTGTTTTTGTTTTATTTTTTAAATGTGATTATTTTTTTTGTTTAATTAATTGTTTATTTTTTTTGGTGGTCTTTTATTGTTTTGTTTTGTTCCCCCCACTGAATTTTGACGTCGAATCTTCGAATTTTAGTTGTGAGACAATATTTGGATGTGAATTTTTAAAAAAATTAATTATGATATACCCAGTGTGTTCAATTAATTGTGTTCATTTTATTGTTTTATCTCAGTCTTTTAATTTTTTTTCCCCATTAGAACGTCTTTACTAGTGATTTAAAATCAAGTCATAATTTTATGATCTTTTCTTATCTGCCTGAAATAGTTTGCTCCGGTTAAAGGAATTGCTCATTTAAATGATATATTTCAACATTCGAATAGATGAAGGGAGGCTCATGATTTTATAAAAAAGTAAAAAACAAAAACAACTCAACCCTTCACATGTTGATGACAAGATTACTACATTTTTTTCATTCCATTTTGACAAATAAAATCAAAACATTAATCTGATTATGCCTTCCGACAGATTAAGTTCCCCGTTTTATACCTAGCTGAATCAGTGATTTAAAATCAAGTCAAAGTTTTATGAATTTTTCTTAGGTGCCAGAAATAGTTTGTTGCAGTTAAATTAGCTCATTTAAATAATATCATTGAACATTTGAATAGATTTAGGATGGGTCATGATAAAAAAAAACCCCAACAAACTCAACAGTTCGTTATTTTGATGATACGATTACTAGATATTTTTTTTCCTGATTTGAAAAATCAAAAATTACCATATGTGATGATGCCTTCAGATAGATTGATTTAAATTTTAAAAATACCATATGCCTTCAGATAGATTGATTTAAATTTAAAAATACCATATGTGATGATGCCTTCAGATAAATTAATTTAAATTAGCTCATTTAAATAATATCATTGAACATTTGAAGAGATATAGGATGGGTCATGATAAAAAAAACACCAAAAAACTCAACAGTTCATATTTTGATGACACGATTACTAGATTTTTTTTCTCCTGATTTGAAAAATCAAAAAAATACCATATGTGATGATGCCTTCAGATAGATTAATTTGTTTGTGTTATTATACCCTGAATTTCTATTCACTCAGAGAACAAAATATTTTGTGCTTTTCTTTACTGTCTTAACAATTGTATTTTCAAGTTTTTCTCATACTAATCTTATAATGAAATTAAAGAGTAATGTATGGATTTCCACTTTGGTTGGAACAGTTCACTTATTACTCACTTACAGTTGCCTTCTAATGGATCAACATCAACATATAATTTTAAAAAAAACATCAGTTTGTATTGTGATTTGATTTTATATTTAGAATTGATTAAAAAAGACGAATGAAATATTAGAAAAGTAGAAAAAATGAGTTAAAATGACAAACAATTAATGAATTTATCAACGAATTAAGCATTACTATACCTAAAATTCTGAAGATGACATGAGAAGAAATAAAAATATCCAATGTAAATTTCTGTGTTTTTTAGATTTAGACCTGGGCCTTTGTATAGATATCAATTTATGCAGTAAAAACAATTTTCCTTTTTTCATCCATGAATAACAGAAGAGAAAAAAAATAGCCGAAAATGTTGACGATTGTGAAGAGCAACTGTATGCCACTATATATATATATATATATATATATATATATATATATATATATATATAATATATTATTATCATATTAAAAACATTTATTCTTTCACTGAGCTATATTTATTTGAATTCTTTTATTTTTTTTGGATTCTTATTAATTTTTGAAACTATATGTTTGTATTCTTGTTGTTTTTTTGGTGTTTTTTTTTGTGTTTTTAATTTTTTTTGGTGGAAAGTTTGTTGCACGGATGAACGTGTGTCTCAAGTATGTATTCCAGTTAAATGTAATATTTAGTGTTTATTATGGTAAATTTTACAATTATTCATGCTTGAAAATATAAAATAAATGGTACCTCAATTTTTATATAATTGAAGTCTTGTATGATTCGGAGTTTGAATGCTTGTTTTTATGTGTGTGTTTGTTTTGTTTTTGTATTTTTTTTCTTTATTGAAGTCATTATAAAAAAATATACAATCCATGTCATTTTGACATGAAAATCTTATTTAATCAAGATCTGAAAACATTTGTCTCGCTCTTGGTAGTTGTTTGTCATTGATCATAATCATAGATTTAAATGACTAGTCCTCTCCAAACATTGATAATTTACACCCTATGAACCATCTAATCTCTGGCTAATCTCCTCATTGTTGACCAACAATGACAATCAACAGCAACCTGCGAGTGACGGGGATCGGGGTGGACAGTCACTATCACAACACTTCCAACAACCACCACCATCACCATCATCATCACTCTACTATGACTTCAGCTGCCTCTGCCACGGCTGGCAGTGCTGCCACTTCCTCCTGGCCCTACAAATATCACTTGCGCTCCAATCACACTGTAAGTTTGTTGCCGTTGGGTCGGTTGGTTGGTTGATCAGATGGCTGGTTGGTTTGGGGCACCAAGTTATATCCTGATTGCTGATTACTGCTACTACGCACCTCATCATCCTTGCCTAACACATTATCATAACTATCCTACTCCTTCATAAACACCTTGCTGCTCTTTCCCCTAGTGGTATGACTGCTGATGACTGATCTTTTTATCAGTCTTCTAGGGATATTTGATATAGTTCTTAAATAAAAATTTTAGCAAAGCAAAACTTTAAAAGTGTCATTAATAATAATATAGTAAATACCTTAATAATTAAAATTAATTAAAAATAATTTTTAAATCGAAAATAATAGATATTAGAGATTTCATAACAAATCTCTCCCCCTCCCCAAGATTCGGCCCTTTTGCAACGGCACCATTCTGAGGCCTAGTCATTCCATGAAGGAATATAGATAATCCATTAAACAGGACGTCAGGAGACAACAGGAATCACCCATGTTGTCCAAGTTGGGGTTAAGAATCTTGCCCAAAGAAAAAAAAACCTGAAAGTGCCTGAGGTGGGGCTTGAACCCGGTATTTTCCGGATCACAGTGCAATCCCTTAATCACTCTGCCACTTCGCCCCTATATATCAATAATTTCAAGCTATTTGAAAATTAAAAAACCAAATTTGGATGCAAGTTTTTTAATTGTGAAAAATGCAATCAATGACATATAACAACAGCAGTGATTTTCAATGAATTGAGTCTTTTGTTTGCAAATGAAATTCGTAGTAGTAATTAAACAAATGTAGAAGTGATAAACTTTTATCGGTAAAAAAACAAACTTAGATCTAATTGATAAATGACACGTGTCATGGCTGATTTGTGTGCTACATTTGTCATCTAAGAGTACAGTCTTGATCATTGACTTTGTCTATCAAGAGGTCAAATGCCTCTATATCAATACGCATGGTAGATTCTTTTACAAATATTACTCAGCATATTTGTAAGCTTATTAACGAATTTCCAGGTATTCTTGATATTTAGTTCGGGGTTGCTTATTAATATCAAGATTTAAAGTCAATCATGCTTGCCAGTTACAGTGTTACAATTGTGTAATTTAATCATTTTGCTCTATAAATGTACATTTGAGAAAATTCACACAAAAAAAAAACAACACAACAAAACCAATAAATAGATACATAAATAAATAAATCAATTTAAGAGCAAAAATTGCCTTAAGCTATTGAATTATTAGGTTCTCTAATATTTTGGCATAATGGATGAGGATTGATAAAATTTGGTGGATTTTGAGCTGAGAAATGACATTCATGATCTCCTGCCCCTTTGCAAATGTGCTCGTCTGAAGTTGTGTTCTCAATGAAAACAGCATTTCTAGAAAATAATTTAGTTGTGAGTCATTTCAATTTAAAGCGAATTGCTATATCTTGTGTATTGCAATTTGTTTAGTGCATACTTCTGTTTCTCTAACTCACTATGCTTTTACTTTTAGAGAGAGAGATTTCGGCTTAGAGCAAATAATGAAATTCCAAATGGCATTTCCTATCCTTGGGCAGTTTAGAATAGCCACTACTTTAAATACTTGGTAAAAACCGTTGCCTTTAGTCCCCTATTAGCATGATGGATAAAGGAGGTTACACTGCATGCTTCCTTGTATAATTATATGTAGTTTATATTGTTACTCTGTTGGAAAAAATGCTTTTTAGTTTTGTATTCCTTTTAATATTTGAAAATTGATAAAGCCAGTAGATTAGAAAATTGAGTTTGCAATTCAGCTCCTAGAACAATATTTTCCTTGGCTTAGGAGGGTGGGAAATTACTCTCTTTGTAGGAAGTTCCTGTTAGTTCTCAAGTTCACTTATTATTGTTTATTTTTCTCATGATAAATTCTGTAAGCTCCTCTGGGCCCAATGTTATGAAAGCGGACTAGATTGTTTTTTACTAGTCTAGTAAATGACTTGCTAGTCTTATTAGTCTTAAGCCTAAGCAAAGTATGTGACTAAAAAAAAAATCATATTTTATGAACGTTTTTTAGTCTCTGAGTAGCCCAATAGAAGTGGGCGTTATAAGGACGGCGACTAATTCAGCTATTTTGTTCTGGTAAAATCAAGCTCTCTAGTGCAGGATGGCAGGTAAGATACCAGCCTTCATACTTTCAATGCAAAAGATTTCCAAAGAAGAAATTAGCAACACATCCGGTATGGATCAAATCATGTGATAGTGATATTGAATGTCGATTGATCAGACTACAATGATGTTCATGGTCGACTGTTATTCTATATTAAGGCCAATGAAAGTTTCATTGAAACTCAAAACGAATTGAACCAAAAAACAAACAAAACAGAAAGTGTGTTCTGATGAATCACATTATTTCAGTAAGTTACAATGCCAGCAGAATAACTTTTGTCTCCACTATACTTTCTAATCGTTTTTTTTTTGGTTGTTCTTTGTGTTGAACCCTTCGACTTCAAGTCTCTGTTCACTCGCAACTCGCTAGCCCGATTTACGGGGTTTAAAAAAAAAAGTTTTTACCAAAAAAAACGTGTACTTTCGATGATCTGCATTTATCTTAGTTTTTAAGCCACTCTCAATAGTAACAGGATACTTCTTGCCTGTCATTTGTAACCGACCTATTTTCCTTCTGAATCACTCTCTCAATATAAAAATAGATGCTATCTTGTTGACGCAATGATGTATCCTAGTAAGACTATGCTTGAAGTCTGGCCTGAGCAAATGACTAAAACTTGGCTCAACTTACTCCGAAGGTTCTGTGATTTTAGTCTGGGACTTGCTTGGTCAGCTCACATAAAATCCGATTTTTTCAAGTACTTGACCAGTCAGAGATTAAGCGCTAGTCCGTGTTCATAAAAACGGGTCCTGTATTGACAATTTTCATGACATAGGATGACTAAAAAGTTTGGGGAGCTAATTATACTTGCTTAATCGTGGCCCCTCTATACATGGTTTTGGATCCAAAAAGAAAGTTTGGAATATAGTTTACATTATTTTCTTTTACATAATGAGTGCTATCTAGTGTTCAGAATAAGTTTTCTTTGTCCTTGGTGCTCGACAGTCCATAAGAATCAGAAACTGCTTGGATTATTTTTTTTTTTTTTTTTGGTCTTTTTCGGAATTTAATTTTATATCAATTACGTGATGAAGAAGGATCGCCAAAATTCTGATCAATCCATGTCATGATACAAATGCAGGCTGTTGATTGTTTCATCCCAGGGTAATTTTCCTAAATATTGAGTAAAAATCCAACAAAAATTATAATTCTTTTTATGATCAGGGGGCATAAGGTTTGGTGAAAAGAATTTAACACTATACAAAAGCTTTAAAGTCCAGATTTTGAAATGGAGAGTATTTTCTTTTTCTCTTCTCAATGAATTAAAAAAACAAAAAAAAAAAAAAACAATTAAAATATCTAAGTCAATTTATCGGGAAATCGTCTTTCAATGTCTTATCATTTCAAGGAAAGATCTAAATAATCTAGGCATCAGCTCCAGCCCAGTGTCACATAAAAAGCATATAAATATCTTACCAAAGGAAAAAATAAATAACAATATGCATAGAGCTTATCTAAGATGTTATCGGTTGAGAGTTGGTGTAATGACTTATCTCCTGGTCAAGTTAGTTCAAACCTGAGTTATACAACCATTGACAATTGAGCTCAAGCACTTTACACTTCATTTTGATATTAAGTAAAACCTTATCCTACCACTGTTGGATCCTTTGTTTTAAAAAAACAAACAAACAACAGAATGATGAGTTAGTGGTGTAAGCAATAGTTTTATATCATGAATTGAATACAGTCTGTTCTGTCTTGAAGTTGACTGTGGCTCTGGTAAAATTCAGAATGGTTGATGATTATAATTGGGAAACTATTACTCTTGGGCCATGGGTACATGCAATAACTATTCAAAATTAGCTGGCTTGTGATGGACAGTCATTGATTCTCAGAGTGTGCATTTGTATTGTGAAATGGACTAACCATAAATTTAAAGAAGGGTCTCTTATGATTACACTTTTATTTTGTTGTCAACATGATCATGTTTTGACTTTTTATAATATAAAATGGTCCATTTTGGCCTGTTTACTTCAACAGACCTATTTAGACTCATTCCTAAGCTAGAAAATCCCAAGTCAATTTGAAGGTGAGCTATTCACGTAGAAATCAAAATTGATATCTAGAAGAGTGATTGCAAATAATATGCACACCTGACTTACGCTTAATCTGTGCTCTTCACAGGCAACGATACGCTCTTTAGTTAGTTTATTGTGAAGAGAACGTCATTGCATGCTATTATGTTAGTCTCTTTATTAAAAATGTATTGTTGGGTTGGATGGAATAGAAGTGGAATATTCTTAGCATTATAATAAATGTGGGGTGGTGTATCTACAATTTTATGGCATGATAACTTTCCGTGAAGCTTTTTTGTCTGTGTAAGCTTTTTAGTCTTGAGTAGCAATAAGCTAAGCTCTCTTTGTCTTTCTCTTTCATTTAAGCGCTTGTGAGCTAAGAGTGTTGCAGGGATTGGACTCTAATATTTCTCTGTGTTTTTACCATCTTACTTTTTTTGGGTGCTGATATGACAAAAGTAGCAAAAGCACTGGTATTGGTAAATGTTAAATATTAAATTGTTGGCTATTAAATTGCAATGACGACATACTTTAAACTTCAAAGTGATGCTTACTTTCCGGTACTCCAGTACCATATTATGCTTTTGACAGTCATCCACTTATTCCAAAATGATACACCATCCTTTGTGGTTAGTGGGCGTAACTTATTGTGGTATTGTCATGACTGTATTGAGATAATTAATACTAATTACTTTTATTGCAAAATTTGCAAAGTAGAATGAAGTCGCTTATCATTAATCAAAAGTGTATGTGAAACAAATCAAGAGGTTGTTGACAACGACTTTGGAAACAAACAAAAGTATGAAGCTTTTAATCCTGCGAGACCAAATATACTATGATATTCTCCATCCAGATAGGAATTTATACATCAACACCTTGACAGTTTTGGTTTCAGTCTACTCTAACATGATCAAAGATATTTTCTCCCATCATTTATATAAATCTACAATATAATCATAGATCTTGCCATTTTTACTAAGAGACCAGTAACAGCATGGATGATGCTGGAGGTGAATAGCAGTTATTAGTCTATGTGAAAATAATAAGGTTTTTGTTTTTAAGCCTTTTCTTCGTATAAGATGATAATGGGATAAATTATTGTTTTAGAAAATCTAGGCAAGTCATTAAAGGGTTATTGATGATTTGAGACTGGAATCCTTCGAATCTATATAAGGTCCATTGAGCTGGATGTATATTGTGTTTTCTGATGGAGAGTTTAAAATACTACCCTTTTTGGAGAAAGTGCAAGTTTATTGACTCAGTTTCTGCCAGCTTTATACGTCTAGACACTGCTGCATGTAAATAATCTAGATTCTTCTTTACCCAGGTATTCTATCAATTGTTGTCGGGATCCCTGTATTAAGACATTAGTCATATCCTATTTTAAGTGTAAAATTTAAAAGATATACTTTGATTGTTGAGATATCCTTTGACCTGATAATATTTTCTCACTCATCACTTAGAAAATTATGATTTACTTGGAAATTCAAGAACTTAGCATTTTGTCCTTATAAATTTTTCTTTCTGTCCTCCGAGGATAAATTCAACTTTCTTAACGACTTTCTGCCTTGATGAACGATTCAAATATCTAAATTACCTTCTCCTTCGGTCAAATTGCTTTTCATCATATGTGTAATTATGGTTGGAAATGGTGAATCACTACGAATATGATTATTATAGGTAGAGTCTACTAATACATGTTTTTATTTTTATAATATATCCTAATGAAATTGGAGGGGAGAGGGAAGGATCTGGTGGTGAATTAGTAAGCTAAAATATGCTTCTATTGTATGTTAAAGAATGTATTAGTGTCTATATTAACAATGCCTCCAACTCCAAACTGATTTGTGTGTTGTTTTAAAGTTTATTTTTGACTTGGAAGAAAACTGAAGTTTCATTTCAATTTCTTCACTACAGACTATCTCTACCGACCACTTGCTTTTCAGGTTGGTTCAGCACAGACACCCTGCGTTGGTGGAGTTTATTTTTTCTTTCAGTTATACACAGTTACAGTGTTTTTGTTACACAGTCATATCATATAATTTTTATATTTTCTGCGTGTGCTTCAGATAGAAAGTTCAACTTTATTGTTATGCACATTTTCTAGTTAGGATTATCCATATTCCAATTACAGTTTCAATAGTTAAGTTTGATTTTGCAAATATTTTTTTATGTGTGTTTTTTTATAAGGCACAAGCGTCTTTTAAAAATTGTTTTGTTTTCCATTTTACAATTTATAACTCATATTCTAACATTGTTAGTGCGCGATGCAATTTTGCGAAGTCTTAATGTTCGGATGATGGTTGGCAGGGGTCTATTGACCACCCCTGGTGTTAGGGGAGGTCACTGTTGCTGTTTCTTCTATTCTCCTTAATCTCCTTTCCCATGCTGCTTATCTTTGTCTTGGAATGAGATCACTTGGTTTTGTCCAGGGCCTGGCTGGTGTCCTTGGTTGGATTGGGAGTGGAGGTGGGGGGAGGGAGACAAATGTATAGTTTTAATTTTGGAAGATGATCTTTTTCCCTTGTAAACCTCTTTCTGCTATGTCCAAATTACATTTTTTGTTTTTAATGTAATATTTTGGACAACATTTGAGTGTATTCCTCTTATTAGGATGTGACTTTTAGGTGATTTGTAGCTAAGCACATTGACAGCTTGCTCTTGTATCTATTTCGATTCTCTATTTGAACTAGTCCCCTTTAATGTAGAATTTTTTGGTTATACAATTTTCCTTTTTAGGCACTGATACGACTTAAAAGTAAAAGTGTTGCAAAATCTGTAAAACCATTAAAAACAAAACAAACAAAAATTGCTTTCTGACACTTATAAATTTAAATAGTCCTGATGTTCGCAATTTGATTTTTAGTCTCCTTTGCTGCCACACTCTTGAGTACATGTATGAGGAGATATGATTGCACTGTATATGTATGTCAGTACTATTCACTGGTTCTGGAATGACCTTAGATTAGTGCCATGAAAGCATGAAATGCCCTTTAAAACAAAAACAAGAGAATATGGGCATCTTTATTAACAATGACTTTTTCTATTTTTGCGGGGAAATATTTCGTTTAAATCAAAGCCCCATCTCCACTGAGTAGAAATCTATTTGAATTTTGAAAATCCATTCATAAATAAAAATGTTATGCAGTTTCAAAGGTGTCATTCATTTGGATGACTCACAAAGAGAAAAAAATAAGGAAAATATGGGACGCTTTTTCTGCGTTTTATTCTGGTTTGTGGCTGTATCTCGCTTAATACATGGAATATGATATTGAAACTTGGCAATTTTAGGGCAAATTTCTCAGAAAATATGATGAAGACATCAGAAGAGCTCTAAGTTTTAGAGCTGTATGACTAGGTGTTTTTTTTTATAACTATGGTCAACCGTAATTTTGTCTCCCCTTCTCACTCATTGAATCGCAAATTGGGTTGGTGTTTTGTGATGATATGTGAAAAGTACCTACCATATTTCGATGAAATTTGAAACCTAAATAGATGAAATATTCATATATATCCTTATTCACAGCAAAATCTCTGCTCTTGATGGTTTTAGAAATATTTCACTCAAAAGAGCAAACATCTGTTTTTAACGGTTTTCTAGTAATAATCTAAAATTACTTCTTTACTAATTTTGTGCCAAATTTCAGACATATCTATTGATAAAAAGCGTCATAATGAATTTTAAAAAATAGTATAAACGAAATCTCGGTGTCCTATATTTTGCCTTGAATTTGCACGATTTCACGACTGAAACGAGGTCCAAGGATTTGCGATCGTCATTGCTATCTTTATACTTGATGGTACGGCAATGGCAGTTGACTAATGCATTAAATATAATATTAGTTACTCAAGGTTTCATCACATTTAGGGAATCTTTAATATCAGACAAACTTTATAAAGAATAACTTGACAAAGACCTGGATCTCATGTGTTTTGTTATTATATTTGACTAACATTTTTAACATGTTGCATTTTTGGCAAGCTGCCGTTTTTCTTGTATGAGTATGAGGTTAAGAGTATTTATACAGTTTCACGACATTGTGAATGGTGACAGTTTTACTCATGAAATGACTGTACTGGAGTACTCTATTTAAAAAAAATTTTTTTAAAGATTACCACATTTTTTCATTTGTTACATATTTCTGATTCTTGAGGTTGGCATCTCTGGCTAGAAACATTTTAATCCAGCTTGCACTCTCTTTTCAAGCCACTGAAGTTGAATTTTTCTTTGAAAGTTGACAGAGCTGTAAGGCTTTGGTTTCTAATGAGATAAAATGGTGAGATTCTGGCATTGGTCATGGCATGAAAAGTGCTGATTGCCTGCCCTTCTAAAAGAGATTGAGGTCTAGTGACATCAGTTGGAGATGGTAAACACGATAATAGATACGTGGACAATGTCCTCACAGTTTGTAATGGTGTCCTGCTTGCCTTTTACATAATAAATAAATTCGATAAAAAATCCAACCACCCCCCCCCCCCCCCCCCCCCCCTAAAAAAAAAAACCACACCCAAAAATAGTTGAAAACAACGTATACCCGTCATACAAATAGTGGACTTCTGACACCACAGAAAATAAAATTGATGCAATTTATAAAAAACAAAAGCAGATAAAAGATGATGATTGAAGAATGGTAATTTTCAGCAGTCCAAGAATTTTGTTTTCCGAACTTGTCTAGTTTGTTACACTTTATGATGTAAACTGTGCTCAAATTACAATGCATTCATATAATGTGCTGGCATTGGAAAATCCGCAGGATATCGCACAAAGACTTGAAGACGTAAGAAAAACTTCTTTATTAGGGGCTCGGATGTCAAAATGGACTTTTTATCACCACATCATTTTATTATCATAAACCCTATTATTGCTCTGCTGAAAGCGTTTGTGATATTATTTATAAATTGGATTTCATTTTATGATATTAACCTGACTCAGTGGTTGCATTGGGAAGTTGAGGGCCTGATACAATTGAACTGCCTAATTCTTTTCTTCTTTTTCTTCTTGCATAACCCGAACCATTGGCTTGAAAACGAGCTCGCTTTACAAACAACTACAAAGTTATGTGTAGCTTTAACTAAGTAAATGAATACCAAATCAAGAGTGAGTTGCTGTGTCTCCATGCATTAAAAAATGTGTCTGTGCTGTGTTTCTTAAATACCTTTTCTTCCAGCCTATAAATCAATGATGTTTAATCTTTAAATTTGTTCTTCACAATTCAACAATTCTCTACCTATATCTCAAAACGAGTATTCTGACCATCCCTGGGGGTTTACTTGGGCCTCCACCCATACTGTTAATTTTGTTATCATCATCATCATTTATAATAATAATAATAATGATTATGATAATAATAATATTAATAATAATGATAATAACAATAATAATAATAATAGTTGTGGTAATATCACAGTGATCCATTATTTAAAGTAAAGCTTGTTTACGGCAAATTCAAGTCTCACAATTTATGAAACAGCCAAATTGTCTTATCAAAATGAATTTAGCATTGGGCATATTTGGTAAGAAAATAAGTTACCATAAATTTAGTGGCCCGATGAAAATGGTTTCAATTCAGATACTACTACATATTAATGAAGTTTAAAGGGACGTAAGAGTCGAGAGATAATTTTGTTACACTCGAACAACTCCTCGGGACATGCAAAACAGTTCGTGGAAACGATGTTCCATTTCTGAAAAGATTTGCTCTATAGTCCCTAAAATGCATTCTCTGAAACAATCACCAAAAAGAAATACTATTATTACTATGCTGATATTTCTGAGAAAGCTAAGATTGGTATTTCCTGTCACAAATATATTGAGGAATTTTTCTGATATTGTGGTTGTGATTCTCTGGGACCATCTGTATTCAAAGTAATTTACGACCAAATTTAATTCTTAAAGATTAAAATTTCTGTTTTGGTACATGCTTATGGAAGACTGCAATATTCTGTGTGTGGTTTACCACGACATAGTGTCATCTAATACTGTTAGAATGAAATTTTGTTTTGTTTTAAATTTAAGCATGGTTTTCAGATAAAAAGTTAGGGTTTGCAGAATTTGCATCTCAAACATGTTTGTCGCTTTTCAGTTGGAAAGTTGCTCCTTGGTCACACTGATGTATATTTTCTCCTCTTACATTTGTATAGAAATAAACAACTTTCATCTTATTTTTCATTTTATTTTTGTTTTACATATCTTGTTTAGTTTGTTTTTGGTTTTAACTAAACTTATATTTTTTTAATTTTAAGACCCGAAATATACTTTATCAATTATTCTCTAAAAATCCAATTACAACTTGCTCTTGTTGAGTTTCATTCTTTTTCTGCTTCTTTTTTTTAATAGGGTGTTAAAATATGATTTGAAATTGATATATCTTTGCTCTATTAAAAAAAAAAAATATTATAATTTCCTTCTAAAAATGGTTTGGTTATATTATTTTTCTTTTCATTTGATTTTTGCCTGAAATGCTCCCCAAAATATTTATTAGTTTCAGTTTCAGCTGCTCGTATCCTTGGAAATTGCCCTAAGATTAGCAAACAGAAAAAACAATACCAACACATATATGATTGTCTCCTCAGCTTTCTTGAATGTTATCCTGCTTCTCCTATATATATTCTCTCTCACTCTCTCTCTCTCTCTCTCTCTCTCTTTCTCTCTCTCTCTCTCCTTCTCTCTCTCTCTCTCTCTTTCTCTCTCTCTCTCTCTCTCTCTCTCTCTCTCTCTCTCTCTTTCTCTTTCTCTCTCTCTATTGCTGAATGATTTAATGAGTTTTAGCCTTTGCCAGAGATAAATCCAATAGTGTGTTGCCTCGTATTATTGATAATCAAATGGCTTTTACTTTATGATTATTGATAAATTACTAACAGATTACCATTGTTTAATGTTTAGGATGGAAAAAATAGGATAGCCATTGAACAATGGGAGGACCTAGACAACGTCTGAATGGAGTTTTTATTTATTTTGCACACCAGTTTTCCCATGGCCATAGATTCTATTAAGACTTGCATCTTTTTTTTTCTTACTTTATTTTTTATCCCAGGCAGTATTATTCTAAAAATTTGTAAGAAATTCTTTCCACTTTTTCTCATATCATTTCAGATCCCTCCCTCTATCTCGCACTACTAAACCCACCCTGATCCGATGATGGTGTCATTAGAAGAAGGGTATTGACTACGGTGTCTTGACTGTACCCATGGGATGTCTTCAATATGTATTTTCCGCAGTGTGTGACATCATTATGTTGTTACCCATGTTGCTGTTGTTATCTCACACAATCGCTCTTGTTGGGCAACTTTGAATTGTATTTAATATATATATATATATATATATATATATATATATATATATATATATATATATATATATATAATATATATATATATAATACACACACACACACACACACACACAAACATATTTGTAAATTAAATATTGAACATTCAACTGCTGAATTTGCATGCACGACGACAACCAATTTCCCTCTTCAATGGCTTCTTTATGTTGATTTTAAAGGAATTATTATTTTCACAGAAGTCAGGTTTTATTGTTTTGATGCTTTTTTTTTTTGGTTTTATTGATTTTTTAAAGGGAACTGTTGTAATTTTTGTTATGCATATTTGAATGTGGAATCAGGCAAATTTCTACTTATTGTGAAAGCTAGAAGGATCTACAAGACCTGAAAGTCTACAAAGTTGTGCTCATGTTTGAAATCGATTGAAGTGTGCAAACTTTTTATAGTTAAATTTTGGAAAGATAATGTTGTTTTTCCATGTTTCGAAACATGGAAAAACAACATTATCTTTCCCAATCAGTGGAAAATGAAAATGTGATGAAAATATATATATTTTTCTTTAATAAGTTAGTAAATAATTACTCTATCCAAGGAAAGCTGGAAAGCTGCTGAGTGCAAATTTTAAAACATTGTATGATTCTTGAATTCCATCAATCTGCAGCAGTCTTTTTTCTCTTTCGTGAGGAGTAAAATTTTTAAAAATTCATCTGGTTGCAGAAATGCGCTTGTGCTACAAATTGATCAAGATATTGATAACTTTGCAATTTTAAAATCTCTAGAAATCAAAATATCTATATCTTGAACTTGTGTATTGAATTCTTAGGGAACCTAGATTTTTTTTATGGAGATAATTCAAATGAATAAATGTTATTTTAAAAATCAATTATGTGTGATGTACTGAATGAAGTGTTGCTAAATAGTTTTAATAGTATAGAATAGTGAGGTATCTATTTTAATTCTTTAACCAATGTTATTGATGTGATATTTAGAAGAATTATTTGATACTCTTATATTATCAAAAATGTAATTGTATATAAAGTTAAGGTACAATTTCTGAGTCGAGAACTTTAAATTACACTTAAGAATGCATGGACATTTAAATTATGAGATGTATTGCTGACCCATTTTAAAGGAAAAGTCCGAGGGAGGAGAGAGAGGGTGAGAGTTTCAGAGAATGAGAGAGAGAGAGAGTACTTGATACAGTAACTTATTTTTACCATTATCTTTAACTGCCTATGTTTTACTAACCAATTACTATAACAAAGATTTTTTATTCCTGACAGTTTCAACAAACCGTCTGGCCCAACTACATTGATATGGTACCATAATATCATTTCACTATTAACGTAGGACTTCTGATGCGCACATTTTCATTTAAAATTTAAAAAAAAAAAAAAAAAAATATCTTTTTGCCTTTCCTTTTGTTGAGTGATAAATAAAGATTTGCCTGAAAATGCCCAAAGACAATACACAGTGCCATTGCGAGATAGAGACCATTCCAACATCAGATGGTTACCATGTACATATTGCATATTTATAGTAGAAATCGAATAAACCCAAATGAACAGAAAGCATTTTGAATCCTCATTTCCTTTCTTTAATAGTGACAGCAAATTGAAGAGTACTTTATGTTAGAGTAAAACTGATGGAAATTCAAATTTGATTTAATCTGTATCTCTGCATCTAATCAAACACTCAAACACTTGTTCATTGTCATGGGAGCCTCGGATGTGACGAATTAAATAAAAATTTACAAACATTTTAGTGAATAAAAGGAACAGAATGGGGACAGAAGAGAGAGAGAAAAAAGAAGAAATAAAACCCCTAATAGTTAAAGTAAGCTTTAAAGATAGGATTTCATTGAATGATTGTTTTTGATAGATTTATTCAGGAAATCCATATACCAAAGCTTTGAAACTTTGATTATTACAGCGTTGCTCTCAGATTTTTATGGAGGTAAAGATAGAATTAAACAGCTGAGATTAGGAGAATGGGAGAAAAAATAAATGAAATTTTTAATGACTTGATTGAAAATTTTGGATAAAAAAGAATGAATAAAGTGATATCCTTGGGGCTTAATAATGATAATTATAATCTTTATAGTTTATTATGTCTTATTTTGATTTAAAGTTCTTTATTTTATTTTTTATTCCAGAAAATTTTAATTTTGATTTTGTTTCCGATTGCTATTTAATGTTTCGGAAACATCGTAGTTATAGTTTAATATTCAACAGTTTAAAAAGGAATTTTCAAATTTGAATTATGACTTCATTTTGTTTATTGTTACATATTATCTCTTTCTAAGAAAATAATTATTTGTATGATATGGTTGGGTGTTAAACGATGGTTTTCTTTATCACTATTGAGCATTGTAAATAATTTCATGAAATAATCCCATTGGTTTTAATCCCACAAAATTAATTTTTACAATTTGTATGTATGTACCATTTCAGTCATTGTTGAATATATTTTAATTTGATTTAAGTGTTGAGGTTTTGTTTATAAATAGGATTGTGATGCATGTGACAGTTCCCTCTGACTATTCACCGCTTTTCTGATAGTTGTATACTCTGACAAAAATAATTGATGTAAACTTTCTTAGAAGCTTCAATCTTAGCTGTAAGGTTGATGTTTCTTTGTTCTTTCATTCTATAAATAAGGAATTCAAAAAGTAAACTATGTAACCAAGATAGAGACATTGATTTGGATTACCACCATTGAAGATTTTGAAGGCTTACTAAATTAAGTTATTAAAATTTTACGAACAGGCATTAGTTTCATGAATTGGATGTTACCTTTTTTTCTGTTAGTGCAATTCTTGTTCTTGTCACCGTGCAAGTGAACTGTCATTCAAAGTGTTATATTTATTTCAATTAATCTTAAATTTGTTTGTTTCCATCTGTCAACTGTGATTTTTACACATTTATCTTGCATATGTTTTGTTTGTTGATTCCTTCTTCAATTCTGTTTGTTAATTTTGTAATATTCTTAAACTAATAGATAATATGTATTTAACAATTACAATATTTTGGTTATTATGTTTCAAAGGGAAATGTTTCTTTCTTTCTGTTTCTTTTTAAAAATAATTAATGATTGGCGGAATTTGTTTCCTTTACTGCTTGTGACTCGTATTTTCTGATTTTGTTTGGAATTGGATGGGTGTGCTTTACTCCTTTACAATTTTGATCTCATTCCGTCACTTTGTCTACTTGCATTATTTGCCAGCCCTCTTCAATCATTTTATATTTCATTCCAATATGATAAAAAAAACTGTCTTGATTACTTTCATCCTTTATTGTCATAAGATTTGACCACTGTATTGAATGATACATCTGTGGATTGAGAAAAAAAAAATACATCTAACCTTGTTTTTATTTAAATTGATTGTTTACAGTTATTAGCAGAACTCTTTTTAAAACGTTCAATTTTTTCTTTACACTACAGTTTGGACCGAGATTGAGAGAAAAAAGTGATGTTCTATTGGTTTTATTATATCTTTACTTGACCAAAGGAATGTAACTTCATCCTTACTATGAGTTTTCAGTGTGCCAAGATTCCAATTCTTGGAATGTTTCTACCACATCACATCAACCAGAGATCAAGAGTCAGTCCGTCCACTAATGGATTTTTATGTTTGAAACCAGCGAGTTTAAGGTGAAGAGTATTCAATCAAATATTTAACTAATGAATTTTTTTGCTAGTGATTTGACTAAATTTATCAGATCTGAATCTGAATGCTACTCGAAGTAGATGTATCAGTGTAGGCTAATATATGACAGAAATATATGCCAAAGATGTGCTCTAACTTTACAACAAGCACAGTTAAGCAAGTAGTCTTTCAGAGCCACAGACTGGTGCCAATGCTTATCCCAGTTTCTATAGTGTTTAACAGACAGTAACGATTGCTTGCTACCATTGTGATAGGTTACATGCTTATCGCAAATTACGTTCTGCTTGATTTAGAAGGCTGAGTTATTCAAGCACTTCTGGGTGAACAAGGGAAGGGGATCATAAACGATATCTTAAATGTACCCGTGACATACCCTGCTCACTTTGCTTGTTAGGTGAGTGTTCTACCAAGTGAGCTAATTGGAGCCTTCTCAGGTTCCAGTGAAGTGTCTTTTCTATTTCAGCTATCATGGTCAGGCTACCTACTTTGCTCATTTGAATTGCTCACTGATTTTCCAATTCAAATTTAGATCTAAATCGTTATGAAAACACTGTAAAATATACATTGGAATGAATTATGATTTGTCCTCCTTTTATTAAAGATAAATTGTTGACATAAACGTTTTTCAATATCGATGAAATAGAATTTCTATGCAAAAATGATTGCAACAGTGTTCAGACAAGAATATTTTTAAATGTGACCATATCCGCTATACAAGTGTTATTCTACTACTGACAAGATTGAAGTTGTATTTGCTACATTTTATGGATTGCTATCTTCATCATTATAAATTCACAGAAAATAAACAGGATTTCCACTTTATAATAAAAGTGGTGTCTGTTGAAGTTAAAAATAAAAATCTAGGTTCTTTCACCCTTCCTGATTCAGATTTTTTAAAAAAATAGATAAATAGGAAAATTGATGAAATTATTTTTAGTAGATTTATTTCCAAATTGAACAAGAAAGGCTATCATATCCTGTATGTACACAATGGTACCTCAACCAGGCCATCCCATTTTACAAACTAATGCCTACATCAGATTGTTACATTGTGATCTGTGGGGAAAAACAAACAAATTATTCAACAGTTGAGAAAAATTGTCTTGCAATTTTCCTTCTTTAAAGGGAAATTTTACATTGATTGGACTTCAGGTGAAAATAGACTCATCATAATGTAGTTTTTATGTAATAAAACCGATTGTTCCCTTAAAACTTTGAGTTTAAATTGAAAAAAAAAAAAAAGCTATAGTGCCAAGGAATCCTCAATTTCATAAAAACTCTTTTAGCCCTGATTTTCTATAAACTAATCATATTAACTCTTTCAACGCTGGCTCTATATTCGTATTTCCATCACAAAATGGCAGACACCTGATAGAGGCAGCATGAGAATGACAAGCTAAGACAAAGCGACATTCGATTTTGGCGCATAATCTAATTAAAATATCCCCCATAGGGCCATTTGAATGTTCTGATGAAAGAAATTATACCATTGGTTCAATTTATAGTACTTTTGTAGAAAATAGGATTGGATTACATTATTAATTTTGCCTTTAAAGAAGGGCCACACTGTGCTACCATTAGTCAGTAGAACAGGTTCTGCTCTGACCGCTTAGTGCAGCCAATGGCACTGAAAGAGTTGGGGTTAACCTTTTTTTTGAACGACTAATGAATTTGTATTGTTTGTTGTGATTTGTGAGATATCAGAAGTTTTTATCGTTTTTGTGTGTGCATTGCATAGTCTACATAATTGTCTTATGGGTTTATTTACAACAACAATTTCGTCTGTATCAAATATTACTCAACCAATGATCTGTAGTCTTTTTTTTTTTTTTTTACATTTCAGTCAAAATGGAAATTGTAAAATATATATTTATATACACTCATAGATATTTAACCCCGTCATGTACTTTATATATCTTTAATTCTATACAAGACAGTGTAACATATAAATTACCAATACGGTTATGGCCTAAATATTGATTACTTTTTTTGGTTTGAAATAAGAGATTTAGTATCAGGCATTCGTCAAGAATGATATCAAAATTTTTAATTTCATTGATACAATATAAAACCAGGCATGGTTTTACAGAATATGCTTTCAATCTTTTGTTGTTGTTGTTATTGATGTTGCTGTTGTTTTAAAAATGATATGATAATGTAAATCACACGGGCATATTTTTACCATTGTATAATTCAAATGCCGTTTTCATATAAATAAATATGTAACATATTATGATATATTTATGTAATGAATAACATGATAGAGTACCATGTAAAGCAATCTTATGTAATTGTGTTATTTAACCTTACCTAGTCTATAACATCGACAATGACATTATCATGCTGTCGTTGATGTCAGTAGTAGTGCCTCAATATTTTAATTACAACAATGATGCTCTCTATGAATGGCCTCATACTTTCCTAATATAATACTTTTTAAATATCATTTTTTCTTCTAAAGTCATTTTTTCTTCTAAACGTCTCATTTGATTTCCCTCTGGACTGTGCCCTATTCTTAAAAATGGTCTTCCGTTGTTTTCATGAAGATTGTTGAGTGTACATTTGCATGTTTGTTTGCTTGTTGTCTTTTTTTTCTTTTGGAAAATGTTTGTTCAGTACTGAATAAATTTCTACTTTTAGACATCTGTCAAAATTTGTTTTTGTATGATATATCCGTATGAGATGAAGAACATGAAGAAAGGTGCTGAATGAGGTGGGAAGGGCTACTTTTGCCATAAGTCTTAGATTCTTAGTATTTTGATGAGCATTCTAGACTTATAAGTAAAGGGTTCTCCTTTTCGGTAATTGAGGAATTTATTTTCCTTAGCCTGTTACTTATTCTAAACTGGAAATTGCTGACAATACTATCTATATTCCTATTTTCTTTAATTGGTTACTTATGATGTTCATTCTCAATTCTCAATTTTTTAATCTCCTTTTTTCTCTTGACGTTTCCCACTTCCTAATATTAAAATCAATTGCGTCTGTTTGTTTGGAGATATCTGCTAGAGATATATACTTTTCTAACACTCTTAAGTAATGAGTTATGATATGATATATGATATTTTAAATAAAATTCAATTAATTTTCTCCTAGTGTTAGATAGCCAGAAGAGTTCTCCTGTTTAATTATTTTATATCTACCACTACGATTAGTTCAAGATAGAATTAGTTTAGTATTTGTGTATTGAAACAGATTTTGATATAATTATAGAATGAAATTATAAACTGATTTTATGATATGTATGCATTTTTTCAAACTCATTTCATCTTCGATTGTCAAATGATCATTTTTGATTTATATGCTAACATTTTGAAATCGTCATGCTCTTTTTCTCTGTGCCTTTATGAATTTAATACATATAGTTGTATTAGGATTATGTTGCTTGCTGGTCTTGGTTCTTTGTGTCTTATAATTCTGTAAAATAGTTTTGTAGGCGCTGTATTTCTCCCAGAAGCGAACCTTCTCCATATCTGATTGATTCACAATATTCTCCTTTTTTGAAGGATACTGTTGCTCTACACTGTGCGTTTTTAGAACCAAACAATAGCAAACTCACTGTCGGTGTAATAATTGAAAAAAATAAAATAATGCTGTGTTGTTCATGTTCAGGGGAAGGAACGAATTGTCCTCTTAGTATTTTCTACGTTTGAAAATAATGTCTGACAGCATTCCTCTATCCATATCAATATCTTTATCACCATGGTTATTGATATTGGACTTAAGTAAATGTTGTTATGTGCATATTCATGTTTGATGGATCTATTTCTGATGAATTGTTCAATTATTTTGTTGATTTTAAGCGCTATTTTTTATCTGAGTCTGAGAGTGATGGATTACAGCAGCTGGTGAAAGCCAAAGAGATGAAAATGAATTTGGTTGTGGGATTAAATAGTTGGGAGTGGGGGCCACATTTATGTGAAGTGTTTTCATTTTAAAGCCATTATTATACTCAAGAAGGGGGTAATTTTTTAAAAATATATCATAACAATTTCTTTGTTTACTATGATGTCATTTTAAAAAATGTTCAGGTTAATCAGGGAAACACACAAGGTTGGACACGAATAGGATTAATAAGCAACTAAAATAAATGTTTAATACACAAGATAGCACAAGCCATTAACACATAAAAAAAAACTAAAATAGAATAAATTAAGTGGCCTAGTAGTTAATCTTCGTTTTGTTTAATTCAACGATCGGCTGTTATATCAGTCCCAAATATTGGAATAAGCAGTACAATATCAGTCGGAATGGATATATTTTTTGGCACAAACTCTCTCTCTCTCTTTGCTCTCCTGGTTGCATTGACTAAAATTTATCTCTTTTTCTACCTATGGTGTAAGACTTATATGCGAGTCCATTGTTTACTAATGGGGACAATTTTTACAATTGTATGTCATATGAGATTGATTATCGTTAAAGAAATGGTTTCCTTGCAAATCTAAGTCTGTTCCTTGTTTGAATTTTCTCCATTGTCTCACCTTTTCTTGGATGTTATTAGTGTAGGCGTTTAAATTATATTTCTTTTCATTGGCGCTGAAATGATCTAAATGTGTTGCAAGCGCCATAAAATCCCTGTTAAAAACCCCAAACAAAACAAGCTAATGGTTCTTAATTCTATTTATGTATTCTATTTAATAATGATGTTAATTATCACAATACATTATCGTTACTCTACACAGAACCATTTTTGTATAGAGTTTGAAGTGTAATGATAACTTTAAAAAAAAGTTCGTTTTTTAATATTAGCAGCTATTTATTCTCTAATTTTGACGAATTTTTACGAATAGATTTAGATTACTTTGTTTTAAAGCAGCGATGTTTTATTTCATTTTTCTCCCTTTGTTTTTTTTGTTTGTTTTTTTTTAACCATACATTTTGATTTATTATTATTATTATTACTCCTAACTATCATTAACCAATTAACTGCTGTACTCTAGAAAAACTCAATTAAAAAAAAATTGGCCAGAAAACTCGTCCTTCAAAATATCGATCGATTTAAATGATGTCCCAGGTTGTTAGCGAGATTTTGGTAAGAGGAGGGGCATTTAAATCCATCGATATACGAGTTTTTCCATTTTTTCAGAGTACGGCAGTTAACTGGTTAATATTAATTCTAATTAATTTTAAAACAAAAAAACTTTTATGACCTGTCAATTATTACCTCGTGTTGCCCAATTTCTTTGTCAAAGAAGATGCAAGATTTTTAATTGAACCTGAATACACATTTGTACCAATGACAGTCTTCTGTGATTTAATTTTTTTATGGATGCGGATCCTGGATTTATATTTGGCCTGGACTTTTGGATGATATCAGAAAAGATACACATTCTCAGATTGGCCTTGTTTTCTGGTCTTACATTTTCTTGGGTGCTTTAAGTGCTTTTGGGGGTCTTGATAGTTCAGTTGGTAGAGCACTCGCTTCACATGCAAAGGGACTGAGATCGATCCCCGATGAAGTTGAGATTTTATTTCTGTCCACCTGTCCACCCTAGCAAGTCTGACCGGTAATCAGAAGGTCTAAGTCTAAGGTTCGATCCCCAGTCGAAGTTGACTTATTTTTTCTTAAGCTGGGTGGGGTTCCGACCTCCCATAGTGGGCAGGGAGGTACTTGATGTGTCTTCTATCCTCCTGTATCTTTTCCAATTGCTGTCTGTCTTTGTCTTGGAATGTTTTGTCCTGTTCTTGGCTAGGAGGGAAACAGTCGAATGTATGGTTATAGTTTTGGGAGATGATATTTTTTTTCCTTGTAAATAATCTCTCGGTTATGTAGTTATTTTTTAAATTTTAAACATATGATTTGTAAACATTTGAAGTGTATTCCTCTTAGTGGGAATCTTGTGCCGGTGTATGGGTGAGTCTTTTAGGTGATCTCAAACTAAGTACACTGATAGTTTGCTCTTGCAATCTATATCTGTTACCTATTTAAACCTTTCCCCTTTGTCTTACTTTTTTCCTCTAGAATGTTTTTACTATCCAATTTTCTTCCTTTTTTACTGACGCTGATATGACCTAAATGTGTTGCAAGCGCCATAAAACCCTTATAAACAAAAACAATCTGTCCACCCAGCAGAGATTGTGTCGCTAGGTTGGTTAGATCTGTTGGAAAGTATTTTCCTATAGACGAGCGTCCTTCCAATAGGTAGCAGGCAATTACTCACTCTAATGTGTACCAGTACCAACGGGGCTAGCGAGACAATGATGACTTGAGGTTGTTACTGTTATTGTATTAAAATCAAAGAAGTGATTAGGGGAGGGGAAGATGGCGTGAGAGAGATTGATTAATGAAGAGTGTAGGGACCAGATACCAGATTCTAACTCTAAGGTTAAAACCTGGCATGCTGAGTGGGTCGTGCTGGCACACGCAAAGGAGGGCATAATTTCACTTGTTATTGAATGAAACAAGACGCACTTAACGCTACACCTCTTTATAATGGGACCTTGCTAAAACAACATGTGAACATCGTGAGTTGTATTCAATTCTCAACCAATGGGATCATTTGTTTCCTTTTACACTACTAACAACTCACTAGGCGGTACATTAACCTATAAATGACCGTCAAAAGAAGTTGTAGTGTCAGAATATAAGTTAACGAAGGCTGCGGTCTGAGCCTCCTCCCCCCCCCCCCCCCCCCCCCCGCGTGGCTGATGACGTAATATGACATGTGATCCGCCGTCTCAAACCCTTATTAAGTCGGGAAGAATAGGACATATAAAAGTGAATTTTAAATGAATAGAATGGGAAATATGAACTTTGCGAGCTGTTTTTGTTTTTTGTTTTTTCGCAATGTAAGAAATGGTATTCATTCTCCATCACAACGAACATAGAGTTAACCCCAAGTTTTTGTTTGTTTTTTGTTTTAAGAGTTTTATGGCGCTTGCGACTCATTTAGGTCATATCAGCGCCAGTAACAAGAAGAAAATGGAATAGTCAAAACATTCTATATTTACAATCAACCCATCGAAGAAAAAGTAAGACAAAGGGGAATTGGTTCAAATAGGGAACAGATGTAGTTCCCAAGAGCATACCATCAATGTACTTCGTTTGAGATCACCTTACAGTCTGTTTGTTTTGTTTTTAAGGGTTTTACGGCGCTTGCAACACATTTAGGTTATATCAGCGCCAGTAAAAAGGAAGAAAATGGGAAAGTAAAAAGTTCAAGAATTACAATTAAAGCACCCAAGAAAAAGTAAGACAAAGGGGAACTGGGAACAAATAGGGATCAGATGTAGATTCCAAGAGCATACCACCAATGTACTTAGTTTGAAATCACCTACAAGTCTCATCCAGACACAAGCACAAAATCCAACAAAGAGGAACACACTCAAATGCTTACATTATACATTCAAAATAAAAATAATAATACATAACAGAGATGATTTACAAGGAAAAAAATATCATCTCCCAAAACAATAACTATGCATTTGACTGTTTCCCTCCCAGCTGGGATTCGGCCAGTGCCAGGACAAAACCAAGTAATCTCATTCCGAGACAAAGACAGAAAGCATGTTGGATAACAGATATAAGGGGATAGAAGACACAGTATGTACCTCCCTGCCCGCTATGGGAGGTCAGGATCCCCACCCAGACCTTACAGTCTCATCCAGACACCAGCACAGGATCCCACTAAGAGGGACACACTCAAATGTTTACAGAATACATAACTAACAATGCATAACAGAATAATTTACAAGGAAAAAAATCATCTCCCAAAACTATAACTATACAATTGACTGTTTCCCTCCCAATCTAGCCAGGGCTGGGATAAAACCATGTAGTCCCATTCCAAGACAAAGACAGAAAGCAAACTCAGAAAACAGATATAAGGGGATAGAAGACACAGCGTGATCTCCTGCCCACCATGAACCCCGCCCATTTCATATAGAATATTTGTGGCTATAAATTCAATCTCCATCACAAAACCGTTTTGAGACAGTGGGTCACAAATGGTCACCGGAAGTAAGAAGGCGGGAACAGGTTCATTTACTATTCGTAATAAATACACATTTTATAAATACTCGTATATAAAATTGAATACAGATCATAGAGCTAACGTAAGTAATATGATGGGATATAAAATACCATGGCAGGGATCTTTGGTGTCACAATCCATCGATACAGTTACAATAACAGGGATATAAATATTATCATCATATTAAAATGTACATACAAGTATAAAGGATGACCGATACAATGAATTAGGATACAATGAATTAGATATTCGATGACTTGGATTAAAAAGGCATAAACTGTTGCAACATCAATAAATCTTAATGACTAGTGTTTGTGCTTGGCAAACGCCCAATCAGCAAAACTATCACAGTAATGCACTACCGCGAATGTCTCTGTTAAACAATGTGTGAATGTTTTAAATCTGTAACAATTTATCAAGTACAAAAATCCGGTAGAGAGACTCTTGGTTTATTTTTGATTTCCGAATAGACCAACATTTAAGAAAAAAAGAAAAGAAAAGACGACGATGACGGCAACAAAAACAAACAATATAGACTATTAGTGGCCCAATCAGCTTTGTCAGGTGGCCATGAACTCGTGTTAATGATGAGGTCATATTGAGTCATATGAACTTCATAAGGAGGTCGATGAAATCGTAATTATATTATGCTTCTATTTGTTGAATGATATGCCTGATGAGTATTAAAATATGTGCTTGACAAGCAATAAAAGGTAAAAAATCCACCTTTAATTTAAGACATATGATGTACTACTTATTCCTACTTTTTAATGACGACCGAGGTTTATTACGTAAAATAAAAGAAAAAACAAAGAACAAAAACAAATTGTAGATTTTTATACAAAATATTGTTTCAACTTGGTGATCATTTCTCACTTATGAAAAAGAAAACAGATTTAATTTGTAATTAGGATTTCTAAATGAGACGATTCTCCGATATATTCCATTTATATCAACAGTTTCTTTTGACTTTTCGTATACGTATCTAACAATTGAATTCAATTTGCTTGATATCTTTTTTAAAAAAAGAACAAAAACAAAAACCAAAAAAAAAACAAAAAAAAAAAAAAAAACAACAAAACAACTCTGTTTTCATAAGCTCTACTCAACACAATTTCCGAAAAAAGAAAGACAATATATACACTGGGGCCCCGTTTTAAACAATTTTAAAATCTAAATGGTTAATTTCTGACAACAACCTATCAAAAACAAATATTTGAATGCTTCTCTTATACTTATATCATATCTTACATGTTTTGTTACAATTTACCATTAATTAAACAGGTGGCCCAATCAATGACAATTATTTTATTGAGAGTCCAGAGAAATGGTCATCCGTTCTGCCAGTCACAAACTATCAGTAAACAGCCGTAACCATCACACACATTCATTTAGTTACGACTGTTTGACTAATATCTTCGAGTCGGTTATAGATAATCTGGTGACAATTGACCGCCGCTCAGGTTGTGTTAAACAACAACAGCTACGTGACGTCAACAGCAAACTATCCATTAGCTGGGTCGATCGATGGAGATAAGTTATAAATGGAAAGCCTTGATGTAGAAGTGTAATGTAATCAGTGGCCGTCAAGAGCTTTCAGATATTTTGGCTCGATGAACTTGGGAACAAACTTGTGTCTGGGTGAGAAACAAAGTGTAAATCGAATAGTTAGACTATTCTAAGAAAGACGATGAACCGCATTGTGGTTAACGATCGACACGAGATGGAACATTAAAATTAATGGGTTAAAAGCAGTGAGTTGTGTGGAGTAAACCATGATTTGAAGGGCTAAAAAAAAAAGATAAAGGTAGAGTGAGTGATACAGAGGTAAAGGAGAGATAGAGAAACGACGAGATTATTATTATTATTATTATTATTATTATTATTATTATTATTATTATTATTATTATTATTATTATTATTATTATTATTATTATTATTATTATTATTATTATTATTATTATTATTATTATTATTATTATTATTATTATTATTATTATTATTATTATTATTATTATTGTATTATTATTATTATTATTATTATTATTATTATTATTGTTATTATTTTATTATTATTATTATTATTATTATTATAGTAGTAGTAGTAGTAGTAGTAGTAGTAGTAGTAGTAGTAGTAGTAATAGTAGTAGTAGCGATAAATAACAATATATATCTCGATTTATTTTTAGGTGAGCTCAACAATAAAATGACAATATAACACTCATAAACAAGAAGCCTCCATTGTAATGAGGAAAGTAAAGTGTGTAAATTAGATTTATGTCTATTCAACGACAGGATAGGTTTGAGTTTGACCACTTGACACGCTATCAAACAACAGTATTATGATATGCATTCTTATATACGAACACAGCGATTTACAATCACAGTAAAACACATGTAAAGCTGAGCACTTTTTGTGGATATTGCTCTATATAAATGCTCAGATTTTTTTAAAAAGTTATTTTTTTGTTTGTTTTTTTTTTGTTGTTGTTGTTTGTTTTGTCATCTTTAAAAGTAAGAGGCAATTGTAAGCATTTCTATTTACAGTCAAGTTTGCATTTATTTTAAATCACAACTTCACCCATTGTCAATCTGTCGTACATTGAAAATAACACGTACATATTTTGGCCAGCAAAGTCGCCCTTCAAATATCAATTGATTAATATGACCCTCGCCTTACCAAACATTCTCAAACCCGGGACTACACTAGGTACGAGTTTTCTGGCCAAAAGTCTAAATACGTGTTTCAGTTTGTTTTTTTTTTCATTCGTTATACGGCACTACATGCCTTGTCCTTTTCACTGAGAGTGCAATAGAATTCATAAAAATGCAATTCGTTTTTCTTATGAATCCCTGAACCGCATAGTTACTAATGTTACGCAAGGTGAAAACGGTTAAATATGATGTCGGTCTGATTAGAGTAAAATAGAACCACGCATTTTTTTTGTTATTAAAAAAAAATTGCCCTCACAATTTATTGGCCAAAAATAAAAAGCACACAAGATCGACGATATTTGACGATTTGCTGTATTTTATCCCCGTTCATGTAGCGTGAATATGTCTCTTACTGTCACTCTGGACACTTATTTTTCTTTTTTTTTTTATTGAGCGATAAAAACTTAACGTGCTCAATGCGCTTTACAAGGGTCCCTGGTCAACAGCAACATTTAACATGTAGGACGAGACATGACGCCTGTTAGGCGATATTACAATTTTTCAGACAAAGACAACGCTGTTAACGGCCAGGTACTCATTTTACACCTGAGTACGGTGAGAGAATGTGAGTAAAGAGTCTTTTCCAAGGACTCAACTATGCGCCGAGCGAGGCTCGAACCCATGACCTTCCGATCCGAAAGCGAGTGTCATACCACTAGACCACATAGCCGCACTTATTTTTCGACCGCAAGTTAGAAAGAATTTTTGTTGGAAGAACAGAGAAAGGATCAACATTATATCCTCCATCAATTTCTATGATATGAATGTCATGAATAGAAATGACATAAGTTCTTAATTTTTCTTTATAAAAATAGCCTAAACGCCTAATGATGGAGGGGGGGGGGGGGGGGGGGGGGGGGGGGGGGGGGCAAATAAGCTATAGTTAGGTACCTCAGAGGCATCAAGAACATAAGTAGGACGGGGAAGACCATTTTCATGTAGGGAAAAGGACTGAATCCAAACACACACAACACGGCCAGCTGTACAAGCTGTATGACGGTGAAGGTGTGGACCTTTCGTTGTGGAACTCGTCGTACGTAATGATTGGGTGGGTAGGCAGTCTGGATGAAAAGAGAGAAATTAAAAAAAAAATTAATTTAGATTCTTACTACCAAAAACAACAGTTTGCATTCTTCGATCTATGTGTTTGTTTTAAAGGGTTTTTATGGCGCTTACAATAAATTTATGTCATATCAGCGCCGGTGAAAAGGAAGAAAATGGGATAGTACAAAGTTCTAGAATTACAATTAAAGTGCCCAAGAAAAAGGAAGACAGAGAGGAATTAGTTCAAGTTGAGAAGAAATGTAGATTCCAAGAGCATCCTATCAGTGTACTTAGTTTGAGATCCCCTAAACGTCTCATCCAGACACAAGCACAGATCCCCACTTAGAGGGATACACTCAAATGTTTACAAATAATATAAATGTGAAACACATAATACAGTGCATGACAGAGAGATGATTTACAAGACAAAAAATATCATCTCCCAAAACTATACATTCGGCTGTTTCCCTCCCAGCCAGGGTATCCGGCGAGGGCCAGGATAGAACCAAGTAATCTCATTCCAAGACAAAGACAAAAAGCATGTTGGATAACAGCTATAGGGGGATAGAGGACACAGCAAGTGCCTCCCTGCCCACTATGGGAAGTCAGGAATCCCACCCAGTCAGTCAACTCATGCGTGAATGAGTACCTGACTATAGTCAGTGACCGACATTGTAAGAGTTAGTACACAATGGAGGCCTAACAGGCGACCAGTACTGTATGAACTTGAATATAGGGGAATATATGAAACATTGTGAAGCGCACTGAGCATGGCAAATATGTAGAATTGTGCAGTGCAAATGCTCATATTTCCGTTCAGATAAAATTCTGGTCAAAAAACAATTTTTCAGTTTTGGTAAAATATAGACCGTTTCTGGGTCATATATAACATAATTTTGAGAGCTATAACTGTAAGAATGAAGATATGAAGATAAATTATGGTTACAGTACACAATACTCCCCAAAATTTATTTTTGTTAAATTGGTATTTGATCCTTTTTAATTTAGTATCGACATGCCGCCCCGCCCCCCAATTCAATCCTCCGCTGATATTCTTGTCCCTAGCTAATCAAAAGACCAAGCAAGGATAAACTAATGAGTGGCATAAAGTTGCGTCCTTGGGAAGTGCTCTTTACTCAACTTTTCTCTTTATGCTGCGGCGTAAAATGAGTGCCTGGCTTGGCAACAGAGTTGTTTCTAGAGTTGTAGTAGCTCTTTATAGATGTCACGTCGTGTCATACATGTAAAATGTTGCAGTTAGCTTGGGACCCTTTGCAAATACTAACGAAAGAGTGATTATAGAGATGATTCGGATGGTACTACTTCTACTACTACTACTACTACTACTACTACTACTACTACTACTACTACTACTACTACACTACTACTACACTACTACTACTACTACTACCTACTACTACTATACTTACACTACCACTCCCACTACTATCCCACTACACTACCAACTACTACTACTACACTACCTACTACTACTACTACTACCACTACTACTACTACAACTACCTACACCACTACCACTACCCACCACACTACTACTACTACTACTACTACTACTACTACTACTACTATACTACTACTACTACTACTACTACTACACTACACTACTACTACACTACTACTCACTACTACTACTACCACTACTACCACTACTACTACTACTACTACTACTACTACTACCACCACTACTACTACTACTACTACTACTACTACTACTACTACTACACACCCTTAGGACTCTCTTCTCACAAACCCACGCCACGCTAACGCTTCATTCACACTCCAACTATCGTTGAATCTCTCCATTATCACTCATTCGCTAGTATTTTCACGATACCAGGCTTCAGGTGACCCCCACCGCTCCCAACCCAATGTAAAACGTTTTGAACACACCAAAGCAAATATTGATCTATATAACAGCTCACTTTTTATACATTTTATTTCAAATGGGTTGTTAGTTGCATGGATATTAATATAAATATACGAGTAAGAATAAGTTATTTCGATAATAATTAGACATATTAATTATTCGGTTACCTGTTCCGTAAACAATAGAAGCACTCTGTCAAAGAGCTGGTTGCCGTAAAGCGCCGTGATAGCTACGTAGAGAAACAAGCCATCCAACACGGGACGTGGAATGTAGGTCAGAGGTTCAGGGAGCATAAACATGGACAATCCGATCATGATGTGGCTAACTATGCCAGTAAGACGGGTCTCTCGCACGTGCACCACTCTGGGGGGGGGGGGGGGGATTACAGTACAAGAGGAAAACGTGTCAGTTATCAGTCGTATGTCACCGTGTCAAAATAACAACGTCAACATTGTTTTGGAGACAAATATAACAGAAATGGAAAAAGTAATCTCGAGATAAACATCAAAGTTGCAATACCCTGGGCCTGATAAACCCTTTTTTTAAATGTCGGCCAAAAAAAAAAGACAAGACAAAAGAAAAGAAAAACTTAACACCCCCCCCCCACCACACACACACACACACACACAAAAAACAAAACAAAAAAAAAAAAACCCAACCAACCGACCACCAGCCACACAAACAAACGAAAATAAAAGAGACCAAAAAAAATAAAAATTAAAACCCAACCCGCCCCCCCCCCCCAAAAAAAAAAAACAAAAAAACAACAACAACAAGACCCCAGCAAATCTTTTTTTTTTAAAGCTCAAATCTAAAATTAAAAACAAAAACTAAAAAAAACCAACTCAACAGATCAAAACAAAACAAAACACAGACAGCAAAGGAAAATAATT
>NC_088360.1:59326227-59373727 GCF_034508935.2 Berghia stephanieae | reverse complement strand
CGGTGCGCATGAAATCTGTGTTGCTTTTAAAATCACATTTGGCCATTCTTAAGTTATTTAAATAAGTCATTCTTTGTCTTCCTCTAACTCTCTTTCTTTCGATCATCTCTACCGGGATTTAAATCCACGACTTTCGATTTAAAAGAATGAACTGAATGACCACTCTGCCGTACTCTGGAAAAAACCCATATTATTTGAAAATTTGGTCAGAAAACTCGTCCATCAATAATATCGATCGATTTAAATGACCCTCATCTTGGCAAAACCTCTCACTTCGCGAAGTCTCTGGTTTGAGAGGTTTTGCCAAGAAGAGGGTTACTTAAATCGATCGATATTATTGATGGACGAGTTTTCTGACCAATTAAAAAAAATATTATGGGTTTTTCCAGAGTACGGCAGCACTGTGCCGAATATATACAGAACTCTCTCTCTCTCTCTCTCTCTCTCTCTCTCTCTCTCTCTCTCTCTCTCTGTCTCCCCCCCCCCCTTGTCTCTCTGTCACACACATACACACATACCTTCTCTTCTCTCTCAGGCAGCACACATTCTCTTCTCTCCTCACTCACGCTCACACACACACACACACACACACACACACACACACACACATACTCTACTCTACTCTCTCTCTCTCTCTCTCTCTCTCCCAAACACACACTTAATACTCTTCTATCTCTCTTTCTCACACAGACACACACATACACACATTCTCTCACACACATAAACACTTACACTCACACACATATACACACTCACACACAACACACACATTAACACCCACACTAACGCGGACCTCCACACTCCAAACCGATGAATAAACCAGCCTGCTGCCTGTGACATTCCAATTACACGTAGCCAAGCCGGTGGTGACACGATAACTCATTACCCTACCTTACGTGATGCCATTAAAAGGCGATTAACACATTTGAAACACATTCTTTTCTTTTCGGTCTGAAGTCTTCCACTACCAATATCGATCGATTAAGATGCGGCTGTGTGGCTAGTGGTTTGAAACTCGCCCTCAGACTGGTGGGTCCGTGGTTTGAGTCCCGCTTTGAGCTGCGCATAGTTGAGTCCTTGGAAAAGGGTCATAACTCACATTCCCTAACCGTTGGCATCAATGTGACCCTTTGCATTAAATCGGTGTAATGGGTGAGTGAGATGTCAAAATGGGAATGATGAGATTAAATGATCAACAATATGTCTGTGTCCAACGTACACATAGTTTGTAGGTCTGATAACCGAGCGGAATCATGGGCTTGATAAAACACTGTTGAAATGGACAATATTTTGCGTTGGTTTGGGGATAGTTCCGTTACAACAGTGAATCCATAATAATTTGGGTTACCAGACCTGTACATATCGACTGTATATATTGTCCTCTATAAATTAAAACCAAAAAAAAAAAAAAAAAAAACCTCCCATGACTAATCATCTCAATCGCCCAGACATAAAACCATTTTGAGATGGTCGTCACAAATTCATAAATATAATTTGGCTACAATTGACAAGGGAAAAATTTTGTCTCCCCTACATCCCTTACCATCCCCAAGAAAAAACCCCCATACATTTCACTGTTCCTCTTCTCAGAGAGGATCCCAACTAGGATCAGGGCAAAACCAAAGAGACATATGTAGAAAAGAAAAACATATATGTATTATGGAGGAGAAATGACACAGCATGTAGCCTCCATAGCCAAAGGGAAGGAAAAGAGGAAGGTCAATGAGCATCCATCTCCTCTCAAACTAAACGAGACGTTTGGCGTTCTAGAAATTAGCTAATTAAACACAAAGATAAAGAAATAATCAATTCCCGATTTATTTATTATTAAATTTAAATACACAGGGTAATCAAAGGCCAGTTGGCCTAAATGACCTTTCAAATGATATGATATGATATGATATGATATAACAAAAAGACTAATGTTTTAAAAATCGATTTTGAGACAATTTTCACTTCATGAGCTAAATTTGAAACGTGACTTAAGAATTTCCTTATCAAATTTATGTACAATCACAATGAAACAAAAAGCCCAAAGAGAGATTCTTGAACTCAATATCTAAAAATGAGGAAAATGGAAATGACAGATTTTTGGAAAACCACTCCCTCCGTTGTACTATTGCGTTACATTTTTATACTTTTCTCTTCACTATTAACAAGACTTACTTGTTATTAGGTGTGTTGACAAGAGCGCTAGAAATGTTTTGATCCATGAAAAATAAAAGGGACAAGCAGAAACCCAGTCCTGCGGCCCCAACGACAGCTCCTGGACCCAGGGATGAGAAATTGGACAACTCAAACATGGTCTCGTCTGGGTCGTGTTCAAATGGTTTTACTGCAATAGTGTTTAAAAAAAAACAATTTTTAAAGGAATTGTAGAGAAGAACAAGATCTCTAAAATGTATCACCATCATCATCATCATCATCATCATCATCATCATCATCATCATCATCATCAACATCATCATCATCACCATCAACGTTAATAATTGCCATACTTACATTTGACATCCCTGAATACGTATGAACCGATGAAAGACACAAACAACACAGAAATGGGGAGAGCGTAGTCAGCCAAAATCTCCCTTTTGCCAGCAGTTAGGTATGGGCTGGAACAGATATTGAATAAAAGGTAGAATAATAAGTGAAGACATTAATAAATCTTAGGAAGGAGTGAAGGAATAAATGAATGAATGAATGAATGAATGAGTGACTGAACGGAAAGACGAATAAATGGGGGAATAAATTATTGAAAGTCTGGATCGAAAAATAGGTTGAAATACGAATGAATACAGGATCCTAGTGATGATGATGAAGATGATGATGATGATGATGATGATGATGATGATGATGATGATGACGTTGGTGACAGGAACGTATCATATCAATACTGTTTAGTATTAAATTTACTCACGTCTTGGTGAAATTAAACAGTGTCAAACCAACCCACACCGTACACAGCATAAGTAGAAGAAAAAGGATGCTGCTCTCTCGGAGACATTCCTCCGCAGGAACATCTACGACAGTTGGAGATGTCATGTTGGTGATGTTGGAAGGTGACGATGGTGTAGTGATGATCGTCGTGTTCATTTTCCCAGAAGATGAGTGATGGCATGCTTCTGTATGGTAGTTTTCGTTGAAATCTGGACCCACGACAAAAGATACTAGTGAATAGTAAATCTATAAATAAATAGTAAATATATATGCATACTTATATAGAGTATTTCTATGGGTTCATCATGCTCAACGCGCTTCACAACGCATCGTTTATTGCCTCAGCATGCTATATGGAACCGTATTTCCGATCTATACATGCAGTACAAGTCGCCTGTTAGGTGTCCTTTTTGTACTGACAGACCTACAATATACGTCACTGCTTATAGCTAGGTACCTAGTCACACCTGAGTGGAATGGTGCATATGTGAAAAGTTCCTTACATAGAAACACAAAACTGGGATCAGAATATTTTACAATCACAATCATCCTTTCGGCTACTGTACTGGCTGAAACATTTTCAAATAATAAAATGTCCAATAAACATACACCAACAGGATCCCACTATTGCAGAGTAATATCACTATCTCGAATTGTATTGTTCGTAAACAAAATTAAAATATTCATACCTTTGATACAGTCCCTGATGGCATCAGCAGAAAAAGCAAACGTGATAAAAAGTGAGAAGATTTCCTCTGTTGACCTGGAAATAAATTTTAAAAATACATAACTCATAAAAAAAAAAAGAAACAAAATTCTGCATTAGAAGGAGGCGAACAATAATATGGGGAAAAAATCCCAGATCCCAGAATGCAAGACTGCGACTGGATGGAAACTTGAAACCAAATGTGAAATTAGCAAGTGAGTCAAATTCCTAAAGCTTAAATTATTTTAAAAAAATAAAATATCTAAGTACTTACATGAGAACAGTTCAATTTCGATGTTTAAATCCTACTTAATTTACTTCACATTACTATATGCATTCCCGGTGCAAACCACATTGAATCAATGGAGGGAGGAGAGGGAGTTGGGAGGAGGAGGAGGAGGAGGAGAAGGAAGAGGAAGAGGACGGGGAGCAGGAGGATGATGAGGAGGAGGGGGAGGAAGAGGAAGAGGAGGAGGAGGAGGAGGGAGAAGGGGAGCAGGAGGAATGTTTACAAATTATATGTTAAAATAAAAAAAATAACAGTACATAACAGAGAGATGATTTACGAGGACAAAAAAATATCATCTCTCAAAACTATAACTATACATTCGACTGTATCCCTCCCAGCCAAGGGTTGGGACAAAACTAAGTAATCTTATTCCAAGACAAAGACAGAAGGCAATTGGAAAACAGATACAGGGAGATAGAAGACAGAACAAGTACCTCCCTGCCCTCTATGGGAGGTCGGAAACCCCACCCAGGAGGAGGAGGAGAAGGTGGAGCAGCAGCAGCATCAGAAGAGGAAGAAGAAGAAGAAGAAGAAGAAGAAGAAGAAGAAGAAGAAGAAGAAGAAGAAGAGAAGAAGAAGAAGAAGAGAAGAAGAAGAAGAAGAAGAGAAGAAGAGAAGAAGAAGAAGAGAAGAAAGAAGAAGAGAAGAAGAAGAAGAAGAAGAAGAGAAAGAAGAAGAAGAAGAAGAAGAAGAAGAAGAAGATAGAAGAAGAAGAAGAAGAAGAAGAAGAAGAAGAAGAAGAAAGAAGAAGAAGAAGAGAAGAAGAAGAAAAAAGAAGAAGAAGAAGAGAAAGAAGAAGAAGAAGAAGAAGAGAAGAAGAAGAAAGAAGAGAAGAAGAAGAAGAGAGAAGAAGAAAGAAGAAGAAGAAGAAGAGAAGAAGAAGAAGAAGAAGAAGAAGAAGAAGAAGAAGAAGAAGAAGAAAGAAGAAGAAGAAGAAGAAGAAGAAGAAGAAGAGAAGAAGAGAGAAGAAGAAGAAAGAGAAAGAAGAAGAAGAGAGAAGAAGAAGAAGAGAAGAAGAAGAAAGAAGAAAGAAGAGAAGAAGAAGAAGAAGAAGAAAGAAGAAGAAGAAGAGAAGAAAGAAGAAGAAGAAGAAGAAGAAGAAGAAGAAGAGAAGAAGAAGAAGAAAGAAAGAAGAAGAAGAAGAAAGAAGAAGAAGAAGAAGAAGAAAAGAAGAAGAAGAAGAGAAAGAAGAAGAAGAGAGAAGAAGAAGAAAGAAGAAGAAGAAAGAAGAAGAAAGAAGAAGAAGAAGAAGAGAAGAAGAAGAAGAAGAAAGAGAAGAAGAAGAAGAAGAAGAAGAAGAAAGAGAGAAGAAGAAGAAGAAGAAAAGAAGAAGAAGAAGAAGAAGAAGAAGAAGAAGAAGAAGAAGAAGAAGAAGAAGAAGAAGAAGAAGAAGAAAGAAGAGAAGAAGAAGAAGAAAAGAGGAAGAAAGAAGAGAAAAGAAGAAAGAAGAAGAAGAAGAAGAAGAGAAGAAGAAGAGAGAAGAGAAGAAGAAGAAGAAGAAGAAGAAAGAAGAAGAGAAGAGAGAAGAAGAAAGAAGAAGAAAGAAGAAGAAGAAGAAGAAGAAAGAAAAGAGAGAAGAAGAAGAAGAAGAAAGAAAGAAGAAGAGAAGAAGAGAAAGAAGAAGAGAAGAAGAAGAAGAAGAAGAAGAAAGAAGAAGAAGAAGAAGAAGAAAGGAAAGAAGAAGAGAAAGAGAAGAAGAGGAAAGAAGAAGAAGAAGAAGAAGAAGAGGAAGAAGAAAGAAGAGAGAAGAAGAAGAAGAAGAAGAAGAGAAGAAGAAGAAGAAGAAAAAAAAAGAAAAAAAGAAAAAAAGAAAGAAGAAGAGAAAAAGAAAAAAAAGAAAAAAAAAAGAAAAAGAAAAAAAAAGAAAGAAAAAAAGAAAAGAAAAGAGAGAAAAAAAAGAAGAAAAAAAAAGAAAAGAAGAAAGAAAAAAGAAAAAAAAAAGAAAAAAAGAAAAAAAAAGAAAAAAAAAAGAGAAAAAAAAAAAAAAGAAAAAAAAAGAAAAGAAAAAAAAGAAAAGAAAGAAAGAAGAAAAAAAAAGAAGAAAAAAAAAAAAAAAAAAAAAAAGAAGAAAGAAAGAGAAGAAAGAAGAAGAAAGAAGAAGAAGAAAGAAGAAAAAAAAAGAAGAAAGAAAGAAGAAAGAAAAGAAGAAGAAAAGAAGAAAGAGAAAGAAGAAGAAGAAAGAAAGAAGTAAGAAGAAGAAAAGAAGAAGAAGAAGAAAAAGAAAGAAAAAAAGAAGAAAAGAAAAGAAGAAGAAGAGAAGAAGAAAAAAGAAAAGAAGAAGAAAGAAGAAGAAGAAAGAAAAGAAGAAAGAAAGAAGAAGAAGAAGAAGAAGAAGAAAGAAGAAAAGAAGAAGAGAAGAAGAGAAGAAAAAAGAAGAAGAAGAAGAAAGAAAGAAGAAGAAAGAAGAAAAAGAAGAAGAAAAGAAGAAGAAGAAGAAGAAGAAGAAGAAGAAGAAGAAAGAAGAAAGAAGAAGAAGAAGAAGAAGAAGAAGAAGAAGAAGAAGAAGAAGAAGAAGAAGAAGAAGAAGAAGAAGAAGAAGAAGAAGAAGAAGAAGAAGAAGAAGAAGAAGAAGAAGAAGAAGAAGAAGAAGAAGAAGAAGAAGAAGAAGAAGAAGAAGAAGAAGAAGAAGAAGAAGAAGAGAGAAGAAGAAAGAAGAAGAAGAAGAAGAAGAAGAAGAAGAAAAGAAGAAGAAAGAAGAAGAAGAAGAAGAAGAAGAAGAAGAAGAAGAAGAAGAAGAAGAAGAAGAAGAAGAAGAAGAAGAAGAAGAAGAAGAAGAGAAGAAGAAGAAGAAGAAGAAGAAGAAGAAGAAGAAGAAGAGAAGAAGAAGAAGAAGAAGAAGAAGAAGAAGAAGAAGAAGAAGAAGAAGAAGAAGAAGAAGAAGAAGAAAAGAAGAAGAAGAAGAAGAAGAAGAAGAAGAAGAAGAAGAAGAAGAAGAAAGAAGAAGAAGAAGAAGAAGAAGAAGAAGAAGAAGAAGAAGAAGAAGAAGAAGAAGAAGAAGAAGAAGAAGAAGAAGAAGAAGAAGAAGTAGTAGTAGTCTACACATTTCCATGTGATTTACCTTGATGACCACTTCATCAACTTGCTGACATCAAAGACGGAATAGAGAATCAGAAACCCAGCGTTCCACAGACCTACACAAGCAAACATGGCCCGGAAATCGAGATCAAAGTCTTCGCTGATGTTGAAGATGACTGCAATGGAAAAAAAAAAAAAAAACAACAACAGAAGATAACATTTAATTTAAGAAGGTCTCATGGCATGCTGGGGAGTCACCTGGAACAACTAGAAAAGAAGTTTAACTTCTACGTCATGGCCCAAGACCGCTGGTTCGGATAAGTAAGAAGGTCCCAATCCTATGCATTTGTCAGGCGTTATAAGGCAACATACATTCAGTGAGTAATAACGCTTGGTGTACTTTAATGAATCGAAGACATTATTCATACATTATTTATGTTATTCAGACTGTTGCTGATAATCGACACACAGACATTTAACTCCCTCCTTCAAACTTCCAAGTTATGCATAGGTGATAGTGACAGAATTTGTTTCCTGTTGCAATAAGTACCAAATGAAGGACTATGTGCGTCTGTCAAAAATAATATATGATTCTAATAAACAAGATGAAAACAATATAAAGCTATTTTTTTTTTTAGCTTGGTACATCAAACTTTGGGTTTAATAATGTATTAGGTTATATTTATATGATTTTCAACTGTGACGCATTTCTAAAAGCAAGTAAGAAATATATATATATATATATATATATATATATACTTACATACACACACATACACATGTATATATAGGTAGATATAATATATCATTTATACGTTTTGTATAGAGAGCCAAGGGCGCAGTTGTCAGCAGGACAATGAGTGGCTGGCCTCCAAATATGGCAAAAGCAAGTCCTCCAAACATCTGGGAGAAGAGGATCTTGTTAACCCCTGAGAATATTCAGGTGAAAAGTATAAACGCATTAGGAATGTAAGCAGACATAAACACATTTGGACGCTAGTACTCAACTCTTGCCGACATAAACTAGTAAACAGTTAAATAAATAGATCTACCAATAGATAGATTTTTAAAAACACAATTTTTAAACATCAAATTCGATCACGTGATGAAATGAATATGGTTTCAGGGTTTTATCAAATCACAGTAGGACCCAGCGAAGTGAAGCAAAATTCTACCTTCGTTTCATGGCGTTTATCTTTTTAAGACGATATCATAAAATCGATGTGTGTCATATTTAGCGCCGCTAGGAATTTTTGTAGATATTCCTTAATGATTGTCAACAAAAATTTTAACTGTCTTTACGGTTTTGGCTGAACTTGCACAAGGTTATATTAGCGTTTTAGCGTGTTTATAAAAAATATATTTATTTTTACCCGATCGACCAATACTAAATTAGCACTGGCACATACCAACCAATGTAAATCTAATAAATGATTGTCTCACCTATGGCTCCATGTGTGTTGTTGCTATTGAGCATTCCAAACGCCAAGTTGGGAAGGACACAGGCAAAATAGAGAAAGAAAATAGCAGCAGATACTTTTTGAGGTGTCCTTGCACCAGTGAGACCTGGGAAGGTTTGAAAAAAAAGGTGATGATAGTGATGGCAGTGATGATGATGGTGGTAGTGGTGTATTGATAAACATTAAAACATGATTTTGCTCCTTACGCTGCTGCTGTCAATGATGCTGCTCCTGCTACTGCTATTGCTGTTAATGAAGATGATGATGATGATGATGATGATGATGATGATGATGATGATGATGATGATGATGATGATGATGATGATAATAATGACGAAAATGGTGACCATGATTATGCTTGTGATATGATTGAGGGTCAAAACTCCAATTCAAAATACAAAATAAAGAATACAATGAATATCAAATGCATGGTGTAGGTTTTCAATTGTGCTTACCGTCTTTATAGTCGGACCAATAGTGGGGAAGACGTCGTTTTATATCACCCAGGAGTCCTTGACAAAATGGAAACCTACCACGACCCTGGAACAACAAATGAACTTAATTGCAATCAAAAAAATATATATATCTTGTCGAAACAAACCCAGGCAAAAGAAAAATGAAGATATTGTAGTTCTTGCCCCTTATATAACACAATGATTCAATTACTCCATAATAGTAATCAAAATATGTTCATAACTCGTACAAAATGATAAATGTAATGTCTAAAATTGTGACTTAAACGTTTCCAGGTGAGGTCCGTTTCTACTTTCATTAGACTTAAAAATGTAATTGGTACCAAGAGAGCACAACGTGTGACGCGATTCGAGCTTCACTGAGGAGAAAAAATGACACATTATGTGATTCGAAATTGAATTTATGGCTTAGTGCGCGAACGTACTAATGGCCTTTAAAAAAAAACAATGTGTAAAAAAAATGTCAAATAATGCAATTATGCTTACCTCTCGTGCCTCTTCAAAGACAGATACAGTGATATGACTTGTGGACGCTCTATATTTGGGATCGCCTTGTTCATGGGCCATATCATCAGCTCTCTGTCGCAGAAGGCGTCTGAATGCGTCTTTGGTTGGCGCCAACAGAAGTTTATGTCTGAATGAGACATCTGTAAAGAGCGAGGAGAAAGTCTTGCCGATCTCAACAATGTTCTTGGTAGCTTTCTGATATTGTATAGAAGAATAGAAAAGATGAAATGTTAACGTTAGAAACATAGGGGGACAAGTTAAGTATAAATTCCAGCTAAGCTCTTGCGGATGTTATAATATGGTATCATTTGTAATTACACGAGTTTTGTTTTTAAAACGTTCTTTAAAAATGAGGAGTTGGACAATCAAAATTAATTTGCAAAGTGGTATTTGGGACACACACACACACACACACACACACACACACACACACACACACACACACACACAATGAAATCTTTTAAATTGGAAAAAAAAAAGCGATAATAGATAAATACATTTTTGAAAAAGTGGACAATACCTCTTTTACGGGAGCAACAATCAAAATGACGAATTGTGCCTCTTGGCAGGTTGGTCCCAGATTCATGGGGTGTTGGAGCCTGGCAAATGACACGTACCGTTGGCTTAGCTCCGGCAACTCACTCCTGTTATGTAAAACATTGAAAAGGAAAACTTTTTCATACCTGTCTTTGGGGGTCCCCGATAGCTCAGAGATTGAGCACTTGACTCACGCCCAAAAGATCGGTCTCGAACCACTGCCGAGTCGGGCTTTTCCTTCGGAAAGTACCTTATGATAGTCAAGCGCTCTATCTAGATGGTATCAAGCCATACTTACAGTCGATTGGATGCCAAGAAGATCTATTTAAAGCTCATGTGAGTGGCGCCAATGGCTCAATAGATTTCTGAACTCAAAACCGCATCAGAACATCAATGGGCATTGTTTCTCTCTCTTATATCTATTGTCAATTATTACTGAATTGTCTCCCAAATTCCACCAGCCAGTTAACTGCCATAATCTGGAAAAACTCGTGTTTAAAAATTTGGCCAGAAAACTCGTCCTTCAAATTCGATCGATTTAAATGACGCGAAAGTCCCAGGTTTGAGAGTCTTTGCAAGATGAAGGTAATTTAAAATCGATCGATATTTGAAGGACGAGTTTTGAGGTCAAATACTTTAAATACCTGTTTTTCCAGAGTGCGACAGTAAATTGGTTAAAGGATAATGCTTTGTAATGAAATTATGGCCACATAATGTTAACTCACTCAATCCTAGGGAGTTTTGCTACTTTTCAAAATTGGAAGAAAAAGTATTAAAAATTAGCATGTACATATATTGTTTTATTCAACTATCATTAACATGTAAAAACTAAAAAACAGTAGCTTTGATACTACGCCTATAATTTATCTCATAAAAATGAAATAAATAGGCATGGGGTAAAAGTAACCCCGGGTAAACTACGGGTATAGGCGGTGTTAGGGTTGAGTGAGTTAACTTATACCTTGACTAGTGCTAGGGGAAGGTTTGAGCAATAATATGCGAGTATTCAAGTCAAGATCAAGCAAATCATCTCTTAGAAAAGGAAGAATTTAGCCGTTATAAGTAAAACAGAAAAGTAATTTTATTCGGGTGTTTTTTCTAGTACAAGGAACTTAATGCTTTTCGACTATCAAGAGTTTATTTACATTCGCAGAGAGTAAAACAAAACCTTTAGAATCGTTTCCAGTTTATCAATATTTTTGGTTTAACCTATTTTCATTGTAATCTTGAATCTTTGCTTTATCTTCTAAAAGCATCTAGCCTATTGATTCAAAACAGCAAAGATCAAATAGGTATGTTATATTCCTGGCGTTTTAACCTACTACATTCGATAAGTTTTCTATTTTGAGAGATATCAAAAACTCTAAAACTCAGATTATATTGAGATTCTTATGATATCTATTAGAATTGGATAAATCACATATCTGATGTTTTTTAAAGTGACAAGTAAGTGATCCCGTATTAAAATCTTTTAACATCTGTCAGAGATGATGTAAAATTATTCAGTTCATTCTGAACTACATCGTCATCAGCAACACCACCACCACCACCATCATCATCATCATCTGTGTGTGTGTGTCTCTGTGTGTGTTTCTGTGTGTGTTAAAAAAATGCAATAGCCTCTTACGAGCGTCATGTTTAGTCCTACATGGTAAGTGTTGCTGCTAGCTTGGGACCCATAGAAAATGACTTGAGCACATTAAGTTGATTTTGCGATGTATAAATAACATGATCTTTTAAAATACTATTAATGGTCACCTTCGATCGCGGATTAACCGCCTTTTACTGTATAAAATGTCATAATACAAGTCAAAGTGAGACTATTTTACTGTATAAAATGTCATAATACAAGTCAAAGTGAGACTATTTTACTGTATAAAATGTCATAATACAAGTCAAAGTGAGACTATTTTACTGTATAAAATGTCATAATACAAGTCAAAGTGAGACTATTTTACTGTATAAAATGTTATAATACAAGTCAAAGTGAGACTATTTTACTGTATAAAATGTCATAATACAAGTCAAAGTGAGACTATTTTACTGTATAAAATGTCATAATACAAGTCAAAGTGAGACTATTTTACTGTATAAAATGTCATAATACAAGTCAAAGTGAGACTCTTTTACTGTATAAAATGTCATAATACAAGTCAAAGTGAGACTATTTTACTGTATAAAATAAACGCTGAACCGTCGATTTTTTCAGAATTTGTTGCACCCTCGACCACCACCATCATCAGGTTGAAAGAGTATTTTGTAAGAAGTTGACGGAAAAACGAACTACAGATGTAACGAACAACTTTCATTGCCTGGGGATGTTCGCTATATCCGTGTTCTGATGTAATTCAACTTTAATTATTGCTATGACAAGTTGCTCAACTTTTATAGTTAAATTATTTTGAAAAAGATATCTTTATGCTGTCGCGGTTATTTTACTCGCAGAATATTTGATTGAAAGAAAACAATTTTATACATCACGTCTCGCCTCGTCTGAATTAGAAAATGCCCAAAATGCGCATTACCCTCCCCCCCCCCCCCCCCCCCCCCTCCCCACTTCAATGGTTTGATCAAATACGCCCCCCCCCCCCCCACCTTCTTTGGTCAAATTGCTAATACCCCTCACCCTTCCCTTTCCATTTGATACACTAGAGACTGTGGACTGTAAAGAGGTATATGACACGTCTTGTCCACACGTAATATACCTTGAAAAGTCTAATACTTCTCTGCCGTCAGTCTGGATTTTAAGTGATGCATTCATGTTTTTATTGGCTGAAGACGGGTTTTGAGGCGAAATGTGCCGTAATTGGCACTTTTGTTCTTTTTCGAAGCTGGCATGTTAATTTTTGTTCATGACTTTTGCCGACCATAAAATACAACTTACATAATGCATAACCATGCTTGATCTGTATCGATACCACCCATTTCGATACTTGGTATCTTGCCCTGGATACTTCTGGAGACAACACATTCTGGAAATACAAGTATTTACATGAAAATAAGTAAATAAATGAATAAGCAAAGCAGTCCTTACGAGCCATAAATCCATAAAGCCTGCGTCGATATAGATTTCTGAACCAATAAATAGGCAGTAAGTGGAAATCGATTGATATCTTTTGGATAGATTAGGTTTGAATAACTCCAAAGCTATGTAAGATTTCATGAAACGGGTTTTTTTTTTTTGCCATAGGTGCAGAATTTATTTAATCTTTGATGGAAAAAAGTTTTAAAAGAGTTCGTCCTTTGGTAGCTGTGTTATGATGTCATAAGTGGAAAACGGTAATTTTAAAATAAATCGTAATTTACAGTGTGTATATTTTTAAACACATTTCAGATTTGAATAACTCAAAAACATCGTCAGCGACATCAATTCGGTTTTTATTATTTTAATTCAAATTAATTCTAGTTTGCATTCTGATTTGTGATCGTGTGTTTGCGTAATCGTCCGATTTAAAGCTCCACGCGACCATCATTTTTTATGTTTCCATAAAAACTGCCGTCACCAAATGTTCCCATGCCTCAAACCTCAAAATGCTATCGTAATCATCAGTTCAATCAATGATGACGTCATACAAAAAAAAATAATGTTACACATGTCAAGGCAATGCTTCAAGTTAAAATCCTTAGATTGATTTGTTAAATTAAATAAACTTTGTCGGACAAAGCCCAAATAAATTACGATTTATGTCAAAATTACCTTTTTCTACTAATGACGTCATAGCTCAGCTACTAAACGGCGCATAGTGTTAAAACTTATATCAATAAAAACTTAAATAAATTTTGCACAAGTGGCAAAAACCGTTTGATGAAATATTACATAGCTCTTGAGTTATTCCAACGAAATGTGTCAATAATTTTTAAAAAATACACACTGTAGATTTAGATCGCCAGATCTAACAGTAACATCCTTAAAACACACACCGAGAATATGTCACTTCATTCATCTTGTGATGTGTAATATTATTATATTACCCGCGAAGTAATCGTGTCGTTACAAAGAAAAAAGATTGCTTGAAATATTCATGTCTGTTTTTCGTATAGATAGAATGCGCTTGGCCAAGGAGTTCACAACATTGCCATCCGGAAGTATAACGAACCAACACACAAACTCTGTGTAACCATGAACTTTTATAGTCTGGTTAATGCAGTTTAGTGAGAACAACTCACAAACGCGGATGGCAAAAACAATAACAAAGGCCTGAGTGACGTCATCTGCATACTATCTATACATTAGACATATTTGGTTTAAATAAATCAAACAAAAAAAAAACATTAAAAAAAAACTATCAACCCCCCCCCCCCCCAAAAAAAAACACACAAAAAAAACAAACAAACCCCAACCCCCCCCCCCCCCCCCAACAAAAAAAAAAAAAACAAACACACACACACACAAAACAAAAACAAACCCCCCACCACAGAGACACAAACGAACAAACAAACAAACAAAAACCCAACGCTCTTCATACTGACCAACTTATCTCATTTAATTTTCTAAAACTTGATTGGTTCCCTTTAACCTCCAAGACTGAATTCTTAAATATCCTAATTCACAAATATTTATAAATTACTTTATAATACATTGACTTCATGGAAACCACGGCATTAGATAAAAAGATATCATTAATTGCAATGCTGAAACACGCCCTTTGCGAGTCATATCATCATCAATTAACAATAAAGAAATAGATAAATAAAATAAATAAATTAATACAAATAGATGATTGAAATAAAAATTAAATTGAAATAAACTATTTCCATGGATCCATGATGTACAGCGTGTTTCACCATAAGGTGGCTGGGGACTAAATTTGAATTTCATACACTAAAAATCGCCAGTGAGGGAACCACTTGTAACGGGAGCCCGACTTACAGCATCCACCACTGAGCTATAATCAGGTACTCATCTACACTTGTCGATGTCTTTTAGCCACAGACGTCACGGGATAACAAAAGGAATAAAAGGGAAAACAAAAATAAACAATCACGCAAGGATCTTTAAAGACCTGAAAAAAGGGAAATTACTACCGAAAATTTAGAATTGACAGCTCTTTTTTCCCCGTTCCAGCTATAAAAGTCATGATTGATTTATAGCTTGGCTATCCTCGTAAATTTTATGCAACCTTTCCACAAGCTAGATCCCGATATGTTTGTTAATAAAATTTAAATAGAAAACGCATTTTAAAAGGATAATATTAATAGAATAGCATTTCATATGAATAAACATTTGCTTGCATCACATTTTGAGGTTGGATACTAGTTCTGATTGCTATCTTAGATAAACTCACCATGGATGGTTAAAACAATGATGTTATGTAGATTTTTGTTCTTTTAAAAATTTCATTTTTAAAATCTTTGCTGGAAAAAAATCCAGTTTCGACTAGTGCGTGACTTTAAAAAATATATTAATTAATTAAAACCTATGCATGATTCGACACATGAAAACGAATCCTCCACATAAAATACAAGACTCGTGGGAGAGCAGGGCGTTTGGGGTGGGGGGGATTATGTCACAATGGTAGATTTTATGACAGTTTACTAGCAAAGAATTTAAGACAATTTTTATGAAAAACCCCCCCCCCCCCCCCCATTATGCCATTCATAGTCATCATCGACTGTTAAATTTTACATTCCTTAGAGAAATGGTTTGACAAAAAAGATCGAGCTGAATGGGCAAAATTTGATGAGAACTTTGTTCCTCGATCATATCTACATCTAAAATGTACTAACTGAAATTAGAGAGAGAGAGAGAGAGAGAGAGAGAGAGAGAGAGAGAGAGAGAGAGAGAGAGAGAGAGAGAGAAGTGGAAAACATTCCGTGATACAAGTAGGTGCTCTACCAATCCAGCTGCATAACCCAATATCAGTCCAGATCCCTCTCTTACGATGATATGGAAAGAATTCTCGGGTTTGAACATTTTCATTTTTATACTTTTGAGCGATCGATATTGCTTGAAAGTAAAAATGCCTCTCATTGTTCTATAAATCTATTAACAAACACGTCAACACAGGAGCCCAAGAGGGACACTCTCAGATGGCTAGAAAGTACTTATCAATAGATTTAAAAAATACAAAAACATACATTAGGAGGGATGATTTAAAGGGGAAAAAATAAACTATCTTTCACATAATGGAACTTAGGTGAAACCAAATTATGGTCTTATTATTCCAGATCAAGGACACAAATGCAAATGATAGAGAGAAGGAAAGAAGAGACAGAAAGGATATTGAATGACGGAGAACACACAGACTAATAATAATAATAATAATAATAATAATAATAATAATAATAATAATAATAATAATAATAATAATAATAATAATAATAATAACAATAATAATAAACAAAAAAACCCATCAAATTTCAGCCCTCTCAAGAAAATAGACTGAAATAATTTTTTTTTAAAATCTCACCCCCTATAGTAAAAAGAAAAATTAGCCCCCCCCCCCCCCCCCCTCCCCCCAACATTCTCAGCAGCCAAAAGCAACACAAAACACATAACTTCAGCTTCCAACAAACCACAGGGCTGAAGAAAGAAAAAAACTCAACAACTTCGCCTAAGAGGCGTCGTGTCACGTCCTACATGTTAAATGTTGCTGTTGGTCAGGGACCCCTTGTAAAGCGCTTTTAGCACGTTTAGTGGATATTGCACTATATAAAAGCTCAAGTATTTTTTGGTTATTTTGTTATTTTGGGGGGATGGGGGGGGGGGGTTCAGCCTCCTAAAGCTAGCCAAATTATTTAGGGATAAAACAAAAGAGAGAAAAAACAACAACAAAACAAAAACAACAACTTCAGCCTCCTCAAGCAACGCCAAAAGAATGCCATCTCATGTATGATTCTAAACTCGCCCGAGAATCACATTAGGGATTATGGGTTCGAATTCACACGGAAGCACTTGTTTCTTGTCTTTTTCTCATGATTTATTCAGAGTTGTAATAAATTTGTCCTATGTAATCTCATCTCAGACAGGACCCTAAAAGGCCAATTATGTGCTGACAAAGGCGTTAAGCTTAGATGTTGCAAACAAGTCCTCTCCCCGAAAGCAATTCGGAAGAATCAGAAAAAAAACCCAGGATGCATAATTGATTTGAAACAGTGAGCAGTATGAACTATATAGATCTACTCTCCAGTGTGAGTCGCGATCGAAATGCGTTGATTAAAAATTAAACAATGGAATCTCTGCAGACGTAATAATCACGAAACGAAATCTGCTTTGAAGGTTCTGGACACGTTCCTGGGAAATCAATATCCTCTTTTCTTATAGGCTCATAACATTTTCTAAGTATTGATTTTATGAAGAGGTAAAATAAATGAAATATATCATGATTTTTGTTTGAAGCTGTTGACATTACGTAAAAGGAACATCAAAGAAATGATTTCAAATTAATAAAAATAGATTTCATCATTGCCACTGACGGTTTTGTTGTTTTCCTTAAAATCTAAACTTTAAAGTTTTACGTTAATTTAGAGTATAGAAACGATGGCAAAATATTGTAATTATAACTGATGACAAGGAGAAAAAACAACAATGGCTCGTTTGTCTATGTGTTAAATAAATTCCGTGATGTCTATCTGTTTTATCCAAATATATTTTCATAAAAAAATAAAATTATTCCTACGATTTTTTTAAGTCAAGAAAATATACAACTAGATCAGTTACAATTGACATCCGTTTCCATAGAGATACTTGGCAGACCACGTGATTGTAACTGGGTTAAAACTGCTTTATAGGCTTTTCTCTTTCCAGTCTTATTCAATTATTGGTTACTCACTTTACATTTATATTGGGTTTGGCAAGCCCTTGAATGAGACTTGCCACTCCTTTCCCTAATCCCAATCTCTAAATACCTCCCATTCCTTCTTTCTTTCATTTAACCTGTTGACTCTGGAAAGACACGTTTTTAAAAATGGGTCCAGAAAAGTCCTCCATCGAATTTCGATCTATTCAAATGACCATCATCTTGGCAAAAACTCTCAAACATGGGACCTCGTGAGTTCAAAGGTTTGAGAGTGTTTGCCAAGATAAGCGTCATTTATATCGATTTATTTTTGAAGGACGGTTTTTCTGTCAACTTTTTAAATACGTGTCTTTCCAGAGTACGGCAGTTAACTGGTTAAAGCTATTTTCTTTTATTTCTATTTTTTTTTAAAACCCGGCTCCCATACACGGCGGGATTTCCCCCATTCCTAGTTAATCTATATTATGCCGCACCCATGTGGCTTGGTCAAGAAAATGAATATGAATTTTTGTGTTTGGGATTTCGGCTTTTTCAAGAGACAAACAGAATACAATGGAATAAGATCTTTGATTGTTTTTGTTTCTATTGTCGATGAGGAATTAGCGTCAAGAGTCTACAATGGACGACTATACACCAATCATTGAATAAATATTATTTTCTTCATTATGTTCATTTTCCTTCGGATGCGCGGATTTTGACAATGACAAAATTTGAAAAGTAAACATTAGTAGAGTCACCCCCTAGAGAAAAAAAGTCGTGATGTTTCACTTTCGTATAAAAGTTTATTTTTCTTCACAGTTGTTAAGATTAGGTCAACCAGGGGCCGTTTTCATGAACGCGGACTATCTCTGACTTTGTCAATGACTTGAAAAAAAAAATCGGATTTCATGCGAGCTGACTAAGCAAATCCGGGACTAAAATCATGACACCTTCAGACTAAGTTTTAGTCAGTTGCCGAAGCAAGACTTCATGATTTAGTCTGAGTCTAGTTACTAGGTGACGTCATAGCGCCAAAACGATAGCAGATATTTTTTAATTGAGTGCGCTTCGTTCGGAAAGAAAATACGCCGGTTACTAATGACAGAGGCAAAAAGTGTCCTGTTGCCATTGGCACTGGCTTAAAAAAACAAACAAACTATAAGACAAGTGCAGATCGTCGAAAGTACACAATTTTGTGAGTAAAAACAAAAACAAAACTGAATCTATCGGCTCGGAGTTGAGAGTGAGAGTGAACAAGAGACTCCGAAATCGAAGGGTTTGCTTCAAAGAACAAAAAAAAAATGATTAGAAAATATAGTGGAGACAAAAGTTATTCTGTTGACATTGCAATTTACTGAAATAATGTGATTAATCAGAACACACATTCTCTTTTGTGTAATTTTTGTTTTTTTTTTTTTTTTTTTTTGTTCACTTTCTTTGAGTTTCAATCTCGGTGTTCGTGGTCTCGGTGAAACTGCCATTTTTCTAAATATAGAATTGACAGTCGACGATGGACATCACTGCAGTCTATAACAGTGGACAGTCAATATCACGGGTGTTGGTAATTTCCTCTTTAAAAATCGTTTGTGTTGTAAGGATGAAAGTTGATCTATCTTAACCTGCATTCCTGTAGTAGACAGGTGATGTTACCCGCACAAAATAGTCGAATTAGTCAATGCGCCCACTTCTAGGCAAGTGACTAGCCAGTCCGAGATTAGAAAGCATTCATGAAATCCGATTTTTTAGACAGTTCTTTCGCTTGGGCTTAAGACTAGCTAGTCATTTACTAGACTAATAAATTACTAAATCTAGTCCTCGTTCATGAAAACGGGCCCTGAAGTCACTAAAATTCAAATGAGGTCAATTACATTTAACAATTAATTACTCGCAAATTATCGATATTTTATAACAGCTTTAAGAACATAAAAACTTTATCATATTAAAGAAATCACATGTACACTTTAGTTAATATTCCCTTCGATTTGTACGAGTCGCAAAAACTCGACTTGTTTCACACTCGTGCGAAAGTTTGTTTTTGTTCAAAGTTGGTAAAATTGAAAAAAATGTTCGGCCGGTAGGAATTTCAATTCGACCACTTTAAGGTCATCCAGAGTTCACTCTAGTTCAAGGACAGAGCTACATTTAACATTTAATTACTTATACACTTTTGATAAAATTAAACATTTTAAAAAAGGAAAAGAAAACTTTATTTTTGTTGACCAATTCACAGACACAGTTTTGGGGAAATTCCTTTCAATTTGTATGAGCTATTGCCCTTGATTAGATTTTTATGTGAGTATTAATATTACTTTTTCAAAGAATGTCCTTGTGTATCACGCTTTATTTTTATGTTAATCAAAGAATAAAATGTGCTTATTTGGATGTCAATCACAAGGGTGTAAAGTAATAAGTAAAACTAACAATATTTGACAGACATATCATCCTTTAAAGATTTATAACTACAGATCGAGTAATGGCCCATTGAGAACAGCCATATCACGAAGAAAAAAGGGTTTTAAAAGATTGCAAAGTAACTGAAATGTAGAACATTTCAAACAACAAGCAGGGTTTCTTTGGGAAAACGTCTTATATTTTGTATAACCCCAGCGGTGATCTAAAATAATTATTTAGGTATGTTTCATCAACCTTTCCATCTGTTTTATCATCTTCAGGATTACCACAGGCAATGGACGGTGGATTAGAGCCAGTGTCTCCAATATGATTTCTTTTTACTTTATTATGTATCAGAAAAAAACAACAAAGGAAAACATATATGATTTGACAAATATTTTGAAGAAAAATGCTTTATTAAGAATCTTACATGACTGAATCTTGCACCCAGAGTAGATATTGGTTGGGACTGTTATATTCCTTGTCTTAAAAGAAAACCGAGGTCATAGCAGTTGGAAACGTGCGATTGATTTGGTCAAAATTTCAAGGGACTGGCAACATTTTTTTTTGATGAATGCAGACAAAAAAAGAGCTCTTCAAATACCTGTCTTGCATGCTTGTGATGGAAACAGTCAAAGAGGGAAAAGGATTGTATATCACAGATTTTGTCAAGCATCTTTGTAATGGGATTTCCGTGGGACAATGCAACCAGGAAGGAGTAGACACCCCCATATTGGTCCATATTATGTAAGGCCTTCAAACACAATCATTCAGACTTAAACAGACCCTGAGATACTGAAGTTATTGTTATTCTCTTCGTCAATCAGCATTATATCATTGCAGCACATCCAGCAGCAAATATTTTCATTAAATCTTATAAGAATGTCAAAGAAAGTAATTAATCTGAACAGCATTGCCACAAATAGTGGCCGAGAGACTTGCAAATTCCTTGTATTGTTTCATGCATTTACGGGTTCAGTCATCACATCTGCTTTCATGTTCAAAGGGAAGCGGTCATGTTAGTTGTCTTTGCTTGGTCATGTTTCTCGCCATGAGATATTTACATAAATAAAAAAATGCTTGACTTTTAAAAATTAACTGTCCTCTCGCTTCTCTCCAAAATTCGAAACTCAAAACTCAACTCATGACTGCTGATGATAAAGGTCTATTCCAAGTGAAGACTGGAATAACACATGCTATAGCCGCAGTGCAAAGTCCACACAGATCGACAGACAGTTGAATTCGGTATCTTCTGAATACGAGGAAAGGCCGTGCCGCTGAGCCAAAATGTAACATACGTGATTTCATTATTTTTACTCCTTTGACTAAGTAATCAAGCAGTCCAGCCATTTAAGAAATTCACTTACTCTCAGATTGATTAACGCCCACTCCTTGTTAACCAACGCCAACGTAAACCATCACAAAATCGGACAATAAACATCATTGTCACAATAGCGATGTCGATTCAGCTTAGAATTAATGTTGTAATTGGTAAAAACTACTACGCCCCTCAACAATCAATACTAACAATAACTAACAAGCGAAAATTGGGCGATTACCAATACATTTGTATGAGGAAGAGTATATAACCACTAATCACTGTTATTAACCAATTCAGAAACATCACTCTATTAGATCAAAGATTGGTTTGGAGGAATAAATAATAAATGAACAAAATTACCTTTATTCATCCCTAAGGGAAATTTGTCTTTAGGGTCTATTCCGATGGAAGGCTGGAATAACACATGCCTCAGCCGTAATGCAGCGCCGCAAGTGAGCTAGGGCGAGGTGACTTACTCAAGGTCACATAGGGCGGTGGGTAGCCGAACGTGGTCCTTTCGGTTACGAAGAAAGACCATGATTTTAGGTGGTGTTCGATTTTACTTACGAAGTCATGCCACGGACAACAAACAAACAAATGTGTACATTTTAAAGATAAATTCAAATTTCTAAAGAAGATCCACGTGTATCGACCAAAAATACACGAGCCCGACAAGTGTTTCTATAAATTACCATGAATTATCTATAAATATGGCCGCATCAACTCTAAAAAAACACGTTGTTGTTTTTTTGATTTTACAAATTTGGCCAGAAAACTCGTGCTTCAAATACCGATCGATTAGAATGATCCTCCTCTTGTCTAAAACTCTCAAACCTGAAAATAAGTCTTAGTTTTGAGAGATTTTGACAAGAGATTGGTCATTTTAATTGATCAATATTTGAAGTACGAGATAGTTGGCCAAAGTTTTAAACCCTGTTTCTTTCAGAGTACGGCAGTATTTATGTTGTTTGGTGCAATTTGGTCACAAATCCATTTCTATATAGATACAATAAGTATAACAACATTTTCACAAATTTTCGACTAAAATATTGGCTATGGCATCCGAATCTGAATTTTTAAAACTCCGAATTTGAACATTTCGGCCGCCAAAAATGTATGTATATTCCGATTACATCTGTTTTAGTGGTAAGTACGCTTACCGTAATTATCAAGAAAACAAGCATTTGGCATAGTCTTTTTACTGATAAAGAAACCCCCACAGGCCTAATGGCTTTGAAGGAGTACTTTCTGATACTCTCATATAAGCCGAAATGATAAGTGCTGCGTAATGAAATCCCTAACGAAATAAATCGAATGACGATTCCACCACGAAGATGAAACACTCACCTCCATTTCTACTACCCATCTTATATTATACTATGGAATCGCCTACCACCTGGTGCTGAGGTATGCCGGACTATACTTTTTAAATCATTTTGTATCAGAGTGTCTTGAATAAAATCCTCAAGCACCAACGTTCATTATACGACAAGTACATCAATTTCTTTTTTTTTTTTTCTTCTACTTTACAAAAAAATCAAGTGTAGTTCGGTCCTTAAACTTGACGTTACTACTATGACGAAGAAGAAGAAGAAGAAGAAGAAGAAGAAGAAGAAGAAGAAGAAGAAGAAGAAGAAGAAGAAGAAGAAGAAGAAGAAGGAGAAGAAGAAGAAGAAGATCAACTGGAAAATTGGACTATGATAAGAAACAGAAAACAAAATGAGAAATTTAAACGCTTTTGCTTACCAGACTGTGAGGCAAATATAACTGGTTTGGCGGAGGATACATTGATGGGGCAATCGGGGACTGCTGTGACCAGGGAAGACAACATGGACTGGACGATCTCAGACAGGCTGTTGGCGTGGAGGTCAAGGAGGACCACAGAGCTGGACAACGCCAGGTCCACATCTCGTATGGCTCGGACTTCGGCGTGGAAATCTTTGAGGTTTAAATTCTGGGAAAGAAAGGACGTCAAAGTAATAATTTAGTCCCGTCAGATGAAAGCCTTCTTTATGGCATAAACTTATGCAGGTCACAATGTCAAAATGATGATGATGATGATCATCATGATGACCAAGATGACGATGATGATGATAGTTAACATTTTACTTCATCTGATCACAAAATTTAAGATTTTTTTCAGCTTTGAACGTAACTTTCACTTATTATACGCATATTAAAAATCCGATTTTAAAAAATAAAATAAAGGATAATTAAACTGGCATTAATAGGAATGGGATTTAAAACAAAAGCCCATGATAGCAAGACAGTCGAACGCGTCAGCTTTTGATTTACGGAGTTTTGGTCACAATACTATCGGCAAAACCAAGAATTTAAATTATTTCATTATTACTGTTCACATTAATCGTTTCATGTTGACCACGATAAAACCATGGAAAATACTTTGACCATCTTGTAAAGACAACTTATTTAGACCTGCCACATGTAGAAAAGAACATTATCGGCGGATTTCCATCCAAAAATCCAAATTTTCAACTAAAAATCTTTATCCAACAAAAAATTACATTTTTGCATTATTATTTATTTGTATTGTCAGTCTTAAAATGCTGTAGAATTGATGATGTATAGTTACATTTAGAAGAATATATTTTTCTGAGTTAAAAAAAAACAAACTTCAACCTTTTAAAATGATTTTTCTTGAATCTTAAGATTGAAAAATTTGAATTTGGTTAAACTAGGTTACCAAAAAAATCTGTACAATAAACTTACACATATTAGCAAGTCTGATAGCCGAACGCAGTTTTGGGCTTGATTTACCATTCTGTCGTTTTATTAAAGAACACAGTATGTGTATGTGCTATTTGGTTAACATTGCACATAGTACTGTGTTTTTAAAAACAACGGCAGCATTGATGATATTGTTATGGACAGTCATTTGAGTTGGTTTAAATGTCTTTTCTTTCCAGCAATGAGACCATAACACTTTTGAGTTATCAGGCCTGTAATTAAGTACACGTTGGTGTATGTGCAATACTCGCTAAATTCTAGCACGGACTCGGGAGAAGCCAAAAAAGCGTACCGATACCCGATTCCCATGGGAGGTAACCACTTATTATATATAGATAAATTGGGCCACCCAGCTCCAGCGTGCTGTATTGCAGAGTGTCATGGAATACTGCGTGCTGGAAACCAGCGCGTACTGTAGTCCTTCAGTGCCAATAGGCCCATGGAGCCGGAGTTTATCCCGGTTTCTGTAGCGTGAAACGGACAACAGCAATTTGCTCGCTATCATTTTGACTGGACACTAGTCTATCGCAAAGTACTTTCCGCCAGATCTAACAGACCCAATCACTGCTGGGTGGACAGGGGGTCAGAAAAAATATCTCGAATGCACCCGGGATTGATCTCGAAGCGAGTGCATTACCAATTGAGCTATCGAGACCCCCAGCGAGTTCTGTACCAATTAAATATAAGATAATATAATATAATATATAATATATATATATATATATATATATATATATATATATATATATATATATATATATATATATATATATATAAATGACAGATCTGCGTATCTTTTTATTGACCCTAACTCATTTAACATTTGCAAACAATTGCATAACATGACCCATGCCGATAATTTACATTACCATCATTATTGTTGTACTTTCATCATTAAAACAAAAAAACAACGTAATGATTACCATTGTCAAGATCATTATAGAAATGCAGGCATGATAATCAATGCATTGCGTAAACCGTGTCATTCGATAACACTGAAAATAACAAATAAAGCGGGTTTACCTCATAGATAAAGATCTGAAAAAAAAAGTCTGTATGAAACAATGCCAGAAAAAGAAAGAAACAAAAAGAAAAAAAAAACATCCAAAAAAAAAAAAAAAAAAAAGAAAAACAGTCTTCCTCGACCGGTTCTGACTGGTAATCAGGAGTTATGAGGTTCGATCCCCAGTCGAGGAAAACTGATTTTTTGGGATGGTTTTTTTTTCTTGTATTTTTCTATCTTGCTTTGTCTAGCACTGTTTCATAAAACTTTTTCAGATCTTTATTTTACACCAGTACCTGCTCCCTAGTATCTCAATTTGATTCTTACCTCATAGCGTACGTAAAATAAACTGTCAGCATCCTCCTCTACAGAATTTTCATGGTCGTAGGATTGAGGAAAACAGGAAATGGAGGCAGGGGGGTGGTGGTGGTGGGGAGGGGTGGTAGATAAGAAAAAGAGACAATGAAACTGTTCAAATTATGGATAAAGAACACAACTACTACTACTTTACCACTAAAGATGAAAAATAAATAAATAACGCACATGTATATAGAGCATTTCTATTGAATCATTATGACTGGATAGCGCTATAACACTTCAATTATCTCACTGACAGGTTGTATCGAACAGTTTTTCGAATTTATACATCACTCGCTGCCTGCTAAGCACAATTTTGTACTAGCACTATAATAAATACCCTTAACCACCACCAGGTAGGTGTCAGTCCAAGCTAATTAGGGTTTGGCGTATAATAAAGTGATTTATTTGTGGGTATAGCCTTGGGTTAGAGGTTTACGATTCTTATTATCAATCACTGACCATGTTCAAAATCGCTTGACTTGTCACATAACAAGATTTTGCATCTCTCGATAATATACTTGGTAGTATTGTTGCTGCAGTTGCTGACTCTGACACGCTCCGATTGCGGTAATGAGCTGTTTGTTTTGTTTTGAAGGATTTTTACGACGCTTGCATCACATTTAGGTCATACCAGCGCCGGTAAAAAGGAAGAAAATGGGATAGTAAAAAGTTCAAGAATTACAATTAAAGCATCCAAGAATAAGGAAGACAAAGGAGAATTAGTTCAAATAGGGAACAGATGTTGATTCCGAGAGTACACTATCAGTGTACTTAGTTTGAGATCACTAAATGCCTCATCCAGACACAAGCACAGGTCACCCATCAACTATAATCTGATCAAGCCCAGTTTCTTTTGTTAGCTGAAAATAAAAACGAATGTACATATACCTATATGCATCTAATTTGTTATGTTAATCAATAAATCAACAGAGGACAACAGTGTGACCTGAATATACTGGTTCCACTATCATTGAAAATATCAACATAGTCCTCCGGAGGACTGGAATAAATACATTGTGCAACTGATCTTCTGATTTCTAGCCTAAATAATTGCTGGCCGTCAATACAGATCATCCATCCACACACTTTTACGGCTCGTAATCATAAAAGTCTACCTACATTGTGCTATTAAAACAGTATGATTCAATATGCAAAAGTAAGCGTACATGTACAAAGCTGAAGTACGTGTAATTTTCCTTGCTGTCTTTGTGTTGTTTTTTTTTTCTCTCTCCTCTTTCCTTTTTTTTTTTTTAAAAAAAAAAGGGGGGGGGGGGGGGTCAAATTTAATTCATTTGAAAATGACAATGGATAAGAAAAAGACAATGAATTTGGAACAATGGTAATGCATTTCATTATCTCCTGATGGAATACCAGCATCATGCATCTCAACCATTGGTTTCTGATAGTAGTGATAGCTCCTGACAAACTAGGCAAGATTAAAATGCAGTTTGTAAATAAACGCAAGAGTAAAAGTGATTTTTTTTCCAGAATAAAACGTGTTCTTGTATACTATTGTCGTTATGCTTTCAAGCATTACGCTATGTTTCTTCCCTATAGGATAGTAGATTGCGTAATAAACGCACATCGCACCCGACTTCTTTAACAATATTAAATTTTCCTGTATTTTGAGCTGTCGATTTTCATGCCTCTCTTTTGCAGATTTGATAAATGTATTAAAAAGTTTATCAATTTCGATAGATTTTAATACACTTCATGCTGCGCCTACTTTTATTTGCTTTTTACACTGTAGTCGACATTTTTAAGTGTGACACAATGTTATAGCTCTATGACACGTTAAACTCTGGCCTATATTGACGCTCATTGTAGAATTCAAGCACATCCATCAACAGATTATCAATTAGCAAACAAACTTGTGATATTTACGTGTTTAGAAATCACATAATACATGGAAATGTTTGTTGACAGATAAACAAAATCAATGACAGCGAATCAGCCGTGTCACGATGTATCAAGACACGGGATGATTGACTTCTCCCCCCCCCCCCCCCCCCCCCCCCCCTAGTTCTGCGTAGTTTATTAGTTTGTAATCAAGTATCTAATCACTTTAATTTGTCACAGCGGTGGAAGCCTGCCGTTATATAGGGCTCTCATTTTCTGCTCACAACAATGGGGAGCAGAAGTCGTGACGTCACATCTTCCTCTGTTCCAGTTCAAAACTCCTTGGAAATGTGCAACTTACACTGAATAAATTACATATCGACTCATAAGGTGGCATAGCATGGCTATTTCGTTGCATGATGTATAGGCATATTCTTGTGATTACGCAACGGAAAGATGAATGATCATTATTGACGACCATCATTTATTTAGGCTAGAAAAAAAAAAAAAAAGATGCCATCACTCTGCAACCAGAAGTTGCAGTGTATTTAACCAATCCTCAACACGGGAGATGGGGGGGGGGGGGGTAACTAATTTCACGAAAATCGACATTATAATATTGTTTACATGGTACGATTGTCTCTTGTCCACCAGATGGAGCTGTCAATTTTTATTAAATTTTTCAAAAAGAAAACAAAATATTTCGCTCATTTCAAATACATTTTACGGCCAATCCGATACATCTAGTAAAATCTGGCGTGGCGGACGCCACTCGCTCCATTTTTACAAAATTGGAGGCACACACATTGGGACTTAACACGTTAACTGCCATTCTCTAGGAAGACAGGTAATTTGGCCAGAAAACTCGTCCATCGAAGATTTAAATGACCCTCGCGAGGTCCCAGGTTTGAGAGTTTTTGCCAAGATGAGGGTCATTAAAATCGATCGACATTTGAAGGCTGAGTTTTGTGGGCCAAGTGTTTTAGTACATGTCTTTCCAAAGTCCGGCAGTTAACTGGTGTAAGAAGCTTATTATATAAAGGACTATAAGTATCATCATCATCATTTGATACCGCTTTCCACTGTCCGCCCAGTAACAATTGGGCAAGCTGGGTAAAGAGTCTAATTATAATGATTTAATGAATTACTGACATCTTGTTTATATGACTGCAAGAAATTATATAATATGATGAGCCTTTTATAAACTAACTATCGATTATATCGCACTTCCATTGATTTGGATATTAAGCTTAACATTTTGTTAAGTAAGTAAATTCATTTTTTATTGAACCAAAAGTAGGAGTGTGTGAATATGCGTGAATGTGCTGTGTTGAATTTGTGTCAGCCTGCCATTTTGCTTTTAAGACAACATAAACAATGGCGGAGAGGTACAGATGATACACGCATGTGTAAAAGTACTGAACACTTGTTTGAGTGAATTCATTTGAGTTTCTAAAAACAAAATTGGACAAAAGTTATGTAAAACATATGAGCAAGATCTTTAATATAAGCGAGCCAAATTTCATCAGTACACATACATAATCCCTAAAAGTAACGACGACCCAAAGAGTTGCTCTGCCTCGGAAATAAAGGGAAAAATTTAATTTGACGCAACAGAGTCAGTATTCGTATGGCCACGCGATTTCCAATCATTGCTCGGACAAGTCTGCCCATAGAGTTTATCAAGAGGTTCATGCCATTTGCTGTGACGCATTCCATTCTGCTTCAACAATGTTCCAAATCTCGAAATTACTCCTTGCTTGTTTCTTGTAGTTGTTTTGAGATTGGGGTCTGGATTTACAGCTGGCCGCTCAAGCACAGTATAATTTTTTTATTGACTCAAATAAGCACAATGTTCTCCACAAAGCTATATTTTTTAAAGAAAGGATATAAAACAACTCTGAATAAGAAAAATGTTTGCATCGTACCGAATGTGATGATTTTCCTACTATTGGTAAAAGGAGCGGGTTACATGAGGTGGATCGTGGTCAGAGAACAGATGTGTGACAATGATCCAAAGATCATACGATACGATAATAATATGTCCACATATTTGAGCACTCGACCTAGATGTTAATGAGAGCCTGATTACAGAGACGCCGACTGTATATTTTGGCTCACGGGAATTTCAATGTCGAAAGAGGAATTTCCGCACATGAGAAAAGTGAATTGGAATGGTATTTGGCATTGTATTTACATATTGTATAGTTCTAAATAGATAACTGATTAGAATTATATTATGATATATAAACACATTGCCAAATACAATCCCAAAGTTTCCTTATTTTAAATGAAGTAAAGCTCCAAAACCTAATGGTAGTGATTGTAGTGCTGGTGATAGTGAGGATGATGATGATGTGATAGTGGTTGTTGTAGTGGTAGTGATGATGATGTGGTGGTGGTGGTGGTGGTTGTAGTAGTAGTGGGAGTCATGATGATGTGGTGGTGGTGGTTGTAGTAGTAGTCGTGATGATGAGTGGTGGTGGTGGTTGTTGTAGTAGTAGTAGTAGTGGTTGTGATGATGATGTGGTGGTGGTTGTAGTAGTAGTGATGATGATGTGGTGGTGGTTGTAGTAGTAGTGGTAGTGATGATGATGTGGTGGTGGTGGTTGTAGTATTATTGGTAGTGATGATGATATGGTGGTGGTTGTAGTAGTGGTAGTGATGATAATGTGGTGGTAGTGATTGTAGTAGTATTAGTATTGGCAGTGATGACGATGTGGTGGTGGTTGTAGTAAGAGTGGTAGTGATGATGAGTGGTGCTGGTGGTTGTAGCTGTGGTTGTAGTAGTGGTAGTAATGATTAAGTGGTGGTGGTGATGGTTTAGCAGTAGTGGTAGTGATAATGATATGGTGGTGGTGGTTGTAGTAGTAGTGGCAGTAATGATGATGCGGTGGTTGTGGTTGTAGTAGTGGTAGCGATGATGATGTGATGGTGGTTGTAGTAGTAGTGGTAGTGATGATGATGTGGTGATGGTGGTTGCAGTAGCAATGGTAGTGATGATGGTTGTAGTAGTAGTGATGATGTGGTGGTTGGAGGGGGGGGAGGGTATCCTTGGAACAAATTGACCTCACCGGAATTTGACGGAAGTTGCCCGGAATCCGGATTTTTTTTTGTTCCAGACCGGAGTTTTGGCATCACTGCTGATTATAATAATTATCCTCTGACGGATCGTTAGAGTGCTAATACGCATAAAACAAAACAGAAAGTACGTATTGAGTTGTATGAAATGGAAATTGGTTTAATGAGGCCTGCTGAAAACCAATGGAAATAATTTCAATTTTTAAGTATCAAAGAGACAAACTAGGGAACGTAAGAGTAAGGTCTGGATAAAAGTGTTTGAAACAGTCAGACATGCTACCTTTAGAGATGTATTGGTAGCACGTCTGACCGGTAATCATGAGGTTTGAGGTTCGATTCCCAGTTGAAGCAGGCTGGTTTTTTGGAATGGCTTTTTTCATAGGTAGCTTTCTTTCTGCTTTGTCCTGCACTGATTCAAACACACTGTTTTCAGATTTAATATTTAAGAAGCGCATTACAAGAGATTCAACATGTTCAATGCGCTCAAAACAGATTTCCCGACAGGACACATGGAACAAAATTTCCATTTGATAGAATATAAGTAGCCTGTTTAACGTTCCCCCCCCCCCCCCCCTTGCATTCGTAAAAATTCCAATCGCAGTCTTTAGCCTGGTACTCATTCACACCAGAGTCAAGTATAGCAATGTGCGTAAAGTGCCTTGCCCAGAGTCACAAAGCTGGAACCATAGTTTTTTTTACATTGTCATCCAACTTGTCGATGACAAAGCTCAGCATCGCTTAACGTTGTTATGCATCGCCGAGCCAACGACGCTACGTGACTGGAGCGCCTAATGTGCGATTTCCACTCCATAAGATGGTAGTTTGTCCCCCCCCCCCCCCCCCACATGCCTTTCAGGTGACTAAATAAAGCAAAGCGCGTTTAGCATGCGAAGTTCCAGGTTTGACAGTTTTTGCCAAGATGAGGGTTATTCAAATTGATCGATATTTGAAGACGAGTTTTCTGACCAAAGTTTTAAGTCCGAGTTTTTCCACAGTACTACAGTTAAATGGTTAATAAAACAACAAATTAGGTTAGGATAAGTTAATAACAATAATATTGTGTGGTACAAACCTTGTGCCAGGGAGACGTTGAGGTTGACGACGTATTTGCTGTTCTCATCAAACACAACATCGATATCGTCATCATCCTGTGTACTCGTCTTATCATCGCCATTGCAGTCTTTGGGCAAAAGGTTGAACTTGACTCCAATACTGTCGTTGTTGTTATCATTGCTATGATTGTTGCTATCACCATTACAATCATCATCACCGTCACCACCAGCACCACTATCAGCACTACCATTAAGATCGGTGTTTGCCATTGTTCGTATCTTCGCTAGCACAAAAATGTCAATGTAAAAGTCTATATAAGAATATTAAGTGATATGATAAAGGCTCACACGTACTGCTGTGTATAATAGAAATCAGCAATCCATTTGATGTAGGCTTTAGAAAGTAATAGACAGCATTATCAGCACAGTAAATATCGATATATTTATCAATACAGGTAGTAATAATGATGACGGTGTGTTTCGCATCAACACACGTGGTAAGCACGTGGTTCTGAGTTGTAATACACTACACAGTCCTAAAATTACAATGACAAGTCACCTTTTATCATTTTGGCCAAAAACATTGACACACATACACATAAAATTAGAGAGAGAGAGAGAGAGAGAGAGAGAGAGAAAGGGAGAAGAGAGAGAGAGAGAGAGAGAGAGAGAGAGAGAGAGAGAGAGAGAGAGAGAGAGAGAGAGAGAGAGAGAGAGAGAGGCTCATTAGCGTTTTCTGCCAAAAATAAAATAAAATATTTTGTCATTGTGCGGCAGGTCAGGGGGACTGGAATGAATGACTCCCGCTGTGCAAATAAATCCGTTGAGATGTCATGAAATGCCTCACGTAGAGATTTCAACTAGACATTGATAATTTCAGTATTGATAATTTGTGATCCATCACCTCAAAACGGTATTATGAATTAGTATGAATCGGCTCAGTAAAGAAAACGTAAAATTAAAATGCGGACCTGCCCACTAGTAATTTATAGGAGATAAAAATTGTAGTCGCAATAGTTAACTTTAATAACCAGCAATTTACTCTCACAGGTATATAATAACACTTCAAAATAATTTAAATTATGCAGTCTGGCGTCAACTTTCGTTTTCATTAAGGTTTGATAACTTAGAAATGCTCACGAAGTTCTGAAATTGGAGCCAAAACTTAGAACGAACTTTTTGTAATTGTAGCAGGTCTGAAAATGATAAGTAATACGAACTGTTGAGATTCTTTTAATTTGTTTATGTAATGGATGAAAGCATATTTTCCCCCCATCAAAACGAAATGAAATTCCCCCCAAGATTACATACGTTCAATGTGCAGTCTCTGGACATTGAACTCTGAAATATTTCTCTGTCATTGATCTGGTTTTTTAAAACTTAGGTATTTATGTTTTTTTGTGTGTTTTTTGTTGTTGGTCGAAGAAGGGTTTTGAGCCCGAAACGTTCCCTGTTTGGTATTTTGTACTACTTTTTTTTGACGATGTTATCTTCATCTTTGTTTATTACTGTTTTTTACATCATTAACAAACAACGTAGTCCTGGTTTGTTGTCGGTATGAACCCGGCGTTGAAAATCGACTTCAAAGCTTCTTATAACGACACAATTTTAGGAGATAAAGATAAAGGGAGTAAATCTGACTCATGAATGAACAACACAAAACAAACGACGTTTCGGCCCTTGGTCTTTATCAAGTAAACACAGAATACATATATATATATTTATATTAGATTGTCATAATAATATAGGCGAAAATTTGTAAATGTGTGTGTGCGTGTGTGCAATGGAAGAGAAAGAGAGAGAGAGAGAGAGAGAGAGAGAGAGAGAGAGAGAGAGAGAGAGAGAGAGAGAGAGAGAGAGATGAAAAAGTATATATATATATATTTATATATATATATATATATATATATATATATATATATATATATATATTACAAGAATAAGGTAGGGGGACGGGGGAGGATTACAACACAATTTTAGGACAGCTTTCATTGAGAAGCGTGAATGTAGTTCCCTTAACAAGCTTATTGCCATACTCTAGAAAGACACGTGGCCTATTGGAAACTTTGGCCAGGAAACACGTCCTTCAAATATCAATCGGTTTAAATGACCCTCATTTTGGCAAAAACTCTCAAACCTGGGACCTCGCGAGGTTTTGCCAAGACGAGAGTCATTTAACTCAATCGATATATGAAGGGCGAGTTTTCTGTCAAAATGTTAAATAAATACGTGTCTTTTCAGATTACGACAATGAACTGGTGAAAACTCTAAATCACATGAATTAAGTACTTGTTACCAATTAGAGGTTGAACTCATTTAATTCATCATTTTCTGGGTCATACCGACACAACATCAGATATTGACGTGGTAGATCATAATAACATATTAACATTGTTGTCTGGGGAATAGTAAAATCAAGTTTTATTCCAATACGATTTAATATCAAAACCACTCAATAACAAATAAACGCGGTAATCAATGTTACTATGACTATGTACTGCTGAACCCCCCCCCCCCCCTAAAAAAGACAAAACAGGAAAAAAAAAAAAGAAAAAAAAAACAAAACAACAAGCAAACCCTGTAAATTAATAACCCAATAAAGCTATCTGAGTCTGAGAAACAAAGAACAAGTGGTAAAAACAAATGAACAAATCGTCAAAAAAACAAAACAACAAATCCATAAAATGGTCAGATGTTCAATTTAGCCATCAAGTACATGATAATACCGCACAGATCTCGTCGACAAGTCCTGAATACTTACAATGATACACGTTAATAGAATAATGCCAGGAATGAATATCACAATTAAAATCAGACACAATCTGTGACTACGTAATCCTATCCATCAGAAATGGGAAAGAAGAAAAAACTCTTTCACAAGAACAGCTGAAAATAGATCTATGGGTTTGTTGGAAGAAAGAGAAATAGAATTAAAACACAGAATAACAGTATCAGTGACAGTTGTAATGTAAGAGTTAAACATCGTCAAACTTAAATCTAATATTGATTTTGAAACCACAGAAACTCAATTAGAAATTAATTTTTTTTTAAACAAAAAACTTTCAAAATGAAAACGGGAGAAAAAAAAATCTCTTAAACTCACCACTTCCGACTGACCAACGAAGAAAACAGCTGTTGAAACAATGAAAGCAAAGAAAGGGAAGAAGAAAATATTCAAGTAATTCGCCCACTCACAGAAATATCAATAATGATCTAACTAAGAGTCCAACATGAACATTAAACAGGTTTCAAAATCACTCACAATGAGGCCCACTATCTACTTATTCAATGAAAATCGAATGAAATCATAAGCTAGTTGTGAAATCACTAGTCCAAGTGTGAAAAAGTACCCTTGAAGAAAAAAAGAAAGCACGCACACTGTCACTGAGTTGATATGAGGCGTATGAGCACACTCAGCACACTCGCTTACACTGACTGTCTCACGCTAGTTCGAAAGAATAAATGCATGAGCGAATACTAAGCAACCCACACTGCTGTTACACGTTCGACGTTCACCACAGAGGGACAGAACACTGCACGCTGAGCACTGAACACTTGGCGCGCACACACACCGGTCGCCGTGTTGGTGGACTTCGACCTAATTTACCTTGTTCAGGAGTTCGATGTCAACTTTGATCATCTTGTGGAAACTAAAGCAAACCCACTTGACTGATCTTTTTTTTCTTCACATTTTACCCATTTATAAGGTCGCTATAACGCCTTACGCCTAAATGACGGTCAATGCGCACACGTTTCAATTCAATTATGCTCTCCAGTCGTGCCTAGCAAGTCAATTACAAAACACACTATTCTACAATCATGCAAAAATAATATAAGTGACTTTAACATGTTGAATCTGACACGACAGAACGCTGTAAACCCACTTACACCATCATCACCACAAAAGAAAAAAAATGTGATGTCAACCCAAATTTGAGGAGCGGTCGTTTTTTTAATTTTTTAATTTTTGTTTGTTTGTTTGTTTTTTGTTGTTGCACAAACGCCGAAACAATCAGCCCTTCAATAGACTTTATAACACATTCATCGTATTGAAATCACCAGCGATAAATCATGTCAGGAAGTCTAAACTTTATTTTGCCCCAACTCTTACGAGTGGAGTCTTACGTGCTGCGGGGTCTTTGTGTACTTTTGTGTTTAATAAGCTTAATACAAACACCGATAATTGACAGATAGTCTGTCAAATAAATCCTTCATTGACGCAGAGCTCCCGTAACATCCAAAATACTCAACGATAGCAAATTATTGACACGCAATACAAAATAAAACACGTTGGTGTGTTGTCCACATTATAAAACTATATTATGTCTTGTTACAAAAGCTTTTCTATGACACGACAATTGCTGTGTTTTGATGGTGTTTTCTTGATGAGTATTCCCTGACATGGGGAAAATCACACACACACACACACACACACACACACACACACACACACACATACATAGAGATTTAATTATCTTACTTCCTTTTGCGGTTTTGTGTATGGGAGCGTCCGTTCCATTGAAATCTTCACGTGCTCATGAACTCCATGAAAGACAGCGAATCCTATGTCTCTGAACCATTGTCTACTGATAGTATATTATAAGAAGTCACTGCTCTGAACCATAGCACAGATATCCATGCTCTGAACCATAGCACAGATATCCATGCTCTGAATCAACTGTCAACCTACCCGACAAAACTCACAAATATCAAAACTAACTAATGATTATTGATGTAATTTGATTCCAATCTTTTCGCGCGGTAGTAATAAACTGACTCATCTACCTCTTTCTCATTGTGTGGGTGCGCGTGTATGTGTGTGCATGGGTGTATGTATTTGTGTGTGTGTTAGGGGATGAGTAAGTGGAGATATGGGTCTCTTGTTATTTGATATTTAATTTATTGTAACTTGAATTGAATTTCCATGACGTCTCCACTTTCGCAATGCAATATAATTTGCAAAGCCGGCTGACGGTTCTAAGTACCTATTTAATTTACGTATAATTAAACCTTTTGGAAGCGTCAATATGTTTTGGTTTTGTTTTGTTTTGCTGGAAGATAGCAAATCAATTCACACAACTTCTATTTACAGTGTTGTCGTTTCAACGAGTCCAATCGGAGTTCATCCCGATTATTTATTTTTTTTTGGGGGGGGGGGGGGGGGGGGGGGGGGGGGTGGTGGTTAAGTGGATATTTATAATTGTCTGGTATCCTTTGGTGTCTATTATAAGCTGCTTTTTACCAGATTCAACAAACACACACACACACACACACACACACACACACGCACACATACGCACATGCACATTAATTTGAAGCCTTTGGGTAACTCATTTTTAAGGGGGGTTGGGGGGGGGGGGGGGGCAGAGGCTAACTATATCTTTATAGGTTAACTATATCTTTATATTTTTCTTTCCTTTTTTTTTTAAACCATCTTCTTATTCTTCTGTTTTCATGTAATAATTTGGCTTATTTGTTTAAAAAATAATATACTAGGCGGAAGAAAATACGCCATCGTCAATCAGCTGACACTCAATGCCATCGTTAAAAAACAAAACGTCTTAGTTATAGCTTTGGGCCAGAAAACAAAACAACAAACTTTACTTTATCAGTCGGTCGATTAACTACACAACTGACGTACTTTGGAAAAACAGGTATTTAAAAATTTGGCCAGAAAACTCGTTCTTCAAATATCGATCGATTTATTTGACGACAGTTTTCTGGCCAAATTTTTAAATGCAAGTTTTTTTCCCCCAAAGAACGGCAGTTAACTGGTTAAAATGGCACAGGACTTGTTAAAAAAGAATTTATCCCGAGACTTTAAAAACGTGTCACGTTTAAGACTTTCTAACACTTTGTAGATCATATTAATCATTGATATAATATATGTAATTTCATCTGCAGATTCATACAGTTTATCTTATCTTATCTAACAAATATATGGAAATAAAATAAAACACTTCTCTGATCAAAAGGTAAAAAGCGTTTTGTCTGTCTACGAGTCAAAAACCGTTTCTCAGTCTTTGTGGGATTGACATCCTATCAGGTAACCTAATGTGCAATACAAGAAACACGGATTGCCTCTACTTCCCACGTGTCTAGCATTAGTTGTTTTAGCTGATTTTGTTTATTTCTTATTATCATCTAAGTTTGGTTAGTAAATCATACTGTTTAATCGAATTGAATCTATTTATCCTTAATATCGGTTGATAGAAATAAATCAAAATAAATAAATAAATAAAATCCTCTTCCTCGCTTTATCAGGATCATTTTCTCGCAGTTAGCCTTGATTAGCCGTGTGAAATAATTCTCTGAAGCATGTCTAGATTTTATGTGATGTATTAATGTTTTAATTGTTTTCGTTATTGACTGAAGAATGGCTTTAAGCCCGAAACGTGTTTGGTATTTTGCTCTCTTTCGAAGCTATATTATATAAATTTTTGTTCATTTCTTTGTTATTGGTGTTTTTCAGTGGCGTAGGGCCTTAAAGGCTATTAAGGCTAAGCCACAGGTCGTCATTGTCTTGAAAGTATGTAAGAATTTAACAATAAAAAGTCACACTTTTAATTTTTCTGTTTCACAAACAATGAAATTCATTGTTGACCTGGTGTTAAAAAACCTTTACAGAGCCTCAAAACTTGAACCAATCACACCGCTTTGAATTTACTACAGCTCGAGTTGTACTCGTGCCCCTGACCAATCAGTACAGCGTGTGGCTTTAAAGGTGGAGAAGGCTTCCAGCCATATTCCCACGGTACAACCAGGCGATGCATTTCACGTTTGCCGTGTGCTATGACTGTGGGCATCAAGAGGCATCTTGACGTTGAACTGAGTCATTGTGGCTTTCTTTATCGCAGCCACATACAATGACCTAATTGTTCCATTGATGGCAATCGTGTTGTACCTGTTACCCATCCCTCTTCGAGGCGTGTCAGGCATGTGATATTGAATTCCCCATTGTCCCTTTTAACTTGAGTGTGTTAATATGATGTGTGCAGTGTTTGTTTTTAAAATTTTAATTAATTGCTATTAAGTGTGATGAATCACGTTGATTATCTGTTGACTATCAATACCAGTTCTTTGAATAGGGAAAATAAACTTTTGATTAAAAGTCTCGGTCCCCATCAACCAAACTATTTTGTACTCACTATTAAAGACGGGAAGCAGAATCAGTCATTTAATTTGATAAAGATTGATATAGTCGTTTTCCTTGGCTATCGGTGAGAATAGAAAATAAGAGTTTATTTTCTTTTAATTGTATTTTGTTTGGCGATAACAGCAATACAGAATTGTCTTGGACAAGAAGTGGATTTACCTGTTTGAAAAATTTAACACATAGAGCATTGAACCATCAGAAGTCTAACTTACATTTAAATATCACCACTAGATTGAAAACCGTTGGTACTCTTCACATAGGTGCACAGATTGACAGTGGCTATCGCTTATCTTTATCGCTGCCTATATCGCATTTTCGCTAAAGTTGAGTTGGACGTTCGCTGATTCTCGACCACGCCGACGCCTGTGACACGATCGCGGTAGTATTTGGCTAGCATGAGAACAAGTTACAAAGAACATAAAATTTTGGTAAAATAATTGAGTGCATCAAATTCTCTCTCTCTCTCTCTCTCCTCTCTCTCTCTCTCTCTCTCTCTCTCTCTCTCTCTCTCTCTCTCTCTCTTCTCTCTCTCCTCTCTCTCTCTCTCTCTCTCTCTCTCTATATATATATATATATATATATATATATATATATATATATATGCGACAACCCATCTCAAATCCAGCCCCATGCTCCTAAATGACCAGGCTACGCCGCTGGTGTTTTTACTCGGTCATCCCATTCCTAGTAACCAGTAATTTGTTGATTCGGACAAAAAAGTAGTTAATTCATAGTAACATCGTTAACGTTTTCATCAACTATACATCTGAAAGTATGCAATAGAGGGAACGAAATTGACGTCACTCAGCTTTTTGTTTTTTGTTTTTAGCGAGCCATTTTCAAGAGTAGACCTCACTACGTTCTATCAATCAGATAATAGTCTAACGTTAAAGGTTACACATAATTTTGTGCGTTGGTACGTTATAACCGGGAGGGCGGATGTTATGAGGGTTTTTTTTTTTTTTTGGGGGGGGGGGGGGGGGGGGAGGGGGATAAACGCTTAGCATCAATAGCAGACAAATGTTTACTTTATCAATAATGGTAGCCGAAACACAAACGGGATATGTACTTAACGCCTATATTTGTCTATATATCTATATTTCAGCATACTACTACTATATATTTCTACTACTATTACTATTAAACTCTACTATACTTATCTACTATACTCAATACTACTACTACTACTACTACTACTTACTATACTATTATACTACTATTTACTACTACTACTACTTACTCTACTATACTATACTACTACTTACTACTCCTACTACTACTACTACTACACTACTACACATACTATACTACTACACTACTACTACTACTATATACTACTACTCTACTACTACTACTTACAACAACTTACTACTACTAACTACTATACTACTATTCTACATACTACTTACTACTACTACTACTACTACTACTACTACTACTACTATATACATACTACTACTACTATACTATACTACTTACTAACTCTACTATACTACTACTACTACTACTACTATACTACTACTACTACTACTACTACTACTATTACTACTTACTTACTACTACTACTACTACTACTACTATACTACACTACTATACATATACTATAATATAATATAATATACTAACTATAATATATACATATATAATACTACATATATAACTACATACTATCATATATATAACTAATATACTTACATATATAATATATATATGATATAATATATATCATATATGATTATTATATTATTATAATAATAATATTAATAATAATAATAATAATAATATATAATATAATATAATAATAATATAATAATAATAATATATAATAATATATATCATTATTAATATAATTATCTATCATATTATCATCTCATCTCATCATCATCATCATCATCATCATCATCATCATCATCTCATCATTATTATTATTATTATTATTATTATTATTATTATATTATTATTGTTGTTGCTCTTCTTCTTCTTCTTCTTCTTCTTATTATTATTATTATTATTATTGCAGTGGTAGTGGTATTGATAACAATAATAATAATAATAATAATAATAATAATAATAATAATAATAATAATAATAATAATAATAATAATCATAACAATAATAATAATAATAATAATAATAATAATAATAATAATAATAATAATAATAATAATAATAATAATAATAATATATAATAATAATAAATAATGATAATAATAATAATAATAATAATAATAATAATGCATTGTTTTCCATAATGTTTTATCTTATCAAAAAGCAATCTCCGGTGAGACACCAGATACAAACACTATTTTAAAATGTTGAAATAATGGAAGTGTCATTCTCATCATTTTTGACATGACGTCAGCCACATTTAAGTAATGTTTTCATTTGTTCAGAATGCCAAGGCTACGACATTTCACGATTCTGGCCACACAGTAATTGTGATCTGTTTTGTTTTAAAAAAGATAGGAACAATTATAGCTTTCTAGTCAGGGTCCGGTTTCACCCCAACAATAGATGTTATGCGTTTCGACAATATACTTACAACACCCGCCAATCTGATCATATAACGTACAAAAAAAAGTGTAACCGTGAACGTTTATTGTCTGATTGATAGAATTTAGTGAGAACTACTCATAAAAATTGTTGGCGAAAAACAATAACAAAGAGCTGAATGACGTAAATTTCGTCCCTTCTATACTTCTATACCATGTTTTTCAAGCGAGTTAGAACAGTGATGCGACTCGGGCTTCATTGCTTAGGTCTGTAAAAAGTCATAAACAACTTTGAATATAAGAGTTTCAAAATAGAATAAAATGGCAAAAAAAATAAAAATATAAAAACATCACTTAAAAACAAGATTGACAGCGGAGAACATTTTTAATCTGTTATAATAATTTTTGCTAATTCCATTCTTAATTCCACAACATCCAGCAGCTTAGTATCACTTTAAATAAGGTAGAGATGTCAATCACAACTAGACAATAAGAAAGAGATTATATATATATATCTATATAAGCAGTCTCATGGGTAAGGGGTTAATAATGTGAATGTGAAAGGAAAATGAAAAAACAAAGATAAAACCAAACAAAAAAACAAAACAACAAAAAACAAAAAACAAACAAAAAACAAACAAAACAAAACAAACAAACAAAAACAATAACACCCTATCCGGCATTAAATGAAATTAAAAAGAGCCATTAGCAAATGAATGAGATCCATCCAAACATTCAGGAAACGAAAAACAATAATGGATAAAAATCTAAATTCCGATAAAAAAATATATGCACCTATTATTGAATATTCATTCGTTCAGAATCTAACTTCACCCTTATCTCTTGAACAACGAGGCTGAATTGCTATTAAATCATAATCTCTCATTGATAATTTTTTATATGACCATGTTACTGTGTTATGTTGTTGTTCGGTTTGCGTCCTGTAGTGTCAAATCCCGGTAAGGGCGGCTAAAAGTTGAGTCCTTGGAAAAGACTCTTTGAACACAATATGTCACCATACACCATCATGTAAAATGAGTATCGAGCCGGTAAAGCAATTTGAGTGAATATTGCGCTGTATAAAATCCCACTTTCTTTTTTTAAAGTGACAAATATTATGACATTCTATTCAGACGGCAGAAGCTTCTAATGGTGTCACATGTTATGATGATCTATATCCAGGACGCAAACTCATCGCCGCAATCGTGTAAATCGCGAACTCGTCCGGAAGCTTCGTCACAACGCATGTTCAACTAGATGCTCTGCAGTTTCGGACTCTTGTGCGGCTATGTTGTCTTGTGGTATGACACTCGCTTTCGGACCGGAAGTCTTTGTTCGCCTCCTCGTCCAAATCGATTTCCATCTCGTATATGCAGCCCTGTCCTCTTATGGATCACCGCCTTGACGTTGGTGGGGGGTGCCTGAAGCATATATGGGGCAAACAAGTAATTCTGTCTGACCGTCACTGGCTCATCCCGGATGTCCAGCCAATACGCAGGCCCGCATAGATATGGCTTCGGCCATCACAGGCTTTTTTGAGCGCAAATCCCACTAAACGTGATCAAGCCTCTTTTCAAGGGGTCCCTGGCCAACAACAACACTTACCATTTAGGACGGGACATGACTAGGTGAAATTACATTTTTTTTCGGACAAAGATAACACTATGAACGGCCAGGTACTCATTTTACACCTGAGAGATTGTGAGTAAAGAGCCTTTTCCAAGGACTCTACAATGCGCTGAGCGAGGCTCGAACCCAGGACCTTTCGATCCAAAAGTGAGTGTCATACCACTAGACCACACAGCTGCGAAATTCCGTTCAGGATCCAATTTCTTTATCAGTCGGCTTCTGCCAGAGACTAAAGTAATCTATCGGCTACGTCCTTGGACTGGATCTGCTGGTACTCCTCTTACAGCTTTTCCGACTCCTTCGTCCAGCATGGGATTTAGAAGTTTCATTTGCCCCGGTCAGCGCTCTTTAACCAGCTGCCTGTTAAATCTGGTTATGTTCTCGAACTTGGGAGGAATAGCAGAGCAGACCTGTTCGATATAGGAAGTTAATTCCTTCCAGTTAGCCTAAGTTCCATTCGCAGAGTGGGAGAGACTGTGACAATTACCGACCTGTGCTGGCTATTGCAGGAAATCGCCAAGGACTGTCCGCTTAACCTGAAACGGTTTCCCGTTCGCTCCCTTCGTCACGAAGGTGAGGTCAGGAGAACACTCCTTCTTATGATGGATGCCCCCAAAGGTATCCTTGGTCGTAGGATCATACAATAGGTGTAGATCGTTACAGTCCATCCATGAGTGAAGTCGTCTACCTGCCTCATTGCAATCTCGGAAGCCCCACTTGTGGTGGTAGCTATTAAAGTCTCCCAAACAGATGGAAGGATGGCTAACTACTGGGACTGATGGTTTAGTCCAAGTCGCTCTCGGTGGTCTGTAAATGTTGTGCAGAAACAAACCCACCTACCACCACGGGTTGCTGTCCGTAACGCTCTCTATGACCCTATCATTCGAATGCTCTTTAGCGCAAATCCTAACAACTCCTCTGTGCCCCGAGGTGTCCTCTCATTGGACCACCATATAGCTGGGGATCTGGAATCGAGTAAATATGAGTCTCCTGTAGTCAGAGATTGTGAACGCTCATTTTTGGCCATAGTCTCGCTCTCAATATTGAGGGACAGAATGTTCATCAGGTCGCTGACCCCTATATCGCATTTTCCGGCTAAAGTTGAGTTGGGACGTTCGCTGATTTCTCGACCACGCCGACGGCCCTGGTGACACGATCGCGGTAGTATTTGGCTAGGCAGCCGACCGCTTCACCATTGAGATTGTTCTGGACTTGATCATGATGGTGTAGTAGTGTGGGGCCCGGCATGACCGAAGCCACTCAGGCATCGGGTTGGATGTCCATTCCGCCACATACATATATCAGGGCGGGCCGTTCAAAACGTCCGCGTATTGGCTCGACATCCGGGATGGTCTAGTGACGGTCAACCGGAAATGCTCCTTTGCCCTGATATGCCTTAAGCGCCCCAACCAACATCAAGGAGGTGATACATTCTTGGCGATCCAGGCGGCGAAATCGTCATCGCATTCGTGTACAGTTGCGAACTCTCCAGACAGCGTCCTCACAATACAAACCACAACCAATGCTGTGCGGTCTCGGATTCTTTGCCCGCAACGTGTACGAGTAGGTCACATGATATATTAAGAAAAATAAACCGCCCCTCCCCTCAAAACAAAAACAAAACAATAAACAGACCAAAAAAAAACAACAAACAAAAACAAACAAAAACAAACAAACAAACAAAAATCAACAACAAAAAAACAACCCCCCCCCCCCAATTAAAAAAAAAACACAAAAAAACCAACAAAAAACAAAACAAAAAGAACCAAAAACATAAAAACTAAATAAAGCAAAACAATTAATCGACAACAAAACAATAGAAAGCTCACGAAAATAATAATTTAATAAATGGGGCGGCCACCTTTTGACCGATGAACTGAAGTCAGGAGAATTAAACAAAAACTTTTGGATTCTTTGGATTATTTAGGTGATGCGAGGCTGGAGTGCTAGGGTGTCAGTAATGACAGGTCAGGGCACAACACTCTGTAGACAAAAACACTCAACGAATCGAAATGCCATCCATTTTGTTGAATAATTAATCCGATATAGACCACCAGGCCCTTGGGATTCCAAAACCCTTTATCTCTAGTTACAATTTGCTAAATCGACCAAGATGAATTCTTCAACACCATCTCCCTCATTCTCTCTCTCTCTCTCTCTCTCTCTCTCTCTCTCTCTCTCTCTCTCTCTCTCTATATATATATATATATATATATATATATATATATATATATATATATGATCAACTTCTACAATATTGTTTCGAGCATTCGCTCTTATCAGGAAGTGAAAGTGAAAGTAGATTATTGTTGTGTTTATCGTACTTTTTCGGCTTCGAGGTTATGGTGGTTCGTAATTGCATAAAAGGTGTTTGTTTCTATGTCTGCATGAAGATGTTTGCTCGTCTCTTCTGTTGAGTGTTGCCATGTTCGGTTTTGTGATGATGTAGAATTTTTCTTCCAAGCAGAATTTGCAAATCTTAGAAGAGGGAGACTACGACTGTGCTCTGGAGATGATTTTCCATGTAATGATGTGTTGTATGTTTTCTCTTTGAGGTTCCAAATGTGTTCGCTTAGTGTAGTAGAATGTCGTTTGTGTTTGTTTTTGAAGGAAGATTTGTGCAGGTTGTATCTGGTTTTGAATGAACACTCAGTGAGGCTAATGTATGTTTCTTGTTTTGGTATGTCTGGTCGTGTAACTGTGGCTTGATAAAAAACGTTTTGAGACAGGCAATTGCCGTGTGGTGGGCATGTTGCATTTTTTCTCTAGGTTGGTAGGCTGAGTTGACTGTGATGGTTTTGACTGAACTTTGAGCCAATTTTTCACTGCTGTCTTGACTTCTTCATCACCTTTAAAGCGATGTCCCCTAAATGCCTTCTTCAGTGGACCGAAAAGATGAAATTCCGAGGCTGACAAGTCTGGAGGGTGAGACAGCGTTGATGCGATTGCCCTCCTTGTCCTTGCACTTGCATTGTCATGAAGAAACAGTACTTTTTCCATCACCAAATCCGGTCTGACTCGGCGAATTCTTGCTTTCAGCTCATTCAGAGTCTGTATTCACCCTGTGGTAGGAAATCAACGAGGATCACACCTCTAATGCCACAAAACACTGTTGTCCTAAGTTTCCCAGTTGATTTCTCAGTTTTGATTTTATCCTTAGGGAAGAGGGATGCCGCCATTCCACATCGATCGTCTCTTCATATCTGGTTCATAATGATGAACCTAGGTTTAATCTTCAGTGATTATTCTATTGAGAAAACTGCTATCTCTAAACTTAGCCGGAGAAGCTCGGTACAGCAATTCACTCTTTCACGCATTCGATCTGTCGTCAACTGCATAGTTTGAGAATCCTAAGGATTTAACGGGTTGATAGTTGTAAGAATTTTAAAAAGGTATATATATGTATATATATAAATTATAAACTTAAACAATGAAATAATAGTGCTCATCTGTTTTGATAAAAGGAGCTATTTATAAATATTTCAATTATGATCATCTTCTACAATATTGTTTCGAGTATTCGCTCTCTTTCTCTCTCTCTCTCTCTCTCACTCTCACTCCCCCCCCCATCTCTCTCTCTCTCTCTCTCTCTCTCTCTCTCTCTCTCTCTCTCTCCTCCCCCTTCTTCTCCTCGTCTTCTTGTTCTTCTTCTTGTTCTTTTCTTCCCTTCTTCTTCTTCTTCTTCTTCCTTCTTCTTCTTCTTCTCTTCTTCTTCTTCTTCTTCTTCTTCTTCTTCTTCTTCTTCTTCTTCTACTACTACTACTACTACTACTACTACTACTACTTCTACTACTACTACTACTACTACTACTACTACTACTACTACTACTACTACTACTACTACTACTACTACTACTACTACTACTACTACTACTACTACTACTACTACTACTACTATTTACTACTAACTACTACTACTACTACTACTACTACTACTACTACTACTACTACTACTACTACTACTACTACTACTACTACTACTACTACTACTACTACTACTACTAACTACTACTACTACTACTACTACTACTACTACTACTACTACTACTACTACTACTAAACTACTACTACTACTACTACTACTACTACTACTACTACTACTACTACTACTAATTCCATCACGACCTTATTCCATGCCCTTACCGCACCCCTACCATAACATCCGTTCACAGTTAGGGCCAGGGCAGTGTACGTGCATTCCTCCTCCCACGATATTGGATATTTGGTGGTATGAAACCACTTATCTTTATTAATCACCTGGCTACAATACAACGGACGCTACATTCACTGTATGTATTTGACGCTGGCAATCTAAGCTATGACTTCAAGAACATCAATAACTAAACCCATCTGCCATTCGAGGATTATGTACTGAGTACTTTGAGCAAATGACATATTCCTGATTTTTTCGTGCGACAAGACTCGAGCTTTTTAGACAACAATATCCATTAAATTCCGTGCTCATAGCGGTTTAATACAAGGGGTTCCAATCTAACAGCATCACTGTAGGGACGAGGCATGACAGCTCTGAAACACTGTAACATTTTTTTGTCAACAGATAAAGCATTGTTAACTGCCGAGTACTCATTTTACATCCATTTGAGTACAGTGAGAAATGTGAAAAAGAGCCTATCTCGGGGTAAATTTTGCGCCTCAAAGATATAACAATAATGATAATGCTGAAAACGTATATAGTTCTATAACTCCGAGACACCAGACTCTAAGCACTTTAAATTACAAATTACTTTGGCTGAAACATACTCATTCGCACACACAAGCACACACACAC
>NC_088360.1:59311227-59321227 GCF_034508935.2 Berghia stephanieae | reverse complement strand
TTATCAAACACATCCAACAATTAAGCTCAAAGGTCAAATTCAGAAAGGCGTCCTAAAATTGATCTAAGATAAAGCAACCGCAATTTTAAACAGTTGAAATCTAAAGAAGATTAAGGCTAATCTAAATCCAATAATTACATCATAAACTGTATTTCATAAAATTCCTTGTGTCATAATTAACGCTGGTTAGTACAAGTGAGACCATTTATTTTAACAATAGAGTGATTCCAAAGGCCTGTCGGGGTTTGTATCTCGAATTATGAAAAACTGAATAGAAATAAAAACAAACGATTTTCTGTACGTGATACAAGGGACTCTGGAATTTTAATTGGAACCATAATTAATAGTAAACAACTTTGTCAATGCTCTGTAAACCCACCGTGTCTATCTAATGTAGTTTGGAATGTCTCGTTCTACATGTTACGTGTAGCTGTTGGTCGGGGACCCTTTGTAAAGTGCTTTGAGCACGTTTAGTGACTATTGCGCTATATAAAAGCTCATTTTAAAAAAAAAAAAAAAACCCAAAAAAAACAACATTGTCACAGACTCACAGCAATCTCACAGACTCCGTTGCGAGATTCTGAAGTCCTGTCCGGGTTATGACTCTATGGCTAGATAGCTCAGTGGCTATTGCGACTGCTTGCCGAATTCTCTCTCTCTCTCTCTCTCTCTCTCTCTCTCTCTCTCTCTCTCTCTCTCTTATTTTAATATATAGATATTTTAATTCTCTGTTTTCATCAGGTACTTTTCTATACTCGATTTTTCTCGATGCTGTAGCACTTGAGAACATTTGACCAAGATAAAATTTGATCGCATTCTGTCGTGTAAGGAGTAAGGAGTTGAATTTCATTCGTATTGAAATGATTCAATCCTGTTTGCTTACAGTCTGAAAATTGAAGGGCCTGCCATGACCTCTAGTGTGTTACATAAGGCTGGACTTAGCGCAGATAAGCATTCTACTTTACACTGACAAAACGCTTTTTAGTTTTTAACTATTAGCCTTAAATCGTTCGTGTAACATCTGTGTCTGACCGGTAATCAGGAGGCTGAGGTTCGATCCTTAGCCTGATTAAAAAAAAAAATTCTTGTCTTTTTCTTTCTGCTTTTTCTGGCACTGTTTCATAAAGACCCTTACAACTTAACTCGCGGTCTGTCAATAAATTGAAAAGGTATGTGGTCATAGAATATTTGATGATGGAAATCTTGGGTATGAAAATATTTTGACAAGTTGAGATATCATTCCAATCAATTAATATCATAGTAAACATTTTCAGGCCAAATTGAAAAAAGAAAATATAGCGTTTTGTCAGAATTGCGTCTTAGACTGTGCTGTGGCCATTTTTATCCAACGTTGTGGTTCTATCCAATGATTAAAAAAAACAAACAACGACAAAATATGTACCCGAAACGCAGGTTCAATGTAGCATATAACTCATCCATTTGAAGCACGGTTGTCATTAAGAATTAAAAAACCCCAACAAACTCCGAAAGAATAAAAGATCAATCCCGAGAAAAATAAAGGAAAGAAAGAAACATTAGTGGCGAAAACATTGAAATAATTTATAGATAAGGTTGGTCGCGTTAACATATTTTTGAATGGTATAGTTAAGAGTTTTAAAAAGTTAAAGCAGTCCTTTAGAGCCACATAGCCCATGGAGTCGGAGTTTAATCCGGTAAGTGGAACGAATGGTAATCGCACGTTACTCTTTGGATAGAGCGGAATGGCAAAAGTGCAAAACAATTGAACACTTTGATTCCTTAGCAAACGTTAATATCAATAACAATGGAATATTTCCTGTACTCTGATCTTTATGTCATTTTCAGCACTATCTGAGTAGCTAAGCCTGTTGGATATGACGGAAAGTACTGTGAAATAGAGAAGTGACATATACGAAAGACATCAGGTAATTTTTATTTTTTCCATCAACAAGTCACCATGATATTATTTTACCGATTAATACTGTAACAATCTAATTTAGCCGTTATAATGCCTTTGCAAGATCGGAATTTTGTCAAATGTAAATATTTAACAATCTAGAGTCAACAACCTACGATAAGAATATATATATATATATATATATATATATATATATATATATATATATATATATATATATATATATATATATATATATATATATGGATACAAAAAATTGGGTATGTCCAAAATTATGCAGAAATGATTTCCGAATACCATTTTGTATTTAAGAACATCCACATGGGAGCACAAAGTGGTAATAATTTGATTAGTCATGTTCACGGTAAAACATTTATAACAATCCAAACACAATTATCAACGAATCACAATAAGAGCTCATCGATCTTCTCCAAAAGTACACAAGAATTACATCAAGAACGAAACTAATAACAAGATAGAGTACCTGGTCTAAACTTTATCTCATGTCTCTATCTGTAACAGTCTTCCCGGGCAACTGACCATAGTTTAAACAAATCCAGCAACTGTGAAATCGAATGCATGCGATAACAGCAGCAAGATGATTATCTCCCGTATTTTGATCAAACACTTTTTTTCATTTTGGCCGGAAAAGTTTTGCTTCAATTGTCGATCGATTAAAATAACCATAATTATTTTTTACTAAGAATTCTCAGAAACCTAGGCTCAAGACTTTTTTTTTCTTCCCTTTTTTTCATAACAAATTGAGAAGAGGAGCTTTTTAATCAAAGGATATTCCAAGTGAAAGTTGTTTATCCACAATGAAAAATAAAGTTTTGTCAGACTGAAATATCATGTCTATGGATAACCAATCCGTGTAGGGCCAAAAAGCTCAACTTCATCAACGACATTGACCGATCTGGCGCCCTTTTGTACATAGTAAACACCTCACGTAAGCTGACTTATGCTGCCAAAAGCAAGCCGTTCGTTCTGCCAAATTTTTGGCCAGTTTTGTTTATCTATTCAATGGCTACTCAAGGTCAAGTTTCCTCAGGTTATCTAATCAACCACCAATCAACACAAGTGACGAAATCGTGGAAATAAGTATGTACCTACATCAGAGGTAGACGCCTAGATAAAAATTAAAACTTCATTAAAAAGTTTAAAAGGATTTTAAAAGTTAGATTTTTAACCTGAGCCTCCATGTTTGAAGTCTAATATCCGAACATAAAACATGAGTTTGATTAGCATGTTTTATAATTGACATAACAAACTAATGGGAGGGATATATACTCGTATATTAAGGGTCTCGACCGACCGAGCCATCTATCACATGATTTGTTGCTTTCCAACGGTTGGATATTTCATAATAAATGTAAACACGCTGCTTGTTAAGTTGTAAGCATACCAAATGATCAAGTTGAACAACATGACCCAGTGTAATGTTGGGTATTTCGAAATCACCACCACCGCCACCACCACCACCAATGATAACATCATCGCCACAACCATTGTCACCACTACCATCACCACTACCCATGCCACCACCACCACAACTATCATCATCATCATCATCATCATCATCATCATATTCCATTACAGCCACTATCACCACCACAAACAACATCATCATCGGTTTTTAATTGTAGTAGGTAGCATTGCCAATGGTCATCATCACCAGCTCAGCTACCACTGTCACCACAAATATTAACATCACCGACGCCATCAATACCACCACTGAACCTTCAAATTCCTTAAGAGCATTATTCCTTTGAAGCTAGATTTTATCCCAGTCTTTATGCGTAACAACGGCTACTTATCATAAGAACAAAATTATCACCAGCTTGCAATTTCTGCCGAAAACCAACAAAACACATTTTAAGCATATTTTGACCTGAAAAAAAATAACTTCATGTATCGATGAATTAAGATAACAACAAACTTGACAGAACAATTTCAAACCCGATATTTCCAAAATTTTCGGATATTTTGATAATTTAAAGGGTCATCTCTATTCACTAATATGAGAAGTAAAAGTTTTCTGGCCAAAATAATAGTAATAAAAAGTTTTGTTGATGTATGGCTGAATTTGGAAACTGCTTGGTGCATGGCAACAGCTTCCCATGGTGCTCACACTAATATATCTTGACGATCGACCCAATTCGCCCGGCAGCTTCATCACAACGCAGCGTTCAACTAGACAGAATAGCCTTCAACAGTCGTGACGTCACTTCCCTCACAATGACGCATAGTAACTTAGCAACTGGTTCTAAACTATCGGAACAATGGCGGATGCCCTTATGAAATACTACTCTAACGAGCATAGAAGCATATCCAGAGGAAAAAAAAACCACATAAGTCTGATCATGTTTTGACTTTTACACATTCTGATCACATGACATATGGAAAGTTCTAGACAGCATGAAGAATAAAAAGTACTGATTTTCTTTGTTTAGAACCATGATGGCAGCCGTTTCTGGGCGACGTGACATCAGACTATTGAATCCAATTGTTTTCCCCTCTGATCCACCTTAAAGCAAGGAGGGATTTTTCGAGCGACCGACCGTCCCAGGTATTTTGCCATACACATTGCGATTTCACTACGATTTGCTTCGGCCGTGCCTGTCCCCAGATCGTGACTGGTAGAAAACTCAATGTGTATGGAGCCTTTAACATAAAATTATGATTGAAGTGATTTTTCCGGCTTGGATATAAAATGAACAAATTAACGGATATTATGTAATCCATTCGCAGTAGTCATGACACATGAGGCCAATCCTCAAAACTATGGTAACGTACACTGACACAAAAAAACAACAACTTTTCTTTCATGTTGGAAAAAAAACAAGAAAACAAAACAAAAAAAAAACAAACAAACAAAAAAAAAAAAAAAAAAAAAAAATGACAAACAAGCAACTCCCCCCAAAACCCAGAAAAAAAAACAAAAAAAAAAAAACAAACAAACAAACCCCCCCCCCCAAAAAAAAAAAAAAAAATAATACTTTGTTTTTAAGGGTTTTACGGCGCTTGCACAACATTAAGGTCATATCAGCAAACAACAAACAAACAAAACAAAACAAAACAACTCAACTTTCCTTCGAATATCGATTCCTTAATATGATCCCCAACATTATGATCTTACAATGATACCCACCTCCCTGTTCTCTCCCTCATAAAAGAAAGGGTTGGGAGAAAGAAAATAAAAACTAAACCAGAATGAACACACTTTTTATGTTTAAAAAAGGGAAAAACCCCCACCAAACTTCTATTGAAACTAAAAGAAGCTAAACCAGTCCAAAAAGAAATCAATGTACCCATGGACCCTGATCTATTTTCTCGCCCAACCCTTCCAATGAAGAAAAAGACCCCCCCCCCCCCCCTTTGTTCGGCTAACAAGGAAGTAACAGTGAAACCAAAGAATGATAAATGACAGGTGTTATAAGGACTATGGATTGTATGTGTGTATGCATGTGTGCACTTTCCTGGAGATGTCGATTCATGACCCCATCCCCCGCCGTCTCCCACCACCAATCTCTCTCTCTCTCTCTCTCTCTCTCTCTCTCTCTCTCTCTCTCTCTCTCTCTCTCTCTCCCCCCCCCCAAGGACTTTCAGAGCCCTTAATGAAGGTTCGATTGTTTGGTAAGTAGTGCCACTTTTCACGTCAATACATTCCAGTAAGTTCGTGCTATGATTCTATGTACTACCTTCTACTACCGATAATAACCTGACTTCCTAGTCTTGATTGATTTCTTGCTTGATGCGCTTAAGTTTACCCAATTTCAAAGTGACAAATTAAGGAGCAGGCACCGGTGTCAGATAATAATAATAATAATAATAATAATAATAATAATATAATAATAATAATAATAATAATAATAATAATAATAATAATAATAATAATAATAATAATAATAATAATAATAATAATAATAATAATAATAATAATAATAATAATATATAATAATAATAATAATAATAACAACAACAACCATGGTAATGAGTTGAAAAAGCAGAAGAAGAAGAAGGAGAAGAGGAAGAAGACGAAGAAGAAGAAGAAGAAGAAGAAGAAGAAGAGAAGAAGAAGAAAGAAGAAGAAGAAGAAGAAGAAGAAGAAGAAGAAGAAGAAGAAGAAAGAAGAAGAAGAAGAAGAAGAAGAAGAAGAAGAAGAAGAAGAAGAAGAAGAAGAAGAAGAAGAAGAAGAAGAAGAAGAAGAAGAAGAAGAAGAAGAAGAAGAAGAAGAAGAAGAAGAAGAGAAGAAGAAGAAGAAGAAGAAGAAGAAGAAGAAGAGAAGAAGAAGAAGAAGAAGAAGAAGGAAGAAGGAAGAAGAAGAAGAAGAAGAAGAAGAAGAAGAAGAAGAAGAAGAAGAAGAAGAAGAAGAAGAAGAAGAAGAAGAAGAAGAAGAAGAAGAGGAAGAGTACTTCAATAGCGCTTTATGCCGAGCCTCATAAGGGCATAAGTCGTGGATAGTCTTTATAATCGCACTCCATTTGAAAGGGTTGTAAAGGAATTTACTCAAAAAAAAAAAAAACAAAAAACAAAAAAAAAAACAAACAAACAAAAAACAACAAAATAAAATAGTAAAATAAAAACAAAACAAAACAAAACCAAAAAAAAGCAACCAAAAAACAAACAAAACAAAAAACAAAACAAAAACAAACAAATCAAACAAACATACAAAACAACGAAGGGTAAAGTTGACAAAAAACCACAAAGAGGACATACATTTCCAAGGGAAAAAACCCTGCAAATGTAAATGGACAGCAAAGAATTTGAGTTCTGTACATTAACCATGGTTTTTCTCGAATGATCATGCCGTCTTTATTTCAATAAAAAAACAAAAACACATCAACTTAATGAGACATACGATGGAGATCTGGGAAAGAGTAATCGATAAGAGGATTAGAAAAGATTTTGACATAAGCGAGGAACGGTTTGATGTAAAAGTACGACGGATGCTATATTTGCTCTAAAAGTGACCGCAGAGACGTGTAGAGAAAAGCAAAGAGAATTACATTGTGTGTTCGTAGACCAGGAGAAAGCATATGATATGGTACCAAGAGAAGAAATGTGGTACTGTCTAAGAGCAAAGGGGGTAACATAGAAACATATCAAAGTTATCCAAGATATATACAAAGGAAACAACACAGTATGTAGTAAGGACAGCTGCTGGCTCAACTGATCCATTTAATGTAAGTTGGATTACACCAGGGATCTTCTCTTAGCCCACTGCTGTTTGCAATAGTAATGGATGTTCTCGCATTCGGCGAGAGGCACCATAGAACATTATATATGTTGACGTAGTATTTTGAATGATTCAAAAGCTGTGGCGGAAAAGGAACTGGGGGGTTGGAGACGGGTGTTGGTAAGGAGGGGATTAAGGGTAAGCAGATCGAAGACTGATTTTTTTGCGGATCGGACAACAGAGAGCAGCACCACCAATTAAAATAGGAGAAGAGGATGTGCCAGAGGCAGACCAATTCAAATGGTTAGGAACAACTGTACAAGGAGATGGGGACAATGAGATGGAGGTTAAGAAGAGGATACATGCATACTGGAATAAGTGGAGGAAGGTATTACTATTTCCGGTTAAACATGGTGGACGTCCTTTTGAGTTTACTGTATCTAAGAATCGTTTTTATAGAATTTTACAATTTTTTGTTATTTTACTTTATTCGGAAATTATGAGGATTATACCCAGATAAGTAGTAATGTAGTTTTGAGAGATGTAGAGAGACTATTTGTCTACTTGAATTATATTTTAAGTATCAACATTGGGTAATCTTCTTCGACAACCTTCATTTTCTTTATTTTACGTGATACAAGGTTCGATGACGTCAATTCTTTATCTAATTTAATACTACTATATTACACTCAGATGTATGTAATGTAGCAACACGCCTTATCGGTTGACGTATGTCATATGGTCTGGATATTATTGTGATTTTTATGTGTTGATCCCTCGTTTTATCACTGGATTTGTATATCAACTTGTGTGCCACTGCCTGTAAAATCTCCTTTTGCAATTTATAATAATCTAAAAAAATAGATTTTAAAAGTAAATTGTGACTTTTTACATTTCAAGGCAATGGAAACAATTTATTTTACGTTTTATCATCGTGTACTGTTTTTATCAGCTATTTTGGGAGCCCTACTAATTGCCATCCTTACATCGTCAGAACGTAATATTTATTATCAATATTTGCAACGTAACAGCTCTTACCAATGTTCATGACGAGACAGTCGCGGCGGTCGTCGTAAACAACACACAATTGAAACCATCGTCGGTCACAGACCCAGTCCCAAATTATATCGATCACAACTCACTAATAAACTTGTCGTTTTCTTACACCCCTAATTAAGCATGAATTCAAGCGATCGTGCCAGCAAACAGAAATGATGACTATAAACACACAATCAAATAAACACACAGACAATTTAGACCAGCCAGCGATCAAAGTAGAAATAGGGGAGGGACAAATACAAGAAACACAATGGCGGTTATTAACATGAACTGTCCTAATTAGCGTAAATAAAAAGTTTAAGCTGGAACAACTAATACAAACCCACCGCCCAATGTTCTCATTGCAACAGAAAAGTACTGAGACAAAGATATTGCAGCAAATCCATATTTAATGACAACTACCTCGACCCACCACATTATCAGAAGGACCGTGCACTAGGCGAAGGAGGCGTCTTAATAGAGGTGGAAAGCAATATAAAATGTCGAGAGAAATGCAGACACTGACTGCGAAATTATCTGGACAAAAATTTCACTGCCTGGAGGTGAAATCCTCTTTGGTGGGTTTTATAGATAGTATGCGCTTGTCTAAGAAGCTCACAACATTGCCATCCGGAAGTATGACAGACCAACACACAAAACTATGTGTAACCTTGAACATTAAGTCTGGTTAATAAAGTTTAGTGATATTTACTCATAAACGCGGATGGCAAAAAAATAATAACAATGACTCGAGTGACGTCATCTTTGATCTGTTTATTGCGGAATAATTGTACTGGAACAACTATACGAATCAATGTCAAAAATCTACACTAATGGGACAACTGTACCACATATAGTACTTGCTGGAGACTTCAACCTCCCTGATATCAACTGGAAAAACATAAGCGTCAAACTAAATCCACAACATTGCAAACAAATAAATGAAAAGATGCTACAAATCGTCAAAGACCAGTATGATCTAAACAGTATTGGAACCAACTCGTGGGGAAAACACACCTGACACTCGACATCCTCAGCACACATCCTGACCTTATCCAAAACATGCAAGTTCTTCCCGGAATGAGTGATAATGACAATGTAAAATTTGAAATTAAAGTTAATATAATGGAGCACTATGAAAGACATAATGTGCAAGTCAATTATCAATATGGTTTCCGGAAACATAGATCTTGTGAAAGCAGCTCGTAAACACCATAGACGAAATAGGAAAGGCATTAGTAGTAGAAAACAAATAATCTACTTGTTTTAGACTTTTCGAAGGCATTTGATAGTGTACGACATAGACGACTCCTCAGAAAACTGGAACACCATGTAATTAAAAACATCGACACAAATTTCCCCGAAAAGACCATTGATGAAGGAAACGAGTCAAAACAGAAGGAACAAAAACTACTTTCTTGGCTTGAAGACTGGCTCTGCAATAGAACTCAGGAAGCAGTCCTGGATGGATATAGAAGTGAGAAGTGCAACGTTTTATCGGAAGTACCTCGAGGAACTGTCATTGGACCGCTCTGCTTTCTAACATTCATTAACGACTTTGGAAAAAACATATCAACTCTTACCAAGCTCAAACTGTTCGTCGATGACAGCCGAGTCATTGCAACCCAGAACGAGGCAGATATATTACAGAATGATCTTGACTCACTTATATCATGGGCACAAACCTGCAGATGAAATTTCACCCCGAGAAATCCTATGTAATATGAATAACAAACAAAAAACAACTTAAGTATGACTACCTAATACGCGGTCAGTTATTAAAACGCGTGGACACATTACCCTACTTGGCAATCCAACTAAACAAATCACACTGAAATGGGACCAACATATTATTGATAATATTGTGGCAAAAGCAAATCGTAACC
>NC_088360.1:59306227-59308727 GCF_034508935.2 Berghia stephanieae | reverse complement strand
GAAAGTTTAACATTTCCTAATATGACCATTGTTTTGGTTCCCCGCTGCCATTTTTTTTGAAGTATTGAAAGGTTGTGGACAGCAGTCCAAGGTTTTGTTTATTAGGCTTAGCTCGAGGTCGGAGGATTTTTTTTCTATCAGGGTTAGTTATAAGGCTTAGTAAAGGTGCTAGGGTGTTTGTTTTTTTTTCCTATTAGGGTTAGTTAAAGGTACTAGGCTTTATTTTTTCTAAGGGTTAGTTGAGGAATGTTTGCGTTGTTTCCCTTAGCACGAGGAGCTTTCGGAAGGTCTCCCTTTTTCTCACCGTTTTTTTATGTTTTGTTCTGGATCATCATCATCACCACATCATCATCATCATCATCATCATCATCATCATCATCATCATCATCATCATCATCATCATCATCATTGTTTTCATATCCATCAAAACAATAGCAATAAACTAACGACTACTATAACAAGTTATTAACTTCGTTAGGAAGACAAAATATGTTGTAGGAGGAACTGGCAAATGAGATGTGTAGGAATTCAATAATAATCGAAATGACGAAATTACAATGGGGCAACAGCCTAGTCCAGAAAAGAGAACAATCAAAAGACGACGCTGTGAAGTGAAAATTCATCACACCAATGACAATTTTCTCTTGGTTGTGTGTGTGTGTGTGTGTGTGTGTGTGTGTGGTTGTGTGTGTGTATGTGTGTGTGTGAGTGTGTGTGTATGTGTGTTTGGCTGTATGTTTGTGTGTTTCCGGCACTGACCCACCAAATAATCTAATCTAATCTATAATGTGATGACTAAAATTGTTTGCTATACAACTTATTATAATGACTTGAATAATTACACAAATTAAATGAACAATAATTATTGGGCCTTCAAACATAATTTAAGTGTCTAATCATTTATGTCACCGGCCATCTTAACAACATTTACATCTCATCTCTCCAAACCTATATCCTTCACGTAATTAGGCATCTTTGTCTTCCTCTACCCTAAACCCCTGTCGGTTTTTCCTGTTATCACTGCTTTTCTATCTATATCAACTCTCTCTGCAAATGTGATCAAGAAATCTATTTGCTTTTTTCATTTCCCCTTGGGAAGTGGGCACCAGTGGGGAGTGAGTTCCAAGTTATGAGAGGTGGAGTTACTGAGGAGTGAACACGGGTCAATAGCAGGTGGACACCAATGGGGAGTGAACCCAGGACAATGGAAGGTGGACACCATTGGGGAATGAATTCAAGGCTATGAAAGATGGACAACAATGGAGAGTGAACCTGGGACTAAGGGATTATTATCATTATTGTTATAATTAATCATCATCATCATCATCATCATCATCATTATTATTATTATTATTATTATTATTATTATTATTATTATTATTATTATTATTATTATTATTATTATTATTATTATTATTATTATTATTACTATTATCATCATCATTTATTTCCACTATCTTATAACTGTATTTCCGGATGTGACTTAATAACTTACATCGAATGATGCGAAACAACAGAACCACTTTTCACAACAAACTTATCTACGAACGATGAATCTGATCAGTTGTTTAGGCGGAAGTGGTGGCAGTATGTGCATTGATATTTAACATTAAAGTTTTGCAGAACACCATTATTGTGCTGCTCTTTTTGATTAAAATACATTACTGTGAAAATATTGCTGCGCAATTGTTTCACTTGCTACAGTGAAAAAATTGCCTTCCTCATTAGATTCCGCAAACATAAAGCATTTGGACAGTCGGTTTAAGGCAAGTTTTTGTGCAGGGTTTTCCATGTTCTTTGGGGTAGTTTTGGCTTATGAAATGTTTATTTCTTTATACTTTTTCAGAGTTTCAAAATGGTGTCGGATATGCCTGAATGATCAATGTTTCCATGACGACAAATTCCTTCTTTCACCACAGCCAAAGGCAAATACTACATCAGTCATAGGGTCTACAGACGGGGATACAGATGCAAATCACCACCTTCAAACCATTAAACAAAAACGCCAAAATGTATACTCCTTTTTAGAAAGTACTGAAAGAATTTGCGATACAAGTCGTATCTCTTTATCTCGGCATTCTCGCCAGGACGATCAGAAAAATAGATCATGTCCTTTCCTCGTAGATGTCTTGAACTGCTATGGCGGGGTTCTGACTTTGCCTTTAAGCCCATTGTTCCCAACTTCAGATGATTCCGTTCAAGAAATACATTATTTGGTGACAAATCTTCCAGATGTAGCTGATTCAAACGTCTTAAAAGAGTATTTTTCAGCATCGAAATCGCCTCGGTGCGTTCAAATTAGACTCACAAGCCCAAATCATGTTAACTGTTGTGATTACAAGGGCCATTTAAAACCAAATATTCCAGAAAATTATAAACTTTTCCATATTTCGGAACTGTCCAAAATTGATAGCGAAGAATCCTTCAGTGCAATATCATATAACGGGATATACAAATATAAACAAATTGATGAGCTAAACTCAACAAAACACTATGGTGG
>NC_088360.1:59271227-59296227 GCF_034508935.2 Berghia stephanieae | reverse complement strand
CCGCTACAGTTAGATGATCATAAGTTTAAATGCTGGACAAGTGACATAATCCGATTTTACTTTATAGTATAGCTGACTATAAAAACTGATCACCTTTGTCAAACACAACGCTCGTCACAAAGGACTCAAACAAATTACCATTATCAGAGAGCTTAACATTTACCTCCTGTTGCAAATTTTCCACTCACGTCTTTTGTTAAAAGCATAGTCGATCAACTCAAAATTAAATGATTCAAGTGTTGAATGAAATTTTATCTATTGTTTTAATAGACAATACGATTTTTGACTTCGTAAGAGAACTCCAAAGAGCATTGTACATGCGCACGGAGAGATGTTTTCTTCATTTAATATCTATCTTATATACTTGGTTCACTATAATTCTTTCCCAATATTAAGAACGGAAAATTGTTAACATTAATTTTAATAAATTGATTGTATTCAAAATGATAACAGGGTTTTTGATTTTACCTTAATTTTGGGTCAAAGTCCGGTCATCAACAAGACATGACGATTGTTCGGGGATATTACAATGTTTTCCGACATAGACAATGCTGCTAACGACAAGGTACTCATTTGGTGAGAGAATATGAGTAAGCAACAGTTTCCAAGGATTCAACTATCTCACACACACATACACATACACATGCACATTCACACACTCACATAAATACGCACTTAGAGACGACAAAAAAGACAAATATGCACAATTATATATTAATTCATCTTGTTTATTTGAACACATCCAAAAGGATCATCAGTTTTATTAAAGCTTGTAATGTGCCAAAAATCATTACAACTTATGCATCACAACACAGCTGCTTTACATTTTACAATCATATTTTAGCTAAGCAAAGATGATCATTTCAGAATATTAAACTATTTTGTAGTCATGTCAGAATCCGTTCTGCAAATCGTGAAAGCTAAAATTGTGAATCATTCTTTTTTAAAGCGCAAAACAAATGGAATCTTGTTCTTCTTTATATTACATTTGCAACAAATAAATTGTAATTTTTATAAAAATAATCAAAATTTTATAATTTAGAAGCATTTTCTGTGGACAATTGATGGGCCAGATTCGTCGTACTCTTGTTTTGAGATCCACATCTGTTGGAAGGTAGACAGAGAGGCTAGGATGGATCCTCCAATCCATACAGAGTATTTACGTTCAGGGGAGCGATCACCTTGATTTTCATTGTGGGTGGGGCAAGGGCGGTGATCTCCTTCTGCATGCGGTCAGCAATACCAGGGTACATGGTAGTTCCTCCTGACAAGACAGTGTTGGCATATAAATCTTTACGGATGTCGACGTCACATTTCATGATGGAGTTGTATGTGGTCTCGTGGACTCCTACTGTTTCCATTCCCAAGAAGTTGGGCTGGAACAAGGCCTCGGGGCATCTGAAACGTTCGTTTCCAATGGTCATGACTTGACCGTCAGGAAGTTCGTAGCTCTTTTCAAGAGTTGAAGATTGAGCAGCTGTCTGCATTTCTTGATCAAAATCCAAAGCGACGTAGCACAGTTTTTCCTTGATGTCACGGACGATTTCTCTTTCGGCAGTGGTGGAGAAGCTGTAGCCTCTTTCTGTCAGGATTTTCACGAGGTAGTCGGTGAGATCTCGACCAGCCAAGTCCATCCTCATAATGGCGTGGGGGAGGGCATAACCTTCGTAGATGGGTACAGTGTGGGAGACACCATCTCCAGAGTCGAGGACGATACCGGTGGTACGACCAGAGGCGTAGAGGGAGAGTACGGCCTGGATACTGACATACATGGCGAGGCAATTGAAAGTTTCAAACATGATCTGTGTCATTTTTTCTCTGGGAAGATGTAGGGAAAATAATACATGCATTTGAAAGCAATTTAAGATTGTAAAAACAAAAGAAAAAAAAGAATAAGAAAATAAATAAATAAATAATTAAAAAAAAAAATTCATTAAATATTATATATATATATATATATATATATATATATATATATATATATATATATATATATATATATATATATATATATATATATATATAAGTAGGCGGAAGTAAGAATACGGACGAAAATAAATAAACAACATCGAACTCAATTAAAGGAAAAGTACACTACGGATATTTGTCGACTGACGATATGGAAGCCTTTGAAACAAGTGTATCGACAAAAAAAGTGTGAGTGATCTTATTTATTTTTTATGCTCTAACCAAAATTACCGAGCACTCTCGTTCCTACAAGTACCCACCAACACTCATAATTATAATATATATATATATATATATATATATATATATATATATATATATATATATATATATATAAACAAACTTAAACACGAATTTGATACAAATAATTAAGTTGGGAAAGCACGTGACACAAGCAAAGAAGCCGACTTTGATACCGGGGTGCACATAATATGTTATTGATTTCGTAGTTGTATCAAAGGGGACAGAAAGTATTTTGCGATAGTCTTGTACCAAGCTACGATGTTAATAATATCTTTGACTGTTATGGTATATTTAACACCAAAGGACGTTTATTTATTGATTGAATTGAACTTTTAAGAATTGCCATTTTCGAATAATTCCTAATTTACCCGTGAATAAAAAAACCCAAAACCCAAAACAAACAAATACTAATCAATTGATTATTCACCATTGCCCCGAGATGAGTATATTAATTGAAAATAATAGGCATTAAACGTTTCACTTTTCACCTACAATCAATCTCAACAAATGAAGGCAATCAAATGAACGACACATGCTCTGTGCTCTTGACAATATTATGTTGTGGATCGTTAAGTATGATCTTGTAATACGACAGGGCTTCTCACCTGCAGAGCCCTGATTCGAGTCTTATTGTGAGAGGCACGAAGTTGAGTTCTCGGAGAAGGCCCTTTACTCACACTTTCTCGTAAAACTCTGGTGTAAAATTTAGACTCTGGCTGATAACAATGTTGTCTCTGTTGGGTACAAAACTATGATAGCTCGTCCAAAATGTTAAGTGTTGCTATTATCTTGGGACAGCTTGTAAAGCGTTTTGAACACATACTTTAGTAAATATTACGCTATGTAAAAGATTTTATTAAACTTATGTTTTCAAGACGGGCGACGTGCATTAACATACATGTATAATAATCGAACAATTTAGGACCTTGTTCAATTTTTTGGGCAAATACTAGACCAGTTGGATTACTCAATCTTAAGTGAATAATAGTACATATACAAGAATAGATGTGTAAGAGAAAGTAATTCCCACACAGTGTCGCACATAGATACATTAAAACACACAGAGTTGAAAAGTGGTCGTCGAATACTGATGCCTATGCGCGCGAGCCATGGAATCCAGTCTTAGCTTTAAAACGAGTCAGACGCCACAGTGCTTTTCGTAAATCTCTGGCACCATTTGGCACATGGATTGAGAGAGGAACCATTCATTCCTTTTGATTTATTTAACAATAATCAACAAACCTGTTGGCTTTGGGGTTGAGGGGAGCCTCCGTGAGAAGGACTGGGTGTTCTTCGGGGGCAACTCTGAGCTCGTTGTAGAAAGTGTGATGCCAGATCTTCTCCATGTCGTCCCAGTTAGTGACAACTCCGTGCCCAATGGGATATTTGAGGGTGAGGATACCTCTCTTGGATTGGTCTTCATCTCCGACATAGCTGTCTTTCTGGCCCATACCAACCATCACATTCTGAAAGCATAAAGCATTGCGGATAAATTCTTTTAATAATACTAGTGGAAGGCCCGCGAGGAGAGATAAAGGTTATTAAGACCAGGCATTCATCTATTTTAATAATCACCATGAGAAAATTAACATTGATCGAGACAAATCTTTTGAGCCATCAACGGTCAAAGTCGGTCCTGTAATAAAGTCTGAAGGTTCGCAAATATTGATCTGGCAACAGGGTGGCCTACAGATTTTCTAAATAATTATTTGAGTAGACGGGCGACAGAATTACCCTTAATTTCAAAAGGTTTGCAACTCACTCGTATATATCAATCTGTAAATAAATAGTTTTATACGTTTAAGCGTTGCCAATATTTCTATGCTCGCTGGCAGAAATTTAACATGGACTATACTGAACAATCTTAACACCCAACATTATTTTTTAAAAAAGGAATGTATCGATTTTTGTATTTAGATTGGGTCAATAGCTCCACTTTTTAAAGACTTAAGAGCCAGACAAAAAGTCAGACTGGCCACGGCCACTGTGCAAATGAGCTATAATGATCGCAAATTAAGGCCATGTATACGTCGTTGTTAAGGCGCTTTTAACACACTTCCCCGGTCAACTCAAGTGTGAATGTGTACTATATGTCTGTAGACAGAGGCGGATAATATGACTTAAAGCATGGTGGATATAAAATAAGTGTATGACACGTTAATCATATTAGTGACATTCCGAGGTACAATTGGATATTTATTATTATAATATAAATTACATTGTGCACTATCTTTTCTCCAGTCAATTATAATGACTTAAATTTTGAAAATTTTGACCGTGCTAAATTAGCATCATTAATATAAACAACTTCTTTGATCTAAAATACAACACAGTAGTTATGTTATTAGAGGGTTTGACGAACTAAAATGTTCAAGACTAAATGCTATCTTCGCCTACTTTCGCTATCTTTTCATCGCTGATTTTAAAAAAAAATATCTGTCCTGTTTTTAATAGATACAGAGATGGAAGTAGGTGTTATAATATTACGTTTAATCAATATCGTGGTATGAGTATAGATACGAAGGTGGTATCTTACCAGTGATGTACAACTGTTAACTTGTTCAATCAAGAAATGCTGACTTTTCTTTAACCCCTCCCCCCTCCCTTTTATCATGTCAAAATGTCTCATTTTAGAAAAAAATATATCCTCTCTCTCTCTCTCTCTCTCTCTCTCTCTCTCTCTCTCTCTCTCTCTCTCTCTCTGCCACGGTGTTCGGATTTGTTGTTTCAGATCATTTTCCTTTAGAAAGGTATATATTCAAATATACTTTGACTGAACATTATAATCCAATCGACGTAATAATTTGCAAAGATTATGTGCACGTAATATTCATCCCTTCCCCCCCCCCCCCCCCCCCAGCCCCCTCGCAAAAAAACAAAAACAAAAAAAAAAACAAAAAAATCAACAAAAAAAAAAAAAGAAAAAAAAAACCCTATTGAAACAGCGATGTGATACAGGCTTCATAACCTCTCTTGACGAAAACAATAAAATCTGTGCATTTTTAATATAGCCGAAATATGGAAGCAATTTTATCTTAAAGAAAACCAGCCTCGTGGTTTAAGAAGTATTGTAAGACGATTTAACTAGGACTAACAACCAACATATCATTTCAAATCCGGTCACTAAATTCAATGGTTGTGGAACCAATTGGTATGATGTTTATTTCACTTGAAGTTATGTACTATCTAAACTGAAATAGACAACTTTGTAGCTTGAATTTTGGTTTGACAACTTTCACTGTTATATAAGCAGTGAGAGATAAAGAACAACTCAAGACAGAAAACAGTTATTTTTTCAATACTTCTTTGTACCAGTCGTTTAAAGGAAAAAAAATAATGGGAAATAATAAGGGGGAAATAAAATACTGACGTGCGTTCGTTCTTTCCATTAATTCGATACTATCCCCAGTGCCAACTCCCTAATTTGTGAAGTAGAATTTGAAAGAAAGTACTACTACTACTACTACTACTACTACTACTACTACTACTACTACTACTACTACTACTACTACTGCACTTGCTACTACTGCTACTACTACTACTACTACTACTACTACTACTACTACTACTACTACTACTACTACTACTACTACTACTGCTACTACTACTACTACTAATACCACATCTAATAAACAAACAAAACAAAAAACCCCACCTTGACTTACTTGACTTAGATGCCTTTCGCGTCTCGACCGAAAGATCGGGTCGCCTTGGCTGTTTCCAGTATTTCCTGTGTGAGGTGTCTCCAATATTGCCGGTCCTCTGCTAGGGTTCTCAGATTTTCAAGGTCCCCTGCCGTTATGAGACTAATGCTTTGTCCAAGTGTTGTGAGGTTTTTGTTTAGGATCACAGGGAGTGTTGTGATCGGTCTTCCTCTGAAAAGGTTCCCGTGTTTTTGGAAGTATCCCGACATGGCTTGGTTTGCTGGTATGTTTTTGTCCCTGCGTAGTATGTGACCGAAAAGTTGCCATCGTTGTTGTAAAATGTCAAGGGAGAAAAACCCCACCCATATGCAATAATTGACCGTCTTTGAACAAAAGAAAGCAAATCAAACATCCACTGTGAAATGCTTTAAATTAGGACCTGATAGTAGGGAGTTGCTTTCGACAGTGAAAAATGAAGTAAAAGTGCTGAGCAAATCAAATGAGGGGGGGGGGGGGGGGGCTATCTTTATGTTCATAAATTCAGTTATTAAGACTTAATTATTTATTATGGCCAAACTGAATCTCTCAAAACCATAATATATAATTTTCCATTTTGTATACATCTCGTGCAGAAATGCCTACAATTACAAAACATTCGAAATTTTGGCTCCAAATTCAGAACATCACGATCATCTCTAAGTCATTAAAACATCGAAAATGATCATTGATTCCAGACTAGATCTACATAATTTTACGATTTGGGACGAGTTATTTAATCCATTTGTGAGTAAATTGTTGGTTTTTAGAGTTAACTATAGCGACTACGATTTTTACCTCCTAAAAATTACGATTTTTAAAATATTCAAGTAGACAGCCTTCTGCGACTTGTTTTACATGCAAATCAAGCTGTTTTCACCGAGAGAAAAATAACAGTGGTGCGACTAAGGCTTCCTTGGTTACTGCTCTCTTGGTGAGAACAGTAAGCGATAGTACACGATAATTATAATGGTAAACAGTGTTGAGACAAGCCGGTTGAGTTGTGCTACATTGCTCGCCTTTGAATCTGAAAGTGTAGTTAAAAGTTTATGGAAAGTATGTGACCTACTTAATCTATAGCGTTATGGGAATGTAATATATATCAGGGATCTCTTGCGTCCTTAAGAAAATCAACGATTGACAAAATCCTATGATGCAATAAATCCAAGAAGTTTTCTGTCGGTATCTTAGAAAAGCAATTTTAGTGCTATTCTAACACAAATATGGGTTCTGCTTTACTATTAAATAAACAGCTTTGCAACATCTCTTTGTTTTTTTTCTATAGATCCCAAAACCTAGGCAATTTCCAATTTAAAAGGATCGGAATCTAGGCGGGCTGAGACGGGCCGCTTAGATCGGAATGCTTCAAGTGTGTGGATGAGGGTATGTGTGGGGTTTGTGCCAGTGTGTGTGTTTGCTCGTGTGTGCGCATGCAGCTTGTGTAAGCGTATTGCGTGTGTGTGTGATGTGTATAGATACATATGTGTGCATGATTATTGTATGTTGTCTATGTGCCTATGCGTGCGTACGTGTGCATGCGCGTAGGTGTGTACCATTATCATATATTAGAGATGTTAATGATGTCTACATACAATATGAAATACAGGGAAAAAGGATACATAAAAGGGGGGAAAGACACTACAACAGGGTCTACCCGACCCACTGTGACAGGTCAAAAGACCCAAGTAGGACACAAAATCGCATAAAAAGGACAATTGTTGCAATAGGATAGATGATTACAAGTGTGTGGACCGATATAGTTTGTTTTTAAGGGTTTTACGGCACATGCAACACGTTAAGGTCATATCAGCGCCACTAAAAAGGAAGAAAATGGGATAGTAAAAGGTTACAAAAGAATCACAATTAAAGCACCCAAGAAAATGTAAGACAAAGGGGAATTAGTTCACACTATCAAAGAACTTATTTTGAGATCACCTAAAAGTCTCACCATATACAAGCACAGGTCCCCACTAAGGGGAATACACTGAAATTTTTACAAATCATATGTAATACATAATCTAGTGCATCACAGAGAGATGATTAACAAGGAAAAAAATATATTCCAAAACAAACTATACATTTGACTGTTTCCCTCTCAGCCAGGGTATCCGACAGGAACAAGACAAAACCAAGAAATATCACTCCAAGACAACATGGAGAGAGAAGACTCAGTAAGTGTCTTCCATCCTGCCCACTATGGGAGGTCAGGAACCCCACCCAGGAACCGATGTAGAACACAACAGTCAGCAGGGGAAGGTGGTTTTAAGACAACAGACTGGATGGGGAGAACAACCACAGAAGCAGGGCATACGCCACAGTTAAAAGCCAGAAAAGATTTCTGTCAGGCTATTTGGGAGGCTACAATCAAAACTTTAAAAAAATAAGATCAACAAAATAAATTTCATCAGTCAGAAAATTATTTTTAATGTGAAAATAAATAGAGTATCTATATGACAACCAATATACATGAACTAAAATCGTAATTTCTCATGAAAAAGTGGTAATGAAGGGAAATTTTAAAAGTGTGTGATTCTAAATATGCACACACACACACACACACACACACACACACACAAATACACTGATGTTTAATTATTAATAATTGGTTGACTGAGAAATTAAAATAAAATAAATTAAACATCATATCTATATAAGATTATATTATGACAATGATATGTAAATAAGGGATTTGTGTAGAATTGGTGAAGTTGATATTTCTTTCTCAGATAAAAGAATATCACTTTCATATAAACAACACTTTCTTCTTTAAGCATTAAGCATTAAGGTGTGCAGGAACAATATACACAAATATTTCAATGTCAAAAAATGAAGCATTACTGTTATGGGTAGCTATCATCATATTTGTACAACTGTCATAAAGTATCAAGTATCTTGGTAATATAAGTTACAATCCTATCAAAACTGATATAATATTAAATAACACTGCAAGGGCAGCCAAAGTTAAAAGGGTTTCTTCAGATCAAATTAATAAATTGTCACGTACAGAATATATTCATTCATTTTTTTTTAGCCAGACCTCTGTATTAATGATATGTTTTTTATAGGATAATACCTTATATTTTATAAATGTGAAATAGAAAATATAACTAAAGTAGATTTAAAGCGATTTCTGTATATCATATTACAAAACGAAGCATTAATAAAAAGAATTTATCATATAAAAATCAAAAGAGGATACTATAAGCAACATTGAAATGCAAACCTGAGAGTGATCGTATTATTGACACTGTGAAAAGATCAGTTATGGCTATTGAAAAATTTAATGTCAAAAATGTTTTTGTAATAGTAGAGATTGTCATTTCATCTAAATCTTTTATTAGTTGACTTAGTTGTAGTACGGGAAAATTCATTTGGCGGAGCAAATTATAATATAATGTAAATCTTTAGTTTCATGAATACAAGTTACATATCACGACTTATAACTTTTAGAGAGAGAGAGAGAGAGAAAGAGAGAGAGAGAGAGAGAGAGAGAGAGAGAGGAGAGAGAGAGAGAGAGAGAGAGAGAGAGAGAGGAGAGAGAGAGAGAGAGAGAGAGAGAGAGAGAGAGAGAGAGAGAGAGAGAGAGAGAGGCGGCTATTTTATAATTCATGAAAAATCAATTTATAAATAATATTATAAATAAGGTAATTGTCATTATTAGATACAAAATGAGAGGAATAGATGATATTGGCGGCTATGTGGTCTAGTGGTATGACACTCGCTTTCGGATTGGAAGGTCCTGGGTTTGAGCCTCACTCGGCGCAAAGTTGAGCCCTTGGAAAAGGCTCTTTACACACACTCTCTCACCGTACTCAGGTGTAAAATGAGTACCTGGCCGTTAACAGCGTTGTCTCTGTCCGAAACAATTGTAATATCGCCTAGCAGGTGTCATGTCCGTCTTATATGTTAAGTGTTGCTGTTGGCCAGCGTTGTAAAGCGCTTTGAGCATGTTTAGTGGATAGTGCACTATATAAATGCTCTATGACAAAATGATAATGGTGAACCTTTTCCTCAAAACAGTTTTAGGGTTGATTTGGCTGGCATGGAGAAGAGTGGATCGAAAAAGAACAAGTTTTCACAATATTGAAAATGACAAAATCATTTCATCTTTAGCAGAAATGTTCATTGCTTTACCACTGCATTTGTTATTTCACGACATAACTTTGGATTCAGTCACATGAAAATGTGTCATATCCAATTAATCAAACCACAAATTTGGTTCCTTAAATAATACATCGAAAAGACACAATTTTATTCCTTTTACCAAAAGTCTTTATCATTTCAAAACTGCACTTATCATTTTACAACATGCGTTTTCACTCTCACCACTTCAGCCACGATAATATCTGTTTGTTTTTGTTTTTAAGGGTTTTACGGCCCTTGCAACACATTAAGGTCATATCAGCGCCAGTAAAAAGGAAGAAAAGGGGATAGTAAAAAGTTATAGAATTACAATTAAAGCACCGAAGAAAAGGTAAGACACAGGAGAATTGGTTCAAATAGGGAACAGATGTAGATTCCAAGAGCACACCGTCAAAGTAAATAGTCTGAGATCACCAAAAAGTCTCATCCAGCCACAAGCACAGACCCCAACTAAGAGGAATACACTCAAATGTTTACAAATCATATAATATAATATGTACACTAAACATAATACAATGCATAACAAAGAAAAAAATATCATCTCCCAAAACTATATCTATACATTCGACTGTATCCCTCCAAGTCAAGGACTCCGGCCAGGGTCAGGAAAAAACTAAGTAATCTCACACCAAGACAACGACAGAAAACAATTGGAAAAAGGGTATGGGGGGATAGACGACACAGCATGTACCTTTCTGCCCACTTTGGGAGACGATAATATCTAATTTTAGATTTAGCCACACTAAACAATGTGATAATATCAAATAAAACAAACCATGAAATGTGGTTCAAAAATTGAACTTTTTCTCTGATCCGATATAATTGCGAATTGTGAGGGTTTTGAGTGGCAGGTCACCAGATGGTATTGAATGAAATCGGAACTTTTTAAAACAAAAACAATACAAAATACAGTACCACAAGTATTTGGGGAATTACTGTATACAATGAGATCATGTGTGCATTCTTGTAATATCGCCTAATAGACATATCATGTCTCAATCTACTCATTTTACTTTGAGCATGTTAAGTGGATATTGCGTGATATAAATGCTGTAGTCTATTAATTCTTACTAAATACTTTATCAGTGATAGAACTTTTGTCGGCAAATCTAAGGATGATTTTGTACAGCTTCTATAAACGGTAATAGAAATGCAAAACTAAACCCCTATGAAATCCTATGAAATTGTATACCCTGATAAATAATTTTTAAAATTATTTCTACTTCTAAAACCCAGGCCATCATATCTTAATTAGTATTAGTATCATTCAATTTGGAAGGAACAGAAGTTTATAGGAAAGAACAGGATTTGATAGGAATCAATACAAATATAATATTATAATTGACGCAATTATCATTATATGATACAAAATGAGATTAATGGATGAAAAAATAATAATGGTGAACCTTTTCCTCAAAACAGTTTTAGGGTCTTCTTGAAAATGACAAAACCATTTTATCATAAGCAGAAGTGTTCATTACTTTACAACGGCATTTGTTATTTTTGACACGGGCTTTCACACTTTTTACTTAATATCGAACTTTGGATTCAGTCACATAAAACTGTGTCATATCCATTAATCAAACCATAAATGAGGTTTCTTCTATAATGCATCAAAATGTTAGAATGTTTGACCGGACTTATCATTTTACAACACGCATCCGATATAATTGAAAATTGTGAGGGCTTTGAGTGGCAGGTCACCAGATGGTATTGAATAAAATTGGATTATTTTAAAACAAAAACAATACAAAATACAGTACCACAAGTATTTGTGGTGTTAATATTAGTAACCTAGTCCCTTGCTCCCTAAGGAGTCCAAGGGTGGCCACCCACTTTCCCGCTCTCTAACCGAGCGTCCGTCGCTGCTTTATCTACTGTGCATGTGGTCTTTCCCTAGGCAGCATTGGTTAGTGAGGTTATACTATGAATATGAGTTAAGTTACATTGTAGTTTGTGTTTGTTTTGAAAGAATAGAAGGCGCTTGAAACACATCTAGGTCATATCAGCGCCAGTAAAAAGAGAAATTAAGACAAAGTGGAATTATTTCAAATAGATTCACAATCAATGTACTTAGTTTGAGATCACCGATATGACCTAACCACAGGTCCCCACTCATAATACACTCAAATGTTTACAAATCATATGTGTAAAACAAAATTTATACAACGCATAATAGAGAGATGATTTACAAGTGAAAAATATCATCTCATGAATTTTTTAATTGGGGGAGGGAGGAGGAGGGGGGGGGGGGGTGAGCAGATTGTATTGTTGCAAGTTATAGTTTGTACTATGTTATGACTGCCACATGATCTTTTAGCCGAATCAGGGTATGCGTTTCCTAGTCTAATCAAACTATAGATATCATGTCAATTATGTTGTAAATCTTTACTTTCGTAATTACAAGTTACATAACACAACATAATTCTATTTCAGAGAGAGAACAACTATTATATAATTCACGAATAATCAATACATATATATTATTATAATTGACGTAATTATCATTATATGATACAAAATGAGATGAATGGATGAAAAAATAATAATGGTGAACCTTTTCCTCATAACAGTTTTAGGGTTGATTTGGCTGGTATGGATAAGAGCGAATGGAAGAAGAAAAAGTTTTTGTTTTGGTTTCTTGAAAATGACAAAACCATTTTATCATAAGCAGGAGTGTTCATTATTTTACAACAGCATTTGTTATTTTTGACAAGCGCGCGCTTTCACACTTTTTACTTAATATCCAACTTTGGATTCAGTCACAAAAAAATGTGTGATATCCATTAATCAAACCATAAATGGGGTTTCTTCTATAATACATCAAAATGTTAAAATGTTTGACGGGACTTATCATTTTACAACACGCGTTTTCACTCTCACAACTTCAGCCACGATAATATCTAATTTTAGATTTAGCCACACTAAATCAAGTGATAATATCATATTAAACAAACCATGAAATGTGGTTCAAAAATTGAACTTTTTCTCTGATCCGATATAATTGAGAATTGTGAGGGTTTTGAGTGGCAGGTCACCAGATGGTAGTGAATAAAATTGGATCTTTTTAAAACAAAAACAATACAAAATACAGTACCACAAGTATTTGAGGATTTACTATATACAATGAGATCACGTGTGCATTCTAGTAATATCGCCTAATAGACATCATGTCTCAATCTACTCATTTTACTTTGAGCATGTTAAGTGGATATTGCGTGATATAAATGCTGTAGTCTATTAATTCTTACTAAATACTTTATCAGTGATAGAACTTTTGTCGGCAAATCTAAGGATGATTTTGTACAGCTTCTATAAACGGTAATAGAAATGCAAAACTAAACCCCTATGAAATCCTATGAAATTGTATACCCTGATAAATAATTTTTAAAATTATTTCTATTTCTAAAACCCAGGCCATCATATCTTAATTAGTATTAGTATCATTCAATTTGGAAGGAACAGAAGTTGATAGGAAAGAACAGGATTTGATAGGAATCAATACATATATAATATTATAATTGACGCAATTATCATTATATGATACAAAATGAGATTAATGGATGAAAAAATAATAATGGTGAACCTTTTCCTCAAAACAGTTTTAGGGTCTTCTTGAAAATGACAAAACCATTTTATCATAAGCAGAAGTGTTCATTACTTTACAACGGCATTTGTTATTTTTGACACGGGCTTTCACACTTTTTACTTAATATCGAACTTTGGATTCAGTCACATAAAACTGTGTCATATCCATTAATCAAACCATAAATGAGGTTTCTTCTATAATACATCAAAATGTTAGAATGTTTGACCGGACTTATCATTTTACAACACGCATCCGATATAATTGAATATTGTGAGGTCTTTGAGTGGCAGGTCACCAGATGGTATTGAATAAAATTGGATTATTATAAAATAAAAACAATACAAAATACAGTCCCACAAGTATTTGTGGTGTTAATATTAGTAACCTAGTCCCTTGCTCCCTAAGGAGTCCAAGGGTGGCCACCCACTTTCCCGCTCTCTAACCGAGCGTCCGTCGCTGCTTTATCTACTGTGCATGTGGTCTTTCCCTAGGCAGCATTGGTTAGTGAGGTTATACTATGAATATGAGTTAAGTTACATTGTAGTTTTGTGTTTGTTTTGAAAGAATAGAAGGCGCTTGAAACACATCTAGGTCATATCAGCGCCAGTAAAAAGAGAAATTAAGACAAAGTGGAATTATTATCAAATAGATTCACAATCATTGAACTTAGTTTGAGATACCACGATGGTCCTAACCATCAGATCCACTCAATACACTCAATGTTTACAAATCATATGTGTAAAACAAAATTTATACAACGCATAATAGAGAGATGATTTACAAGTGAAAAATATCATCTCATGAATTTTTTAATTGGGGAGGGAGGAGGGGGGGGGGGGGGGTGAGCAGATTGTATTGTTGCAAGTTATAGTTTGTACTATGTTATGACTGCCACATGATCTTTTAGCCGAATCAGGGTATGCGTTTCCTAGTCTAATCAAACTATAGACATCATGTCAATTATGTTGTAAATCTTTACTTTCGTAATTACAAGTTACATAACACAACATAATTCTATTTCAGAGAGAGACAACTATTATATAATTCACGAATAATCAATACATATATATTATTATAATTGACGTAATTATCATTATATGATACAAAATGAGATGAATGGATGAAAAAATAATAATGGTGAACCTTTTCCTCATAACAGTTTTAGGGTTGATTTGGCTGGTATGGATAAGAGCGAATGGAAGAAGAAAAAGTTTTTGTTTTTGGTTTCTTGAAAATGACAAAACCATTTTATCAAAAGCAGAAGTGTTCATTATTTTACAACGGCATTTGTTATTTTTGACATGCGCTTTCACACTTTTTACTTATATCGAACTTTGGATTCAGTCACATAAAAATGTGTCATATCCATTAATCAAACCATAAATGAGGTTTCTTCTATAATACATCAAAATGTTAAATGTTTGACGGGACTTATCATTTTACAACACGCGTTTTCACTCTCACAACTTCAGCCACGATAATATCTAATTTTAGATTTAGCCACACTAAATCAAGTGATAATATCATATTAAACAAACCATGAAATGTGGTTCAAAAATTGAACTTTTTCTCTGATCCGATATAATTGAGAATTGTGAGGGTTTTGAGTGGCAGGTCACCAGATGGTAGTGAATAAAATTGGATCTTTTTAAAACAAAAACAATACAAAATACAGTACCACAAGTATTTGAGGATTTACTATATACAATGAGATCACGTGTGCATTCTAGTAATATCGCCTAATAGACATCATGTCTCAATCTACTCATTTTACTTTGAGCATGTTAAGTGGATATTGCGTGATATAAATGCTGTAGTCTATTAATTCTTACTAAATACTTTATCAGTGATAGAACTTTTGTCGGCAAATCTAAGGATGATTTTGTACAGCTTCTATAAACGGTAATAGAAATGCAAAACTAAACCCTATGAAATCCTATGAAAGTGTATACCCTGATAAATAATTTTTAAAATTATTTCTATTTCTAAAACCCAGGCCATCATATCTTAATTAGTATTAGTATCATTCAATTTGGAAGGAACAGAAGTTGATAGGAAAGAACAGGATTTGATAGGAATCAATACATATATAATATTATAATTGACGCAATTATCATTATATGATACAAAATGAGATTAATGGATGAAAAAATAATAATGGTGAACCTTTTCCTCAAAACAGTTTTAGGGTCTTTTTGAAAATGACAAAACCATTTTATCATAAGCAGAAGTGTTCATTACTTTACAACGGCATTTGTTATTTTTGACACGGGCTTTCACACTTTTTACTTAATATCGAACTTTGGATTCAGTCACATAAAACTGTGTCATATCCATTAATCAAACCATAAATGAGGTTTCTTCTATAATACATCAAAATGTTAGAATGTTTGACCGGACTTATCATTTTACAACACGCATCCGATATAATTGAATATTGTGAGGTCTTTGAGTGGCAGGTCACCAGATGGTATTGAATAAAATTGGATTATTATAAAATAAAAACAATACAAAATACAGTCCCACAAGTATTTGTGGTGTTAATATTAGTAACCTAGTCCCTTGCTCCCTAAGGAGTCCAAGGGTGGCCACCCACTTTCCCGCTCTCTAACCGAGCGTCCGTCGCTGCTTTATCTACTGTGCATGTGGTCTTTCCCTAGGCAGCATTGGTTAGTGAGGTTATACTATGAATATGAGTTAAGTTACATTGTAGTTTGTGTTTGTTTTGAAAGAATAGAAGGCGCTTGAAACACATCTAGGTCATATCAGCGCCAGTAAAAAGAGAAATTAAGACAAAGTGGAATTATTTCAAATAGATTCACAATCAATGTACTTAGTTTGAGATCACCGATATGACCTAACCACAGGTCCCCACTCATAATACACTCAAATGTTTACAAATCATATGTGTAAAACAAAATTTATACAACGCATAATAGAGAGATGATTTACAAGTGAAAAATATCATCTCATGAATTTTTTAATTGGGGGAGGGAGGAGGGGGGGGGGGCAGATTGTATTATTGCAAGTTATAGTTTGTACTATGTTATGACTGCCACATGATCTTTTAGCTGAATCAGGGTATGCGTTTCCTAGTCTAATCAAACTATAGATATCATGTCAATTATGTTGTAAATCTTTACTTTCGTAATTACAAGTTACATAACACAACATAATTCTATTTCAGAGAGAGACAACTATTATATAATTCAGGAATAATCAATACATATATATTATTATAATTGACGTAATTATCATTATATGATACAAAATGAGATGAATGGATGAAAAAATAATAATGGTGAACCTTTTCCTCATAACAGTTTTAGGGTTGATTTGGCTGGTATGGATAAGAGCGAATGGAAGAAGAAAAAGTTTTTGTTTTTGGTTTCTTGAAAATGACAAAACCATTTTATCATAAGCAGGAGTGTTCATTATTTTACAACAGCATTTGTTATTTTTGACAAGCGCGCGCTTTCACACTTTTTACTTAATATCCAACTTTGGATTCAGTCACATAAAAATGTGTCATATCCATTAATCAAACCATAAATGGGGTTTCTTCTATAATACATCAAAATGTTAAAATGTTTGACGGGACTTATCATTTTACAACACGCGTTTTCACTCTCACAACTTCAGCCACGATAATATCTAATTTTAGATTTAGCCACACTAAATCAAGTGATAATATCATATTAAACAAACCATGAAATGTGGTTCAAAAATTGAACTTTTTCTCTGATCCGATATAATTGAGAATTGTGAGGGTTTTGAGTGGCAGGTCACCAGATGGTAGTGAATAAAATTGGATCTTTTTAAAACAAAAACAATACAAAATACAGTACCACAAGTATTTGGGATTTATATATACAATGAGATCACGTGTGCATTCTAGTAATATCGCCTAATAGACATCATGTCTCAATCTACTCATTTTACTTTGAGCATGTTAAGTGGATATTGCGTGATATAAATGCTGAGTCTATTAATTCTTACTAAATACTTTATAGTGATAGCATTTTGTGGCAAATCTAAGGATGATTTTGCACAGCTCTATAAACGGTAATAGAAATGCAAAACTAAACCCCTATGAAATCTATGAAATTGTATACCTGATAAATAATTTTTAAAATTATTTCTATTTCTAAAACCCAGGCCATCATATCTTAATTAGTATTAGTATCATTCAATTTGGAACAGAAGTTGATAGGAAAGAACGGGATTTGATAGGAATCAATACATATATAATATTATAATTGACGCAATTATCATTATGTGATACAAAATGGGATTATTGGATGAAAAAATAATAATGGTGAACCTTTTCCTCAAAACAGTTTTACGGTTGATTTGGCTGGTATGGAGAAGAGCGAATGGAAGAAAAAAAGTTTTGTTTTCTTGAAAATGACAAAACCATTTTATCATAAGCAGAAGTGTTCATTACTTTACAACGGCATTTGTTATTTTTGACACGGGCTTTCACACTTTTTACTTAATATCGAACTTTGGATTCAGTCACATAAAAATGTGTCATATCCATTAATCAAACCATAAACGTGGTTTCTTCTAAAATACATCAAAATGTTAGCATTTTCACCATATGCTGAAATCAAAAGAGGAGTCAGACAAGGTTGTGTACTGTCACATATCTTTTTAACTTATACACAACGTTTATCTTCAGAGAAACTGACCATCTACCAGGGATCAAAATTTGAGGCAGAAACATCAACTTTAGATATACCGATGACAATATGTTTTTGGCAGAAAATAAAAATGATTTAAAGACGCTGTAAAGAACAATAGTGAAAAGTTGGGATTGGGCATGAATGTGAATAAGACCAAGGCAATGGTGGTAACAAGAAAGGGAGAAGCATTAGTCAACATAAATATTAATCGAAAAAATCTAGAAACAGTATCAAGTATTTAGGACAGCAGGTAGAAAACACTGGAAAATGTCATCAAGAACTTAAAACCAGAATAGCAATAGCAAAATCAACGGCAGATTGAATTCAACTCAGTACCAAACTCCGTGTTCTGAAATGCTATGTTCACTCAGCACTGCTTTTTGGTTCAGAAACGAGCACCCTCAATAAAGTACTCGAAAAAACATAGAAGCATTTGAAATGTGGACATTTATACAACTTGAAAAGATAAGCGGGAAAGTCAAATTATTAAAAAAACAACGAAGAAGTTTGTTATATCATAGAAATTGAAACAACCTTGCTCCACACAAGAAAATCAAGACAACTTATATTTTGGTAATGTAAAAAGAAAACTCCATTATGAAAAATATTTTAGAGGGCAAAGTTGAAGGCAGAAGACCAAATGGCAAACTACCAAGAACATTTATGGATGATGTGAAAAGGCAGCTTTTTTGTTTGTTTGTTGCTTTAGGTCTCTTCCAACACAATTGAGGTTATATGAGAGACCGCTGAAACAAAAAAACAAGCAATCCAACAAAAATAGTACAAATGTAAATCAAAATCATAACCTAAAGATATCATAAGCTAAATTATAAATAACCAAGAACAAACAGGCAGAAGATTTACAGAAAAAAAATATCCCCTGTCAAAAATACAATCACAAACCAAAGAAGCAGGATAGGCTAGTAAAGAGAAGAAGAAACGACATCACTATCGGATCGTACACCCATGCGAACATCATAGGTATAGGATTCAAGGGTGATGCTCCCATCCAACCTGAAAAGGCAGCTGAATGTAGCCAAAAAACATGCAGAGAAATGTGGTGCACCATTTCAAGACGACCTCTACCTAAGAGTAAGTTTAAGAATCTTTTAGGTATAGTATAGATTATAATAGGACTGAGTGCAACTTTGGAGGTTTCTTGGGGGGCTGGGGGAGGTGTTAATATTAGTAACCTAGTCCCTTGCTCCCTAAGGAGTCCAAGGGTGGCCACCCACTTTCCCACTCTCTAGCAGAGCGTCCGTCGCTGCTTTATCTACTGTGCATGTGGTCTTTCCCTAGGCAGCATTGGTTAGTAAGGTTATACTATGAATATGACTGCCACATGATCTTTTAGCTGAATCAGGGTATGAGTTTCCTAGTCTAATCAAACTATAGATATAGTGGAACTGACAGTGGTGAAAGATTGTGCATTTAAATCTTGGTGAATGAAATTCTTTAAGTGCTTGTATTTTATAATCTAGGATTGAAAATAATAGATAGGACGGTGTCGGAAAGAGGAAATAAAGAAACATGAAAGGAGGAAATGAAAGAGGCAATGGTGATAAGAGTCACCATTGATGGTGAAAGAGGCAATGGTGATAAGAGTCACCATTAATGGTGAAAGTGGCACTGGTGATAAGAATCACCATTGATGGTGAAAGAGGCAATGGTGATAAGAGTCACCATTGATGGTGAAAGTGGCAATGGTGATAAGAATCACCATTGATGGTGAAAGTGGCAATGGTGATAAGAGTCACCATTGATGGTGAAAGAGGCAATGGTGATAAGAGTCACCATTGATGGTGAAAGTGGCAATGGTGATAAGAATCACCATTGATGGTGAAAGAGGCAATGGTGATAAGAGCCACCATTGATGGTGAAAGTTGCAATGGTGATAAGAGTCACCATTGATGGCTTGATGTGCTTGACTTGCTTGACTTGCTTGACTTGCTTGACTTGCTTGACGGTGGCAAGGATGATCAAGCCACTGAAATGGGAGAAAAGAAGAAATAATTAGACGATTGCTATACTTTTATTACTTTTTTTTTAATCATCAAAAATCTGCCATCCGCAGGCATTTTTCCCCTGCCACGCGATGATAAAAAATCTGCAAATTTGGTGGAAAATCTGCCAACCTGGCAATACTGATCATCAGTAGTTTACAGTTCACAGCTGTTGAAAACTCTTTGTATCTTCTTATCGTGTATTCATTCCTTATTTATTCAATTAGCTATTATTGTATAGCAATAATAATTAATTATCAAAGTATCATGATGTCTTTTCCCTACAATGTCTTCCCCTGTTAAATAAGTCAACCGAGAGAGAGAGAGAGAGAGAGAGAGAGAGAGAGAGAGAGAGAGAGAGAGAGAGAGAGAGAGAGAGAGAGAGAGAGAGAGAGAGAGAGAGAGAGAGAGAGAGAGAGAGAGAGAGAGAGAGAGAGAGAGAGAGAGAGAGAGAGACCAACTGGAATTCCTACCTCGAGGTGAAGTCTACAGTCCTATGAAGAGTGCAGAATCCATTCCCGTCTCTTGATGCCGTCCTTTAGAGAAGAAAAAAAATGTAATTCATGTTTATGTTGTATAATAGTAAAAAAAATGATCAAAGAAATTAAATAAGTTAAATAAGTCAACAGAGACACATGCACGCGCATACACGAACACGAACAGAAAGAGAGAGAGAGAGAGAGAGAGAGAGAGAGAGAGAGAGAGTGAGAGAGAGAGAGAGAGAGAGAGAGAGAGAGAGAGAGAGAGAGAGAGAGAGAGGAGGAGAGAGAGAGAGAGAGAGAGAGAGAGAGAGAGAGAGAGAAGAGAGAGGAGAGAGAGAGAGAGAGAGAGAGAGAGAGACCAACTGGAATTCCTACCTCGAGGTGAAGTCTACAGTCCTATGAAGAGTGCAGAATCCATTCCCGTCTCTTGATGCCGTCCTTTAGAGAAGAAAAAAAATGTAATTCATGTTTATGTTGTGTAATAGTAAAAAAAATGATCAAAGAAATTAAATAAGTTAAATAAGTCAACAGAGATACATGAAAGCACATACAAGCACACGAACAGAGAGAGAGAGAGAGAGAGAGAGAGAGAGAGAGAGAGAGAGAGAGAGAGAGAGAGAGAGAGAGAGAGAAAGAGAGAGAGTGAGAGAGAGAGAGTGAGAGAGAGAGAGAGAGAGAGAGAGAGAGAGAGAGAGAGAGAGAGAGAGAGAAACCTACCTCGAGGTGAAGTTGCTCGCTTGACAATGCAGGGATGATAAAGCCACTGAAAATGACTATGGCATTCCTAGAGTAACCTTCAGGATCATGTTGGCCAAGATTGCAACAGCAGAGCTCAAGATGAAGAAAGTGGTGTTGATATAGAAGTGATGGCAGAGATGGAGATGATGAAAGCAGCAGCAGTGACAATGATGGTGAAAATGGCAAGGCAGGTGACGTGATGATGGAAGTCACTCCGGCAGGGCTATGGTGGTGAAGATGATGATAATGGGAGGTGATTCTGATGGCAGTGGTTGTGTTGGGAAGTGATAGCTTTGGATGGGATGATGGGAAGTAATGGTAGAGTCATAGTGGTTGTGATAGAAGAGACCATGCTGTGAGGTTAGTGGTAATAAGTGGAAGCCATGGCTTGGCGAAAATTGTAGAAGCAGGTTCAACAATAAAGATCCGATAAATGGAACAATTCCAAACCCAGGGTCGAAATGACCCAACCAGAAAGAGTCAAACAAATCACATCCCTATCCCCCGTCTTCAAGACAAATGTAAATCAACATTCTGCCCAAACACATTCGGGCTTTCTGTAGGCCTCCAGTCCACCTACTGCACTTGGGTATGGACCTGAGACACAAATAAATGCACCCCCACCGGTTGAGGTACACTCATCTGTATTTCAAATCCATGCGAATGCCAACCACAATCATCTTGTCAACAAAGAACAAGAATGTAACTCATCCGGCCCCAACCAGTTGGAATCAACTTGAACCCAAGTCCAGAATCACACCACCACCATCACTTTATCACTGAATCTACCTCAGCATCCTCATCCTCCCCACAACTTCCACCCACCACCACCTTCCTCGACGAACACAATCCCTTCATCACAATCACTGCAACCCCACCAATACCACCATCATCCCTTCCTCCACTGTCACCTCCCTTCACAATCATTGCCATCATCATCACTTCCCATCATCATCACTTCACCACCACAACCCTACCATCATGATTTCCATCATCTCGTCACCCAACAATGCCACCTTCACCAACAATGTCACTACTGTTGCTCCATCATCTACATCTCCATCATCACCTCGCCACCAACAACACCTCCATCATCAAGATTACTGCCATTGCAATCCCAGGGGCCCTCCAACATGGTCCATCAATTGCTCCACTGAATACCACAACCATCCTCTATGACCTCACCACCCCTGCATGGCCATCCTCCCCTACCGCCCCAATATGGCCATCCTTGTTTCCAGAAGCTTGATGACGTCAAATATCTGCAACAAAAAATTGTGACCATTAAAAATAGGTAAAACAACTCAATTCTCAGTATATACAAAATATATTGTTAGAGGCCTAGTCTTAATATATCTTGTTAGAGGCCTAATCTGAGTGTAAACAAAATATTTTGTTTTGTTTTATGTTTTTTTTTGGGTTATATGGCACTTTTAACACATTTAGGTCATTTCAGCACCAAGAAAATGAGACAGTAAAAATGTTATAGATTTACAGTTAAAAATGCACAAGAAAAGTAAGACTAAAGAATATAGCACAAGTAGGGAACAGATGTAGATTCCAAGAGCTTACCAGTTTGTGAGAGGCCAAGTCTTAGTATAATATAAAAAATAGTTTGTGAGAGGCCAAGTCTTAGTATATTCGTAATATTTTTTGAGAGACCAAGTCTTAGTATTTAAAAATATTTTGTGAGAGGCCAAGTCTTAGTATATTCAAAATATTTTGTGAGAGGCCATGTCTTAGTATATTCAAAATATTTTGTGAGAGGCCAAGTCTTAGTATATTCATAATATTTTGTGAGAGGCCATGTCTTAGTATATTCATAATATTTTGTGAGAGGCCATGTCTTAGTATATTCATGTCTTAGTATATTCATAATATTTTTTGAAAGGCCATGTCTTAGTATATTCAAAATATTTTGTGAGAGGCCAAGTCTTAGTATATTCAAAATATTTTGTGAGAGGCCAAGTCTTAGTATATTCATCATATTTTGTGAGAGGCCAATTCTTTGTACAGTCCAGTCCAAATAATTGCAACTTGGTTAATTGCAATTTTCGTTTAATTGCAACATTTCCCAAGAAACAGAATTAATTATATATAAAATTCACTGGTTAATTGGAAAAAACTTCAGTTAATCGCAACAAATTTCGACCTCAAAAAGTGGAAAATTTAAGAAATCAATCAAACAAAACACCATGATTAAATTTCATCATGGGTGAAATCATGACAGGTTGAAGAATCAAGAGTGAGCGGGGTTTAGTGCTACAGTATTGTGTCACCACTCTATTAGAGACAAAAGAGGCCGGACTTTGCAGTATGGGTTTTTTTATATCATCTGTGACTATTAAATAGGAGGCGAGGGGGCTGAGTATAATCTTGACAACAGGTAGATAATGACTGTTGTAAACATAGACTGAGAGATATCCTTTGTTTTGGGATTGACAACTGAGCATTGTGACCAACGGGTTTGGTGAGAGCTTAATGTTGAGAATAAAAAGAGTGAAAGAGAATCAAATCTGAATAAGATGATAAAAGCTGCTATTCTTTGTCAAAATCTATACAGGGCTGCCATATGGCTTTTATTTCAATCAAATGCTCAGTCTGTGGTGGACTAAGAACAATGTTTACAACAACTGGTTTGAGTTTACCATATATGTGTAAAATGTTGCAATATTGGACAGGAAACTCAACTTCGATAAATTGTTACATTTTCGCTGATCCCAATGAGTTGCGATTATCGGGAGTGGAGTGTATATACATAATATTTTGTGAGCGGCAAAGTCCTAGTAAATACATAATGTTTTGTGAGAAGCTTATTTAACATGTACAATTTGAAACATTGATTGATATTATTCACAGCGCATGATAAGATAAACAAAACAAATATTGCACACTATAGCAATTGCTGCCTCTTGTTGCAGTAGTGGTAGTGATGATGTGGCGGTGGTGATTGTAGTAGTAGTTGCTGTTATAACGAAGTGATTGTGGTTGTGTAGTGGTAGTGATGATGGTGTGGTGGTGGTGGTTGCAGTAGTGAAGGTCGTGGTGATCATGAGCTGGTAGTAGTAGTTGTAGTAGTGATGATGCCGTGGGGGTGTTTGTAGTAATAGAGGACTGGTGATGATGTGGTGGTGGTAGAGCTTGTAGTGTTTGGGGTTATGATGACATAGTGGTGGCTGTAGCAGTTGTAGTGACGATGATTTGGTGGTGGTAGTTGTATTACTTGACTTAGGGTTGAAATGATGATGTGGTGGTGGTTGTAGTAGAGGTGATGGTGATGATAACACAGTGGTTTCGATAATAGTGATAGTGATAATGTGGTGGTGGTTGTAGTAGTAAGTAGATGTAATGGCGATGAAGAAACAAAAGAGCACTCGCAGCGTGTCTAGATAAAGTTGAAACATGGATGAAAACAACAAGCTTAAATTCAACGAGGACAAAACTGAGCTGATTATATTTCTAAAAA
>NC_088360.1:59256227-59266227 GCF_034508935.2 Berghia stephanieae | reverse complement strand
GGTATTGAACCCCTTATTGTTTTTAGAATCGCATTAAGTGGATGTGCGTTGTAGAAATGCTGTTTGTTCGTTTTAAAGATTTTACGGGTCTTACGACATCTTTAGATCATTTCAGCACCAGTAAAAAGGATAAAGAAAATAGATTCTATAATTACACTTAAAAAGACACGAGGAAAAGTAAGACAAAGAGTAGATTCAAATAGGGAGCAGATGTAGATTCCAAGAGCATACATGTATTTAGTTTAAGATCACCTAAAATTCTCACCCAGACACCAGCACAGGATCCCAAGAGAGGAATACACTCAAATGTTTAAAGAATTTATCCAACACAGAATACATGACAATACATAATAGAGAAACCATTTACAAGGGGGAAAAAATAGCATCTCTCAAAATAATACAAAACATTTGACTGTTTCCCTTATAGCTAAGGACTCCAGCAAGGACCAGGACAAAACCAAGCAATCTTGTTCCACGACAAAGACAGAAAGCAACTCGGAAAACAGATATAAGGTGATAGAAGACATAGTAACCTGCCCACCATGGGAGGTCAAAGGACCCCATTCCGGTTTAATGCTGACATTTTGAAATTAATGTGATCTTTTGGATATTTGGAATAACAGTTCGGATTTGGGGTGAGGCATTTACGATTTGGGGGTATGGGGTAAAGTAGCATGCCCAAAATCCTTACGAGAGAGAAAAATACACTTAAATGTTTTTTATATTTATTTTACTGACAAAACACTTATGTAAATGACAAATTTAAAATCTCTGCTTATCATTAAAATCAAACTTGTACAGGAGTGATTGAGGAAAATATTTTTAAGAATCAATTATTATAGTGGTGCAAATTAAAAGATTGTGTGACAAATCGAGGTAGACAACTTGGTTTCAAGTTGGAAAAGGAACCAAATTCCTACACAATCAATTAGCTTCATTTATGACAATATTTCGAAATACAGTTCATAATGACAAGTATGAATGTCAATTTCGATGTGAAGTTCAAGATATTCTGATGATAAAAAATTTAATTCGCTGTGAAAAAGAGAGTCGAGTTATCTAAACACGCAAAAAGGTTTTATGTGACACACTCCGAAGCGTATGGATTTGGGGCGTTCCTACTATAAATATAAGCAGTTTTACCTTGTAAACTTAATGATGAAATTATTGTACAGTAAGGGTAGAGAAACAAAGGTTCTTTAAATGGTGGGCAAGTTTTATTCATTTCATCACTTGTGAGCCTGACACTCTTTAAAAACATTTTAGTGGCAGAATGCCTTGGTCTTGGTTATTGTTACAATTTTAGTTGGATGAGAAGTGTTGACTATAGAATTCCAGCACACAGCTTCCATTAAAATCAAAATAAGTAAATCATTATTGTTGTAATCTTTGAATTTTCACTGATATTCACAAAGTGAAGAGCAAGAGAAATAGACGTCTATAGTTCTATGCGTTTTCTTTGAACATGGAGTTGAAGCACTCTCGTCAGTGCATTCCAAACAATGGATCGGAAAATAGTGAGTCTAATGATACTGTGCCATTAATTATATTTTCCATTGTTGTACAATCCTATAACTATCTACTAGGGAATAAGAAATTTTGACCAAGACACTAAACAAGGTACAAACCGAGATAAAAGCTCAGGTGAGAGAGCTGTTCTTCTGTTAATCTAAACATTAGAGTGTTCTGGTTTCTCAATTAGACTACTGTGATTTGTAGATTAATTGCTCAACCTTAATTGTCTTGCATTTACTCATCAAAGGCTTTATCGTGATCAGCGCTCACCCTTAATTTCTCTCTATGTACTGACCCTTAAAGAGTGAGCTTGATTTTGGAGAAAAATGCCCTTAATCTGACATTACCTGTCACACTAAACTAATAGTAATAAAAAAGATAGATGGCCCATTAATAGACTATTCAATCAATATCACATTATTTATTAAGGTGTGGGTTTGTAAGTAAAATTAGTACTTTCCTCATTGGCTCCACCCTTTTGACATCTACCTAATTAATACGGTCTGATCTGGTTTGATCACCTTAAATGTGGGATGTTTTAATCAAATGGAGGAGAGGTCAGATAAATTACGGAAGGTCGCCCATAAATAATAATAATAATAATAATAATAATAATAATAATAATAATAATAATAATAATAATAATAATAATAATAATATACAAAAAGTGCTGTGAAACTACGGAAGTCCTGTACCTTTCACTACTTTCATTGAGTTTTGGTTTTTATTTTTCTCATCTAATTTTTTTTATCACCAGCAGTTTACAGTTGATAAAGTAGTTACAGAGAGTGAACGTGTGGGTTTTTATTTAAATGTAAAAAAGACAGAATGCATGGTTGTATCAAGGAGAGAAAGAAATCCCAACATGTCACTTAATATGCAAATGAGAAACGATAATATTGGATACATAATAACTTCCGATGGCAGATGTAGCACAGAAATAAAACGAAGAATTGCAATAACTAAAAATAGTTTTAATAAATTGAGTCTAATTTTCAAAAACCAGAATATCTCAATGACAACAAACACATGGTTTCGAAGGCCTTTGTATGGTCAGTATTATTATATGAATTTGGCTGTGAAAGTTGGACAATTACAGAAGACAATAGAAATAAACTCGAGGCGGGAGGCCTTCCCAAAGCTCCTCGTGGTAGCATTTCTTCCATTTTGTATTTTCAGCGGGGATCTTTTGTCAGGCGTTTATTTATTCAATTTGTCATCATCTATCTAGAAGCATTTTATAAACTTAGAACAAACCTTGATAGATTTATTTCCCTTAGCACGAGGAGCTTTGGGAAGGCCTTCCAAATGCGAACATCTTGCTCTCACAAGAAAGATAGAAGGTAAAAAGAGTAAAGGTAGGCCAAGAAAAACATATTTGAATAGTTTGAACGGCTGGGTGACAAAGAAAGAGAAGAGTTATGAGGTTATCTGATCAGAGAAATGAATGGCGTGACCACCGATGACCACTCTAGCACAGACTTGGTACATGAAGAAGTTTACAGTTTACAGCTGTTGAAAATGTTTCGTATACGCGTATTTTAATCCTTCTCGTGTATCCATTCATTATCTATTAATTTAGTTATTAATGTATAGCAATAATAATTAACAAAGTATCATCACGTACTTTCCCTGCCTTCCCCGGTCAATTAAGCCAACAGAGTGTAAAAGAGAGAGAGAGAGAGAGAGAGAGAGAGAGAGAGAGAGAGAGAGAGAGAGAGAGAGAGAGAGAGAGAGAGAGAGAGAGAGAGAGAGAGAGAGAGAGAGAGAGAGAGAGAGATTATCTAAAACAAAAACCATGATATAATAGTGCTCAACTTTTTTTTAATAAAAGGGCCTATTTATAAAATATTTCAAGTACAATTATGATCAACTTTTACAATATTGTTTCAAGCATTCTCACCAGGAAGTGATGAGAGCGAATGCTCGAAACTAATATTGTATAAGTTGATATATTTAAAGAGAGAGTGAGAGAGAACCTACCTCGAGGTGAAGCTGCTTGCTTGTCAATGCAGAGATGATAAAGCCACTGAAAATGACTATGGCATTCCTAGAGTAACCTTCAGGATCATGTTGGCCAAGATTGCAACAGCAGAGCTCAAGATGAAGAAAGTGGTGTTGATATAGAAGTGATGGCAGAGATGGAGATGATGAAAGCAGCAGCAGTGACAATGATGGTGAAAATGGCAAGGCAGGTGACGTGATGATGGAAGTCACTCCGGCAGGGCTATGGTGGTGAAGATGATGATGATGGGAGGTGATTCTGATGGCAATGGTTGTGTTGGGAGGTGATAACTTTGGATGGGATGATGGGAAGTAATGGTAGAGTCATAGGGGTTGTGATAGAAGAGACCATGCTGTGAGATTAGTGGTAATAAGTGGAAGCCATGGCTTGGCGAAAATGGTAGAAGCAGGTTCAACAATAAAGATCCGATAAATGGCACAATTCCAAACCCAGGATCGAAATGACCCAACCAGAAAGAGTCAAACAAATCACATCCCTATCCCCCGTCTTCAAGACAAATGTAAATCAACATTCTGCCCAAACACATTCGGGTTTCCTGTAGGCCTCCAGTCCACCTATTGCACTTGGGTATGGACGTGAGACACAAATAAATACACCCCCACCGGTTGAGGTACACTCATCTGTATTTCAAATCCATGCGAATGCCAACCACAATCATCTTGTCAACAAAGAACACGAATGTAACTCACCCGGCCCCAACCAGTTGGAATCAAATCGAACCCAAGTCCAGAATCACACCACCACCATCACTTTATCACTGAATCTACCTCAGCATCCTCATCCTCCCCACAACTTCCACCCACCACCACCGCCCTCGACGAACACAATCTCTACATCACAATCACTACAACCCCACCAATACCACCATCATCCCTTCCTCCACTGTCACCTCCCTTCACAATCATTGCCATCATCATCACTTCCCATCACCATCACTTCAACACCACAACCCTACCATCATGATTTCCATCATCTCGTCACCCAACAATGCCACCTTCACCAACAATGTCACTACTGTTGCTCCATCATCTACATCTCCATCATCACCTCGCCACCAACAACACCTCCATCATCAAGATCTCTGCCACTACAACCCCAGGGGCCCTCCAACATGGTCCATCAATTGCTCCACTGAATACCACAACCATCCTCTATGACCGCACCACCCCTGCATGGCCATCCTCCCCTACCGCCCCAACATGGCCATCCTTGTCTCCAGGAGCTTATCTGCAACAAAAGGTGGTGACTTAAAATAAGTGACCGACTAAGAGAGAGGTAGATAGATAGATAGATAGATAGAGAGGGAGATACACACACACACACACACACACACACACAAACAATGATAGACAGAGAGTTAGAGAGATAGATAGATAGATAGAGGGAGGGAGATAGATAGAGATAGATAGATAGAGCGAGATAGAGAGAGAGAGAGAGAGAGAGAGAGAGAGATAGAGAGGGAGAGAGATATAGATAGATAGATAGATAGATAGAGAGAGAGAGAGAAAGAGAGAGAGAGAGAGAGAGAGAGAGAGAGAGAGAGAGAGAGAGAGAGAGAGAGAATTCCTATCTGGAGATGACGAATCCATCCTTTTAAGAATACACAATCCAATCCGGTCTCTTGATGTCGTTCTTTAGTGAATTTAAAAAAATCTTAATTATTGTTTATATTGTGAATTTGTAAAAAGATAAAATAATCTAAGAAATTATGTTTTGAAAAATATGCAGTCTGGCAACCTAGTGATAATTAATAACTTAATATTTTGGACATCACCTTTTAAAAGTAAAAATCATTAAACTCTCAAATTTATATTATCTTGAGAAAAATGTTTAATTTCATAAATACCTAATGTTGGTTAATGTTGAAGGCAATCTTAGGTGAAATAATGGTATCTACGGTTTCAGTTTGTGAAACTCAAACTTGAATTTTTAAAATCATGAAACAATGAATTGCTTACCTGTAGCCTGTAGCTGAAGTCGACCTTCTCGAATCTCCGCGCCTAATATGAAAATTAAACTTCGCGGAGTAGTTGTGATTTGTTTTTGTGAATATGTAAACAACTCGTGGAGCGGTGAATAATGATGGCCTTAAGGGGGGGTACCGCACTAGGACAGGACAGAGACCTACCGCACCTATTGGGACGGGACAAAACAGTCCTAGCATGTCCCGAGCCGTTGTGAAATGCTACAAAATCAACGGGACAGGACTGTCCCACTCCCGTGTTCATATCATTTGTGATAGTAGAAAAATATAGCAGCCTTCCGCATTAGGACAAAAAAGTCCCAGACTTGGCGGCGCCGTGTCAAAGTTGCAACGCCTGTCTTTATTTTCTGCATCCCTATGTTCAACATTACTACTACTACTACTACTACTACTACTACTACTACTACTACTACTACTACTACTACTACTACTACTACTACTACTACTACTACATACGACTATATACTACTACTACTACTACTACTACTACTACTATATACTACTACTACTACTACTACTACTACTACTACTAGTACTACTACTACTACTGCTGCTGCTACTACTACTACTACTACTACTACTACTACTACTACTACTACTACTGCTGCTGCTACTACTACGACGACGACTACGACTACTGCGACGACGACGACTACTACTACTACTACTACTACTACTACTACTACTACTACCACTACTACTACTACTACTACTACTACTACTACTACTACTACTACTACTACTACTACTACTATACTACTAACTACTACTACTACTACTACTACTACTACTACTACTACTTACTTACTACTACTACTACTATACTACTACTACTACTACTACTACTACTACTACATACTATACTACTACTACTACTACTACTACTACTACTACTACTACTACTACTACTACTACTACTACTACTACTACTACTACTACTACTACTACTACTACTACTACTACTACTACTACCTACTACTACTACTACTACTACTACTACTACTACTACTACTACTACATACTACTACTACTACTACTACTACTACTACTACTACTACTACTACTACTACTACTACTACTACACATACTACTACTACTACTACTACTACTACTACTACGAAGACCACTACTACTACTACTACTACTACTACTACTACTACTACTACTACTACTACTACTACTACTACTACTACTACTACTACAATTTCTCCTGTTGCTTCTGCTGCTGCTAATGCCACTGAAGAGTATACTAATACCTACATCCCTTATATTTTGATTATTTCCAATTCCATTGTATTTATTTTCCAGCAATAGTCCACACTTTATTTTATTTCACTTTCTATACTGTTCCTCCCCCCTCCCCTCTTTTGACTTAATTAATTACGCACCTTTTATAAATTTCTATTGCTCTATTTTAATTCGTGCTTCCTCACAAAGTAGCATACAATTTCCTGCCCATCAATGTTTTTGTTTATGCATCTTAACAACACCATTACCACATTATCTCATTCGTCTATAGTGTTTCAGTCATCCTGTTTTGTTGATGAAGGGGAAATCCGAAACGTCCATTTTATCTGTTTTCTTATATTAAACTGAAGCCTACATTCAAATTCACATTGTTATAATTTAGTTATTTATTTCAATTCTGAATATAAAAAAAGCAAGAACAATTCAAAAAATAATTCTATGTGATGAAACCACGTACAGAATGCATAGCAACATAAACATTTTCGGCAACTTAATAACGTATGTTTATAAACATAATTTAAGAAGTGTCACACTTTGTGACACAGCAGTAACGTGTCTAAAACCGGTCGCACATCTATTCGGTAATTTGTGGGATCAATTATCTTTATCGTTATTTATTTCGGGAATTCTCAATGAAAATATTTTTTAAGTAAGTCCTTCTGAGCCACTTGGGCTCATTGTAAGACAAATTAAGTCCTTAAGAACCCTGTAGCCAATGGTGCAGGAGTTATCCCGTTTTCAATAGCGTGAAGCGGACAATTAACGTATTTATTTGAAAACCTTTGAACAGGACGCTAGTCTATCGCAGATTACTATACCAGCTTGACAGGAACCCTATTACACCTGAATGGAGTGAGTGATTGGAGTAAATTTTCTTGCTCTAGGAAAGTACAAATTGAGTTCCGGCGGAATCGAACTCAGAACCTCTGAGTCCAGAGTACAACGCGCTAACCATGGGTCATCTTGCCTCCTAAGCTTATAAATCCTGAACTTATCCACGTTTCTGTAGCGTTGAGCAGACAGATAACAGTTTAAAATTTAAAAAAATAAAAAAATCCCTTTATTCATCCCATAGGGGAACTTTTTCTCGAGGGTCTATTCCAAGAGATGACTGGAATAACCCAGGCGTTAGCCGCAGTACAGCGCCGCAAATTGAGCTAGGGCGAGGTATAACCCATGCGTCAGCCGCAGTGCAGCGCCGCGAATTGAGCTGGGTGACTTACTCAAGGCCACACAGCGCAGCAGCGGGTGATCGAACCTGGTACCTTTCGGGTACGAAGCTAAGACCGTACCACCGAGCCATGCTGACTTTCTATTATCCTCTTGAATGGACCCTAGTCCGTCAAAGATTACTTTCATCAGCGAACTGGTACTCATTTGCACCTGGGTAAAGTGAGGTGATTCCAAGAAAAACATTTTAGGATAAGATCGGAGATCACCATAGAGTCTATGGAATTGACCTTTGAGCAATCTGTGGGTCATTAAAGGATGCACCCAATATTGTTTTCTCTTTTCATTTTTCTTTTTTCTAAGCAGTAAAGCACTTAAACATACAACCTCAATTTCATCCATACTGATAATGCATTTTCGCAAGCGATACGCAAGGTGTGTCCCAGGACAGTCCTGTCCTAGTGCGGTACTCCTTTTGAATAGACGTTTTCGCCAGTGGGACAGGACAAATTCGTCCTGGTACAGTCCTGTCCTAGTGCGGAAGGAGCCTTTAACTCTCTAATGATGCGGTTACATTATTGCTTTATTTACACCGTCGACAATCTTAATGTCATCGTCCTGGAGTAATAATAAATGATTTCGAGGTTACACAAAAGTCATCTTATATATTTGGTAAATTAGATTTTTAGCAACACTAAGGCTCCGAAACCACTGGACCAATCGTCCCCTAATTTTGCATGGTAATTACAATTGACATGAAGGTGTATTATGTGATTGATTAGACATCGTGATAATGTCATCGGAAAATAAAATTTGTTTCGTTAATGCAATCGAAAACAGACGCTATCATGTTTAGCACGTGGGTTGTGTGTCAACCTTCCCGTTAGCGAGTATGACAATGAGGTGGGAGTACTGGCATTGAATCAATATCTCCTGTTATCATTTTGAATACAATCAATTTATTAAAATTAATAATAACAATTTTCCGATCTTAATATTGGGAAAGAATTATTATGAACTAAGTATAATATAAGATATTAAATGAATAAAATATCTCTCCGTACGCAAATATAAAGCTCCGTGACGTTCTCTTACTAAGTCGAAAATCGTATTGTCTATTAAAACAATCGAAATTTTGAGTTGATCGACTTATCATCAACTATGCTTAAAAAAAAAAGACATGAGTGTATAATGTTCAACAGGAGTTTACGAATAACTCATGAGCGTAAAAGACAAAAGCCTTGTCCATAGGACGTAAATGTTAAGGGATCTGATAATGGTAATTTGTTCGAGTCCTTTGTGACGAGGACACAAAATAGCGTTGTGTTTTATTAAAAGGTGATTAGTTTTTATAGTAATGTACATAAATGTTGCTGCTCGAAGCTCGAAGAAATAAATAATAATGTGAAATTGAATGTAAGCTTCAATTTAATTACAAAAACAGATCAAATGAACGTTTCGGGTTTTCCCCTTTATCAACAAAACAGGATGAATGAAACACCACAGATGAATGAGATGATGTGGTAGTGGCGTAGTTAAGACTGTAGCGGTAACTATCCGCCCAATTGTATGACAATGTGGATATAGCTTTAAGATACGTTAAATAACACGAAGAAATTATTTTTATAGATAGCAAATTATTTAGAAAGCCGGTTGTGAGTTATGGTTGTGAGTTATGCTTAACCCTTGATCAATTAATATCTTACTGGTTGTGAAGTAAATAAAAAAAAGAACGCCTATCGAATAAGTACACGGTTTTATACATGAACACTTTTCATTATTCCAATTAAGACAATACTATTGCTTTTGTAATCAGGATCCAATCACATCATCATCATCATCGTCGTCGTCATCATCATCATCATCATCACTGAACTCCTCCTCCTCATCCTCATCATCCTCTTCTTCGTCGTCGTCGTTGTCGTCAAAATAGGATAAGCTGGTACGTGTAGTATTCGCTTCCAAATTAACGGGTCCAGGTTCGACACACATCCACTGAGGTGTGGGGCCTTTAAAAAACTCGCCCTAGCTGACCTCATGGCTTGCTTTAAGATTGA
>NC_088360.1:59248727-59251227 GCF_034508935.2 Berghia stephanieae | reverse complement strand
AATTTGGAGCTAAGTATTCTTCCTGGTGTATTTGTAAAGTTTTTTGTTGACAAAATAACTCATATTAATAATGACGTCTGGTTACAAATATCAGTCCGAGTTTAAGCCTCCTGTCAAAACTTTCACAGACTTCAAGGAGGTTTCCGCAGAAGAGGTCATGGAAATAATTTTATCTGCACCATCAAAGACCTGTAACATGGACCCAATACAAACCAAAATGATATTAAAATGTCTAGCTGTTTTGTTAGACACTATTATTGAAATAATAAATCACTCTCCCAGAAGTGCAATCATGCCAGCCACCTATAAAATGCAAGTGTTACCTCTATTATAAAGATACATAATCTCAACCCAGATTCATTTCTTTAAAAAGCAAAAAAAATTACAGACCTGTCTCCTCAACCTCTCACTTTGTCTAAAATTCTCAAAAGAAGTGGTTTCAAAAGTTAAACAATCACATTGAATCAAACAATTAAGACGAACCTTTCCAGTCAGCTTATCGTGCAAACCACAGCATCGAAAGCACATTGCTCAAAATTACCATTGATGTATTAATGAACAATGGAAAGGTTTCAATCCTTACTTTTTGATCTGTCGGCTGCATTTGACACTATAGATCATTCAAACCTATGTAACAGACTATGAATGTTTTGGCATTGGTGGTACTAGACTGCATGGTTCCATTATTACCTCACAGAAAGAACTCAACGAGTCAAAGTTAATGGGCAATTCTCTGACATTATTAAATCAAAGCGTTTGACAAGGGTCAGTTTTAGGTCCTAGATTGTTATCACTTTACTTAATTCCATTAGCAAAAATAATTGAGTCACACGGTATAGATTATTATTGAATACGCAAATCGTAGTAAAGAACTGCTCAAGAAGTACGAGAACACTCATGATGAAAATATAGAGGAGGTACTCTTATAGTATCTGCATGAAAATCGAAAAGAAAGGTGGATTGAGGAGGTAGAAAACATTGACCTGAGTCACTCGAGCCGCCATTCATGGCAAACAAGAAAATAAACCCAACTAAATTCTGAGTCATCCCATATAAGAACAGTGTCATCAATAGTGGTGGACAACATATCCAAAGAAATAAAACAAAGAGGAAAGCACATACCAAACAACAACTTTGAGAAGAACGTTAGAAAATAATACCAGCGAATATTAAACACACAACCTCCTCAAGGCCTATTCCTCTCAATGCCAGTTTCATCTAATGAAATGAAAGAAGCGCTGAAGAAAATGAAAATTAGGAAAGCTGCGGGTATAGATGAGATCTATCCAGATATGCTCACCCATCTTGGACCCCAAGCAATCGACTGGTTGGCAAACACCGTAACAGATATCATGAACAAGAGTAAATATCCAAAACTATGGAAACATTCAAAGATCATTGCCATTCTGAATCCAGGCAAACCAACTACAGAACCATCTGGCTATAGACCAATATCACTACTATGCTGCCTGTACAAATTACTGAAAATAATCCTACTTACAAGAATCATCCCTTATGTAGACAAATGCATACGTTTGCAAAAGGCAGGTTTTAGACCACAAAGAGGAACAACGGAACACGTTTTGACACTTACATCCTTTATAAAATCGGGATTTGAAAAGAAAATGAAGACTGGGGCCGTCCTAATCGACCTATCTGCGGCCTATGATACAGTCTGGACTGGAGGATTAATGTTGAAATTAGTCAGAACAATCTCATGCCGGAAAACTCTCAAACTCCTCTCAAGCACGATCGCACCTAGAAAATTCCATGTTATTCTAGGAGTGGAAAAAAGAAAAACAAGAAAGATAAAGAACGATATACCAAGATGATCAGTCACTGCACGCACACTGTTCAACATTTACATAGGTGCCTGCCAGCCATTTATTTCAACTGGGCTATGCAGACGATCGGGTATTGGCCCATAAATCAAAAGACTGGGAAGAAATAAAAAAGACATTCAGCGAGGAAACATCAAAACTAAAGGAATATTTCGACCAATAGTATTTGAAGATGAACACAACAAAATATGTGTCCACTACATTTCAGTTGAACAACAGACAGGCCACCAAAACTCTTAACATTTTAGTTGATGGAAATGCCCTGCCAGCGGACAGAAATCCAAAATACCTAGTTGTCACCCCCGACAGACAGCTTAACTACAGAAAACAAATTAAAGGAACAGCAAACAAAATTGCAAAAAGAAACTGCCTACTTATAAAATAAGCGGGGACCACATGGGGAGCAACACAAGTCCTAAGAACGTCAGCATTAGCACTCTGCTATAACGTCGGAAAATACTGTGCCCCTGTTTGGACAAGAAGCCTCCACAAGGAAATTCTCGACATCAAACTCCGAGAATCCATGCGCATAATAACAGGGTGCCTCAAATCAACACCAATCCCTTGACTCCCAACTATAAGCGCAATTAGACTACCAGAACTCAGTCGAGAAGAAGCAACCCAAAAAGTAGCCCACAAACTGAAAGACCTCAACCTAA
>NC_088360.1:59241227-59246227 GCF_034508935.2 Berghia stephanieae | reverse complement strand
CTACTACTACATCACCACTACCACCACTATTACAACAACCACCACCACCACCATATCACCATCATTACTACTACTACTACTACTACTACTACTACTACTACTACTACTACTACTACTACTACTACTACTACTACTACTACCACCACCACCACCATATCATTACCAGTACCACTACTACGACAACCACAACATTACCACATCATCATTACTACCACTACTACTACAACCACCACCACATCATCATCACTATCACTACTACTACAACTACAACCACCACCACATCATCATCATCAACACCACTACTAAGTACTACAATCACCAACACCACATCATCTTCACTACCACCAGTACTACAATCACTACCATTAGGTTTTGGAGCTTTACTTCTTTTGGAATAAGGAAACTTCGGAATTGTATTTGGCATTGTGTTTATATATCATAATATAATTCTAATCATTTATCTATTTAGAACTAGATACTATACAATATGTATGCCAAATACCGTCCCAATTCCCTTTTCTTGTGTGCGGGAATTCCTCTTTCGGCATTGAAATTCCTACGACTGGTGTCTGAAATTCTTGTGGGCCAAATTTAAAGTTGGCGTCTCTTTGCTATGATGATGCAGTGAGTGTGAGAGTCATCATACATAAAGAACAGAAACAATTTAAAAACATAACTATGACACGAAACCACGCACACGGGGCTATACTATTTATCCTTTTCTCTATATAGAACAGGACAAGACAAACAAGAGCTTGACTCTCTCTACAATTAGCATTGATGTTTGTCGTCTGACGAGTTCAACTCTCGGTCGACCTGTCAATATTCCTTTTTTCCTAGGACGTAATCATTAATAGACGTTGTGTGGTTTTGACCGTGAAGAAAACCTTAAGAAGTCACATTTATATCATTTTAGAGACATCGTTTTGAATAATTTTGAGTTAAACGAGCGAGCAGAAAGTTATTTTTTTAGATTTCATGAACGGCCGATCATCGCTTGTTTACTATAGTAACGCGATTCCCAGCCCATGTCTCAATGGCGGATATTTTTCTCATCGAGGCCGCTGGTTGGTAAGCCAATAAGAGCACCGTACGGTTTCCATTGGGTAAATTCCTTGAGGTTGTCCTAAAGTCTGGACACATAAAGTTAAATATTTTTCAAAATAGTATTCAAAATTATTAATACATTTTGCATCGAGTTCATGCAACTTTTGTGAAACGCATTGACATTTGCATTGCAAATGATGGCGCTCATATTGAAGATATTATTTGAATAGAATAAATAGTGAAAATAAAACTTAATTTGAATTTTATACCAAAAATATTCAACTATCCTATCTGTCCAGACTTTATGGACACCCTGATATTATCAAGACGGGAAACAGGACAGCTCTGCCAGCAATGGCCTGTTTTAACATTTGCGTTCAAAATGCAGGTTTGACATCCGAACGCAATTATGTCCCTAGTTTAACATTGTTGTAATGGACAATGTTTTGCGTTATCTTTTTGAGATTTATATTATAACATTTGAGCCCATAATAAATTGGGTTATCAGACCTGAAAATTAGTGTACGTTGTTACTACATCATCCAATATCAAGATATGAAAGTCGAATTAAATTACACGAAGTCTGCCTTTAAAGATTGGGTAAGATTCTTCTATCCATTTTCTTGCGATGGAAAACAAAATTCCCGCATATAAAACAAGAATACTTCGAACAGAAAATGAATTTCCTTGCATGGAAAACCCATTTCATCTCCTTTTAATACTCAAGCAGGAAGACGAAGAAATCTTATAAATTTGAGTTAAACAATAATAATTAAAACTTAAAGCATAAAAAAGAAATTCCCTAAATACAACTCACCAGAAATATATCTTTGAAAAAAATCCATTTGACAATGGCAATTATATAGCTTAAAGAAATTTAAAAAATGCATGAAATAATTTTGTGCTTCTCTCGACGATGTTCACAGAATCGCTGGAGCAAATTGATCTGCCATAAAATAGGCTGGGAATTTGAAATGATGTCTAAATCGCCCTTTTAAGACAGCGTTGAAAAAATAGAAATGGGAAAGAAAAGAAACGAAACAATACAGAAGGCATAGAAGCCTTGAGAGGGATAATTGGTTAAGAAATAATTATACACAATGGGTTTAGGCAGAAGACAATCAATTATATTGAAAAATCTTTCCTTAACTTTCGAGACTGATATAAATTGCCACAATTATATCGCTCTGGTTAATGGGCTACTTGTGGTGTTGGAAAGATATGTGCATCGATTGGAAGGTTATCGTCTAAGTCATCGTCGTTGTGATCTTCTTCTTCTTCTTCTTCTCCTTCTCCTTCTTCTTCTTCTTCTTCTTCTTCTTCTTCTTCTTCTTCCTCTTCTTCTTCTTCTTCTTCTTCTTCTTCTTCTTCTTCTTCTTCTTCTTCTTCTTCTTCTTCTTCTTCTTCTTCTTCTTCTTCTTCTTCTTCTTCTTCTTCTTCTTCTTCTTCTTCTTCTTCTTCTTCGTCGTGATCATCATCATCATCATCATCATCATCATCATCATCATCATCATCATCATCATCATCATCATCATCACAATCATCATTATCATAACCATGATGATAATCATTATTATCACCCACTTCCTCCTCCTCTACATCTCAATCTTTCCCCCTCCTCCACCCCCTCCTCTTCCTCCTCCTCCTCCTCCTCCTCCTCCTCCTCCTCCTTATTCTCCTAATCCTCCTCCTCATCAGCACCTTCGATGACGTCGTCGTCGTCATCGTCATCATCATCACAATTATCATCATCATCTTCTTCTTCATCCTTCTCTCCACTCCTATTCCTACCTCCTCCTCCTCCTCTCATCTCATCTCATCTTCTTCCTCATTCTCCTAATCCTCCTCCTCCTCCTCCTCCTCCTCCTCCTCCTCCTCTTCATCATCATCATCATCATCATCATCATCATCATCATCATCATCATCATCATTATCGTCATCATCATCATCATCATGATCATCATGATCATGATCATCACCATTGCCGTCATTATTATTATTATTATTATTATTATTATTATTATTATTATTATTATTATTATTACTATTATTATTATTATTATTATTATTATTATTATTATTATTATTATTATTATTATTATTATTATTATTATTATTATTATTATTACGGTATTCTTCTTCTTATAGTTATCGCTAAGAGGTGTATTGGCTTGTGATATGTAAGTTCCAGCCTCATTGTAGGCGGCGAAAGCTAAAAGGCTCTTTATTGACATTTGTTTTCTTATCATATTCGGTTATAAGATGAGTATCAACGTTGTCTTTGTCGATAAGTTATTATTATAACAAGACGTTACTGGTAGCATGTCAATTTCTACGCGTTAAAGGTTGTTGGTTTCTTGGAATCTCCCGTAAAGCGCTTAGAGCACATAATTTGGAAGGCGATGCTATTATAAAAGATACTTTGGAAAAAAAGCAATTTATCGATTCGGCAGATTGGCTCTAATAAATATTATTGGTAATGACTAAATTTGGTATCTTAATTTTTGGCATGCCTTTCCATGTGCAAACCGATTATTTCTGAAGACTGCATTTTTTGTTTAAGAACATACTGCATAGTTAACAGTAATTGTTATGTATGACGTTAAACAGTTTATACAATATTTAGAGAACGAGAGTTTTTCACGCCTCCAGCTTCTCGATCTTGGTAGGACACTAAGAAGGAAGTGTAGGTCAACTCCTTCGAATTCAAGTTGAAGTGCACTCAGGGCTGCCAGATGACTAGAAATATTCACGGCCAATTTCGACTTCAAAAGTGGCCAGATAGAAACTCAAGTTGCCAAACTATTCTAACACTCTGACTCCCTTGAAAAACTAATCGGTTTTGATAAACAATAAATGTACAGAAGTAGGAAAAAACTTGAATACATTTTTATTTACAAAAAAAAAAAAAAAATAATAATAATAGAAACTCGAGTCTCTGTGTTGCCAATTTTAGCCATGCACGTGGCCATCTGGTAGTCCTGAGTGCACACTTTCTCTCAAGGCAGGGACTTCAGGCAAACAGTCAGATAGAAAGACAAACATACAAGGGGGAAGTCTGCGTGCATAGTCACGAGTCTTCGACTCTCTCAATCCACGTCCAACAATACACATCCTCGCCATCGTTAGGTCAGTGTTATCACAATGGCGGGCTTGGTTATTCCACCATTCACTTCCGGTTTTGTCATTTCCTCTCACTCACAGACTCTCTTCTCTCTCTCTCTCTCTCTCTCTCTCTCTCTCTCTCTCTCTCTCTCTCTCTCTCTCTCTCTCTCTCTCTCTCTGCTTTCACCCTTTATCTTCCCCTGCTGTTTTATATTATATATATATATATATATATATATATATATATATATATATATATATATATATATATATATATATATATATAATATGTATTTCTTGGTTCAGAATCAAAATTCAAACACATTAAAACATCGAAATAAGGAATAACTTCATTGATTATTATTACCAATAAATCAAGGACTTCGGCACCAGTGGAAGTAGCTACCGGGTCCCATTTCATTTCATCTCATCAGCGGAGCAAGGAAAGACGACACCGATATATAAGCTTAATTCCTTCTATGTCAATAACAAAGCGTTAAAGATGGAGTAAAGATAAATCGGCGCATCGATTATTCTCGACCCATATCAGAGAAAGAAAGACAGAGGAAGACAAGAGCACATGATATGCTTTATATAATAAAGAGCAATCAACAACAACAACAACAACAAAAACAACCAAAAAAAACCAAGTCAAACAAAATAAACAACACCAAAAAAAAAACCCCAAAAAAACAAAAAAGAATAACCAACAAAAAAACAAGACAAAAAAACCCACAAAAAACAACCCAAAAGGCAAAACAGAAAAGCAAAACAAAAACCCCGAAAAAACATAAACATAACACAATCATAGAACCCCCCCCCCCCCTCTCCCTTGAAAATATAAGAAA
>NC_088360.1:59233727-59236227 GCF_034508935.2 Berghia stephanieae | reverse complement strand
ACCCCAAAAAACAACGAGAGTTTGTATCCAATCCTCATGATGCAAATCAATTTACTTCCAATTTTTTGAAAGATTGCATACCCATTTTGAGTTCAAATCGTTCTCCCTCTGTCACGTGAATTGATTCATAAAGTATTCATGGATGTTAAGAGTTGAGGAAGTTCAAATAGGAAACGAAATTAAACAAAATTGAACGTGGATCGGACACCGATTAAATCTTTTGTTATAGAAAAGTATGGAGTCTAATTTCTTACATAATGACCAATATAGCATACGCCCACTTCTAGGCTAGAGCTGACGGAATTTGAGACATGAAATCACTTGTAAGATCCAATTTTTACTGACTTGTTTCGCTCAAGCCTAAAACTAGAAAGTCTTTTGCTAAGTTGATAAATCGCAAAATTTAATAAATCTACACAAGAACGGATCCAGGAGGGAGACGATTGTAGCGGAATTGATTGAGATGGAGAAGAGATGCACATGCCGGTTTGAGATGTGATTTGAAGGGGCACACAATCAAATCCGCTTCTCGATACTATCTGCTTTCCTTGCCGTATGGTGATCAATCCACTCAGCGAAAGACGGTCCATAATTGATTGTCTTGTTGGAACTGCCCTCCAAACACGTCACCATGATATTTCACTAAATCCTTTGCATCTTCATGGCCGCTGCTACACCTATTGAAACAACTAGATTCTTCTGGATCAATTTTGAGCCGGTCCTTGGTGTGTGGTTACTAGCTTTTGCAACACTATGATTCTGTATGGCCATACAAAGTATGGCATCCTGCATGTCAACGTTCTTGCTTCTACATCAAACAGAGGATAATGGCAATGTAGTTTTGTTTTGGAGAGCCTGACTGGAAATCGTCCAGTTATACAAGGATACACGCGTTTCTTCGTCTTTTGGGTAATCTGTATTTGCAGTAAATCAGACTGCAGTTCAGAGTTTTCTCATAAAGTTTCGGATTTGTATCTTTTTGGAGGTATTGGACTTAGACTTGAAGGTCACTAACGGATTAGTTTGGATAGCAGTAACGATGGTTGAGTAGACCAGCTTTGCATTTTCAGGATTCTTATGCTCTTGGGTTAAGTAACTTTAGGCTTTGGTGCAAGGATCTAATTGTTTTATGTAGATGGCGCGTGGAGTGTCGCTGATGTAAACATTAAACAAGGTAGTTGGCAAGGCATGACACTAGATGACACCCTATTTGAACTTCCGTGTTTTTACAACAAAGAATTCTAGGACACCTTCAAATATACTCTATAATGCCACAGAGAATCAAATTTTATAATATCGAAATTCACTTCTGTTTTTAGAACCAACTTTATAGTTGCTAAATTAATACTTTTAAAGTCTATAATGCCCCTTTGTGCGCTTTACTTTAAATAAAACAAGCAGTTAAAAGTGACCTAACATTTTTGGTAGATCACTTATCCACAATAAGAATTGAAATTAAACCCCAAACAAACGAACAACAACAACAACAACAACAACAACAACAACAATGAAGAAGATGACGACCATGTTTAAGGAAATCCACCATGAAGAAATGATCATATAGGAATATTTTGGGTGTCCTCGCATTGATTTGTTGTTTTCCCATTTTAAGTATTTACTAAATTTCAGCTGCATTGCGTGTTTATTCAAAGGAATTAGATGTTTCTAGAAAAAAATCCTTAATCTCTGCTTTTCAAAATTAAAAATTTTATTTTGGTTTGGCGAATTTAAGGGGCGGTTTGGATCTAATTATAAGAAAAATCCTTCAAAAAATTAATTTTGAGATTTTGGTGGAAAACGATATTTTATTATCTTAGAAATAATGTCATTGAAGTCCAACTTCTCAAAATAGACTATAAAGGTACAAAAACACTTTCGAAAAGGGTACAGATAAGAAAAAAGTGAAAAATGGAAAACTATTTTGCTATTTTGAATTATGATATTTTAGAACTTTTCAAATCTTAGTTTATATATTTTTGCTATTTTCCAATATCTCATTTTTCTTGGGGTATCCGATACTGTGTCAAATATTTCTCAGAATCTATTCAATGAAATTGTTTGAAAATCACAGAGATAATGTATTATGTCACCATTGGTAGAATTTTTGATAAGTTATGTGTATTTTGAATCATAATCCAAATTGTAAATTTCTAACACCAATTTTGTTATGACATTTTGATTCGCAATTTCGTAATGTGTTCTAATAAAAACTCCATAAGCTAAAGTTGAAATTTCCCTCCTTGGTGACACAAAATGATACAATATTGATACGAGGGAAGAATATGGTCATTCTTTCATTATTTTGTGTGGAAAGTTTGCCACAAGATTGTTATATTTTTATGCCAGACCCCCAAATCAGGTCGCAAAACGGGTATCAACACAGATAATGTATATTTTTCACCAAAAATCTTGTTTTAAACCTATAATGACGATACAAAATGATTAAAACCGCCCAATATAGGAAATTAATTTTATTTTAGAAAAGAGCCAAACCGCTAAA
>NC_088360.1:59218727-59226227 GCF_034508935.2 Berghia stephanieae | reverse complement strand
CAGCAAATAGACAATGAGAAAAAGACCTCCCCCCCCCCAAAAAAAAAAAAACATACAAACATGGAAAAATATTATAAGAGAGAGATTGAGATAGAGATAGATAGATAGATAGATAGATAGATAGATAGATAGATAGATAGATAGATAGATAGATAGATAGGTAGATAGATAGATAGATAGAGAGAGAGAGAGAGAGAGAGAGAGAGAGAAGAGAGAGAGAGAGAGAGAGAGAGAGAGAGAGAGAGAGAGAGAGAGGAGAAGGAAGAGGAGGAAGATTAACCGTGCCCAACAGAAATCAATAATAGTAGGAAATGAAATGGAAGCTTCAATTTATCAACAAAACAAGAGGAATGATACCCCACGTTTTGTTGATAAAGGGGAAACTCGAAACGTCCACATTACCTGTCATCGTTTAATCAGTTGAAGCTTTCACTTCGTTTCCTATTTTCATTTATTTCTTCGGGCGTCAAGCAGCAACATTTTCATTTTCCATCAGAAATCAACCCGATGTCTCAAAGCTTCAGTTTTTTGCCCGACTTTTTTTTTTAAGGAGAAAAGTCTAAAAGCCAACAAAAGAACTAATGAAGCTTCAAAATGATATCGAAATATACGTTTTTCCAGACTCTAGTTCGGAGAAATGGCTGAATCAGAATTGCATTCAATCATTTCATCTAGATATGTTGGGAAATTGCGGAAGTAAGCAGAATAAATATGGTAATCTTGCAAAATCTAGTGTGCTTTAAATTTTACGATTGTCAAATAGTTTCCCATTTTAACATAGGTAACTTCTAAACTTCCTTTAAACAGACACACACACACACACACAAACACACTCACACACACAAACACTTTCTCACACACACACACACACATACAAACTCATAGAAAATAAATCAGAAAATTAATTCATTTATAAATTACTTAGCAAGCAATAGGAACTCCGTGAACGCAGTAAAAGTGCGTCTAAACAAAGACTGAAATAGTTTCTCTGAACCAACCAGAATAATTGAACGAACTTTTAGTATTAAGGATATGAATATTGACGTAAAGACTTTTTCTTGTACCGAATATTGAAAATCATCTTTTTTCCCTCTCTACAAGTACATTTCTGATTTCTGCTATGAAACAATTTTCTTGTATGAAATGAATAAACAGCGTTGAGGTCTTAAAACGCACTAAACGCCTTTAATGTCTAGAGAGCACCCTATATCCGTTCCCCCAATCTCTCTCTCAGCCTCTGACTAAATATCTCTATTCTATAAAAGTGCATTCATAAAGAGATTAACAAAGACAAAACACTATGACCTAAGTGCTCTATAATATTTAATTTACACTTCAGCACACCTGCTTAGTTGTACATTGAACAATTCGTAGTTTTAAGGAGATAAAAATAAAAATAAAATAAAATAAAATAAAATTCCCTTTATTCATCTCATTTGTCTCTAGGGTCTATTCCAAGGGAAGACTGGAATAATCCAGGCGTTAGCCGCAGTGCAGCACCGCTAATTGAGCGGGGACGAGGTGACTTGCTCAAGGCCACACAGCATAACGGCGGGTGATCGAACTCGGTACCTTTCGGGTCCGAAACAAAGATCCGACCGCTAGCCACGCGACCCCCGAAATCGTTATAGTTAACTTTATAGATCAACAATTTACTATCAAAAGGGTTCGAATAACGCTTCAAAATCCTTAGAATTATGCAAACTGGCATCAACGTTCATTTTCAATAAGTTTTAATGACTTAGAGATGCTCATTTACCTCTGAAATCTGAACGAACATTTTGTAATTCTATGAATTTTTCGTTGTACTAGGCAGGTCTGCACTACAGGGACCGCCAAATTTAAGACCTCTCTCTCTCTCTCTCTCTCTCTCTCTCTCTCTCTCTCTCTCTCTCTCTCTCTCTCTCTCCAATAGGACGGGCTACCAACAAGAGATGAAGTGAGTAGAAAAGTGCCAGAAGACAATAGAGAATAATTTTTTTTCGATAGCTCATACAATAGAGTCACGCTCTCACTGGCCAGATGGAGTTGTCGTATCAATAAGGTCGCGGGTTCAAACCCCATCACCGCCGCGAAAATTTTTTTATTCTCTATTCTCTTCTGGCACTTTTCTACTCACTTCATCTCTTGTTGGTACCAACATAAGTGCCTGCTCCACTCACTTTTCTGAATTAAAAATAGGACGGGGCTAGGAAAATGTATGCAAAAATAAATGCCTTTCTAAATGTGTTGAATCGCCGATATGAACCTTCGAACCTACTTGAGGTCATGTTGTTAGCCGAAGCCCTTACCTCTGCACCACACGATATCGATAGTATAAGTAAATTTGTATGAAGAAGACAAAATATTCTATCAAATACAGCAATTTAACCATTTGACTGCCGTACTCTGCAAAAACTCGTATTAAAAATTTGGTCAGAAAACTCATCCTTCAACTATCGATCGATAAATCGACTCTCATCAAAACCTCTAAAACCCGGGACTTCGCCAAAGTTTTAACTACGAGTTTTTTCCACAGTACGACAGTTAAGTATATAAAACATTGGTAACATCGCGATACAGATAAGGCTGTAAACGATTTATACAATTTAGATGGTCACTACAATTATCCAGAGACACGAGGGAACACACAGTCCAAGTTGTTCTTCTGATAATTATGTATTGAATAGGTGTTGATATTGATAAGGTGATAATAATACTGATAGAGGTGCTTGTGGTGATGATGAATGATGATGATGATGATGATGATGATGATGATGATGATGATGATGATGATGATGATGATGATGATGATGGCGACGACGACGACGACGACGATGATGATGATGATGATGATGATGATGATGATGATGATGATGATGATGATGATGATGATGATGATTATGACGAACATCATAACAATAGCGGTTTTTTAGATCAACCTCTGCAACTGAAAATGCCAGCATGATTTTGATGTTACTTACCTAAATTAGAAATGGTCACTACTGTGAGTTGAAAATAAGGTGAGAAACTGGTCTAGATGAAAGGTACTTGGGTGAAATCAAGGGTATGCCTTGACATTGCTTGATATCAAATTGTTCACTATTAATAGTAGGAGCTAATTTAGTGTCAACCCAAGCATTGGGCAATCAAATGAATCCCCACTCAACTTCTAACGGTTAGCTTAATTTGTATCGTTTGTGGCTTTATCCTCTTATAGTTGAACTTGCACTTCCTTAAATGCAATTCACATTAAAACATTCTCTGTTCGTGAGCCCCTCTAATTTCGTTTTAGAAAAAAATATTTAAGGATTAAAGCGACATCGGGCACTCGATAGCTCAGTTGGAAACATTCTCGCTTCACACGCAAAGAAGTCGAGATCAATCCCGGGTGAAGTAAAGATTCTTTTCCGACCCTATCTCCCCTGTCCACTCAGCAGTGATTTGGTAGCTGGGTCTTTTAGATCTGGCGGAATGTAATTTGCAATAGACTATCTAAAGAGTAGCAATCGCAATTGATTGTCCTTTTCACGCTACAGAAACCGAGGTAAGATCCGACTTTAAATGGCTTGAAATTATTGATGAATTTGAACCATATGTGAGGCTCGTTTAAGATTTATTGACGTGTTGAGAATCCTCTTAATCTGCCAATATTTGAAGTGAACGTTGTCCGATAATAAACAGGAAACTGTTTTATCATCGATAATGTTTATGCCATGTTTTCTATTCTTGTCTCAGCTACTTGTTAATCACTTTGCCAACTTCAACTGGTGATAATTTGTCTTAATCACTTGTTGTTATTGAGCCGGATTTCAGAACAAAGAGTTGACAAGCTAAGAGTGGAAACTGTAGTCAAGGCAAATAAGAGAAAATTGAAACGAAACATAGCTCATTTTTATTGTATCTAAATGAAACTTGACCTCTTCATAGAAATAACTGGAGCCACTAATCTCTTTGTTATTGATTTTAGACCGCTATTTAGTATCTTGATACGTTTTGATATAATTTTCTGAAACAGTCTATAAAAACTTTTAGTTTGATGCTGTGCGTTTAGGTAAATATTCACAACATCCGTCAACCGGATATGAAGTACCAACACAACCTGTAAACTTAAACGTTTTCAGTCTGATTGATAGAATTGAGGGAGAACATCAAAATGACTGACTATAAACAACAACAAAGAGCCGAGTTCGTCATTTTCGCTCATTCTGCTTTTTTGTGTGTATGTAGGATTCACAGGTCGGACAGAATTGTTGTGTATTTTACTTCAATGAACCTTATCAATACTCCCATGCATTTACCAAAAACATTTATACATTAGATCAAAAAATTCCCCACTCCCTTTATTCCCTATAAAAATACACCCTCCCCCCCCAAAAAAAAAAAAAAAAAAAGAATAAAAAAATAAAAAATAAATCTTGTCCCCAAGACTTTAAAGAAATTTTAATCGATCCATATAATTTATTTATTTATTTTTTTTAAAAAGGTCAATATACCTATACCTGTTTATTGTCGTATTTAAAAGACGGAGAAAATTCTAAATTGGCAAAGCAACGACAAACATTGGGTGTCTCCCATTCCTGAAGTTAAAAAAAAATTATTTTTAAATCGATCCATATAACTACAATGAATATAAGCATATTTGGTCAAAATTTAAAAAGGTGTTTTGTCAATGTTCAGCAGATTATTGACGTAAAGTTATTATTATCTTATCTGGCCTACTTTCACTTCACGCCAGTCTCTTCAATTTTTTTCAAAACTTTTCCGGAAAACAATAACGGTTTGGGACTCTGTGAATTCTAATAACAACAAAACTGAATTTAAACGTAGCTTCTATGTAATCGACAATAGGTATGGGTTGAAATACGCTTGGTAGACACAGCTTCGTTTATCTCAACTTTATGAATTTTGCAAAGAGTAAGTATGTTCGAATCTATTATTATTATTATTATTATTATTATTATTATTATTATTATTATTATTATTGTTATTATTAACATTATTGTTGTCATCATCATTACTACAATTATTTTTCTATTTATCTATTTACGTCCTTATTTCACGGTAGAAATATCTGAACCGGATATTAACATGTTTTATAAACGTATAAAGGTATTAATATACATTTCTGTTTAAAATAACTTCGACACACTTTGTATTAGAATGATAATATATTTTGATTTTCTATTTTACTTAACCATAAATAGACCAAAAAATGCTTGTCTTCACGGATTAGATGTCCTTTTATGGGTAGATGGATTAAAATATCCTTTTGTTGTTGAGGTAAGAAAATTCTGAGATTATCTTTTCAACGAGAGACGATGCATGGTGAAAATTCTGTTTTGTTCAGAATTTATATGGGTGTGAATTAAGACACATTGACGCTTATACAAATGACTGGCGTAACCGTGTGAATTTTGAATTATGCATTAGAATAAGAAGAAATGATACTGAGCAAAAGTTATTATTATTATTATTATTATTATTATTATTATTATTATTATTATTATTATTATTATTATTATTATTATTATTATTATTATTATTATTATTATTATTATTATTGTTATTGTTATTTACTGTATCTGCGCCTTTTTAATTGCAATTTTCCGTTTCCTGTGTCTTTGAGCCATTAGATCTAATTTTAAGATACTTTGTTCGAATTAGTTTGGATTGAGATTGATGTCTGCATTCCATGTAGTGGAAATTTCAATTTATTTGAATTCTTCATCAGCGGGCTTAAAGTTGAAGTCCTTACTGACTCGGAACTGTATTATTTTTGTTGTTATTAAAGACAACCTTTAAGATTTTATTAAGCACAAGTGTCTACTCCCAAAACTCTCTCTCTCTCTCTCTCTCTCTCTCTCTCTCTCTCTCTCTCTCTCTCTCTCTCTCTCTCTCTCTCCTTTATTTTTGTTGGTTTTATGTTCTTTTCACGTCTCTAGGTCGCATGCATATATTATGCATGAATTTATGTACAAAGCTGATTGTCAAAAGCAAACATTGGCTTGTTAATAGTACATTGTTGTGTTTATGAATATGTAACGTTTGTTTGAGAACACATAAATTATTATTACAATAATAAGACAACAACGAAATATCTAAATTACCAGATCCAAGTTTAAATAAGTTGAAGGCAAAGTCTTCAAATCTTGAAGGACTTCGGAGACGGTATGACATTACTAGGTGTTCATGTGTAATTTTGACAATGTAGCCTCAGTTTAAATGTGTTATGTTGACAATGTAGCCTCAGTGTTAATGTGTAATGTTGACAATGTAGCCTCAGGACCTCTATTCATCCCTGACTAATTCCGGTTTTCTAACTTAACGTAAGTTAGCTACTGCGTTATCTTACTCAGAATATCGTAACAATTATGCTCATCTAACCTTCAAAAATGCTTTCATGAATACGAGATAAAGAGAAAAGACACCTTAAAGAATATTTTACTAAAATTACTGAAAGTTTGTTCCACCCGATCAAATAATGTCCATGCAATTTTTTTTCTTGACAAAATTTCATAGGCAGAGCATACAATTTACCATGTTATGTCAAATATTTGGAGAGGTGGGAAAGTTGATTCATGTGAATCATCCTTCATAAGTAGCAACAAGTTGTGAGTTACATCATATTATAATATTATACTTATAAGGAGAAAAAATAAAAATATAGGCCAATCCAATGCGATTCGTCTGCATAACAAACTCATCTTGAACTTGGGCCCTACATCTCCCTTTTCGCTCAGATTAAGGCTAAAAAAAATAAATAAAGAAAGCAAGAAAAGCCCTAGTCTGTTCAAGCCATCAAGGCCATACTGAAAACGACATCTTCGATTGAATTGATCATGCCTTCTAATCGAAGTCAGTTTTGTCCAGGAAACCAAGACAGGCTTTCAGATGGCGTCAATGGTGCTGAGCGGCACGGTGTCTATTTTTGTAACAAAGTCAAGTGATATTGAGTGATATCAGTAACGAAATGGATGGCATGATGCCAAAGATTTGATCTCATTGCTGTGTCCTTGGGTAAGGTACTCTGCCACTAGACCTAAGTGTGACTAGGTAGAGACACTGACCCACATATATGATAAGATTGCTAGTATTAAAGAGTCTCGTGCTAAGTGACTTAGACTGGATGAAATGAGAATTTGGTTCCGTGAATCTTACCAAGGAGAGATACGAAGAACAGTAATGGGAATTGAGCAATGTGACAATGCAATGCGTATAAAAATTATTATATAAATAGAGACGATTTACGGCATATTGTACGAACACAATGGAAAAATTGGACAAAGCGTGTCTATGGCTTAAAGGTTGAGACCCTTTAATTAAATTGCATAATTCTTAGGATGGCCGCGCTCTTATGTTGTGTATTACTGACGCCAAAAGACAGCGTTTGAAAATACATTTAAATTCCAACTATGATAATGATGATGATGATGATGATGATAATAATAATAATAATAATAATAATAATAATAATAATAAATAATAATAATAATAATAATAATAATAATAATAAATAAA
>NC_088360.1:59163727-59213727 GCF_034508935.2 Berghia stephanieae | reverse complement strand
TTTCGAATAGATCAGTTTACCAAAGACATTAGATTTTGGTTTGTTCGCAGGCCCGTCAGTATATCGATGTGTCTGTAAATCACTTTTAACAAATGTCTGTTATCATCTGTGTGCTTGAATTGACTGAATAATGTGTCTTTCTTATTTAAGTTTGTATTCAACTCTAGTTACATCTCTCTTATACACAAACATATACACACGCACACGCACACACACACACATACACACACACACACGCACATATATATATATATATATATATTATATATATATATATTATAAACACAAACCACGAAATAAATATATATATTAGCTATATAATATTATTAAAAAAAACAAAAACAAACCATGAAATAAAAGTGCTCAACATTTTAAAAAAGGGCCGAAATGTCTTTTGTTTTGTAATGTTTCGGAAAAAGTGAACCACCTTTACTTTTTAATGATTTTCTACATATCTATATTGGGTCACTTAGGCACATTTACTATTTTGATGCTCTGATGTATCTAGTTGACATTTCCATCTTCTCATATTTTCATTCATAGAATTCTGCCATCAAAATTAAACAATTGTCTACGACAACAATGTTCGCTGAACTACTAACTTTTTAGCGTTTTCTGAATACGTAAACTCCGACCAAATAGTGTTTTGGACTGGACGAGTCAGTTAATATTAATTCGGATATAAATCAATATGCAAAATCGACATTGGATCAACGGTGGTATGGAATTCCACTCTGGGCTGAGGGCCAATATTCAAAATTCTTAAAATTAGTATTATATTTTATAGTAAACGAAGTCAGTTCGATCTTTAGAATTCCGAATTCTCCATCGAATCCCCTCCCTTTAATCTCCCCCTCTCCCACCCAAATAAGATCATTCCGGCCACTTACTTTGTTTTGGCATTCCCCTGCCCCCGCCTCCCCTAACCAATTCCTGCTTTATTATTTACTTTTAAAAAATCTCTTTCTGCGTTCTCATATCCCTACCCACCCACCCAACCACCCACCCCCCCGTGCAGCACAGCAAATGGGTTTATATTAAAACTAAGCTTCGTTGACGGCACCGGTTGGAATCAGGGTTGCCACGTTATCATTCCAGTTTGGTACTTTTTAAAACCAAATTCCAAGACTGGACACTTTCAGTCATTTTAACATTTACCTCCTGTCAATAGCATTAGACAGACTGGCATTTAATCAGACTGATTTTTATAGAGAAGGAGTAAAAAAATCATGATGTATTCTTTTTATCGCAAGTATTTAAATTCGTATCTAGAGAAACATGAATAAAGAGTCGAGTCGAATTTGGCATTTTTGATACTAACCAGCATGTGCGATTCTTTTATTTGGCATTTTCCCCAAAAAAGCTATCTGGCATTCTTGGTTTGTGCCCTGGGACTAAGAAAAAATATTAACCCCAACATTTCCCCAAAGAAGTGATGGATCTGTCAGAGCTATCGGAGAATGAAATGAGGACCCATCTAGCTTGAGCGTCCCCTAATAAATTTTGTCTTACTGGGGCGTGGAGTAGTTTAGATCGGATGACTTATGGCTGGCGGTCATTTTAATTTTCTACAGGCGAGTGCCTCTTTTCAATAATAATCAATTTGCTGATTATAAAACTATTTACCATCATAGTTAGCTTTTGTTTTCATAGTCCTGTTGTTATTTCTACGCTTAGGTGATGAAAATCAGTGATTATAAAGCCATCGGAAGTAGAAGTTCATACCATTTTTTGTTGTGTGAAATGAACAGTAAGAATAGAACAATGCCGTCTATACACAATTCCAAATTTAGATTCAGCAATTCCATCACTAATGCGTTAATGGGGAAATGACAGATGTGTATCTGTTTGTTTCTTTTGAATTGTCTTAGGGGCTTTTCAACGTTTTAAATGAATTTCCATTATTGTCGTAATATGAATAAAAATATGTTTTAAAAACTCTCACTTAAAGCTCCAAGTTTGATCATTTTTGACGAGATCAGGGTGATTTCCTTCCATCTATATTTGAAGGATGAGTTTTTTAAAAAGTGTTTTTTGAGAGTACTGCATAGATCTAATTGTTTGTCAATAGTCTAAACAAGATCTGAATATGTGCATTTTGTTAGTCACTGTACCCGTTTTAATTAAAATTAATAAAAACGAGCAGATCTACATCTTTTAGCTATGCCTTTATTTTCTTGTTTCCTATCTTAACTTATATAAGGCTGGATATATGACTCATCCTTTAAATGCCTTTAACAATATCACATAATATATAATCGGGAATAGCATGATATGCAACATTACATTCAGTTTGCTACTAATCGTTAAGGTAACAATTATAAGACAACGCAAAGTCAAACACTAACAATTATAGACAACTTGAGGTATTGGAAATCGTTTTTTACTAAATCAAAATTATACGAAGTTCACAGAATAATTTAAAAAAAAGTCTCAATCAAATATCAGAGAAATAAACTCTGCCAACAATGAATTTTGAATTGTTTCAAAGAACGAGTATTTTTTATCTTAACATTTAGACTATTTCAAAAATTATTAGCGAGATAACTCAATTAGTAGAACACTCGCTTTACACGCAAAACGAATGGGATCAATCACGACTGAAGTCGAGATTTTTTATGAACCCGCTATCTACCCAGCGGTGATTTGGTAGCTAGGTCTGTAAGATCCGGCGGAACGTACCGTGAGATCGACTCGAGTCCCATCCACACGCTCACAAACACAAATTACATTCTACTATGATAGTAGGGCACCTACAAGGTGAGATACTCCAGACACGACGAATTTTGTCTAGCTCCTTTTGCATTTGACCAAGCGTTTGAGTTCAGAGAGATTATTGTTTTCTACGCCCATGAAAAGGGAGCCCTCTGGATAGACTGAGCCTCCTTTGATGAAGGCCATACGTTTACCCCTCACCAGACGATCAAGCCCCAATGGAAGGATGTGCCCAAGATATCTTAAGATGGGACAACCTCCCGATAGAAGCATTCAATGATTCCAAAGTGGCAAATGATGAACTGTTCCACATTCTTCGTCTGATATGGGAATCATAAATATTCTCTTCCCCTTGACCTAGTCAACGATGTGTTCATAATGATCTATAAAAAGAACGGCATAGATGACTTTAAGAATAACGATGAATATGTCTCATATCATCATGTCAGTGATTTGAAAATGTCTTCAAATAGACCTATAACAATTCCCCATACGCAGCTAGGCAGGGTTTTCAGACCTGCAAGAGGTAGCAGAGACAGTGTGTGTAAATATATAATGGACAATGAGAATGCTACGAGAAGAATCAAAACCAGCTGTGGCGACATTCGTAGACAGCAGCGTTTTACACTGAGAGCAAATTGTTCCTAGATGTATCCTAAAACAGTCCTATCCAAAGAATAGCAAGCAATTGCTATTGTCTGTTTAACACTTTAGAAATCCGGATAAACTTCGGCTCCATTGGCCTAATGGCCGTGAAGAATTTATATTACAAATCGTAAAAGGTAATGAACCCACATATACCCTTGTAATAATGCTAAGTCAAATCTAACAATTATTATAGACCAACGAAGGCATTGAGAATAAAATCAAAGATGTACAAAGTTCATAGAATTGTGAAAAAATAAATAACTCTGAGGGAAATTATCTAGATCTCGAGGTCAACCATGGTTTAAATTTGTTTTAAAATATTGCATTTAGTTGGGCGAAAGTGTTAAAACTCGGCTTAACAAACATAGCCGGCTTTGGACAAAATTAAATATTATTCAAAGACTTTTGCGGGGTGTTAGTTGTAAGCAAGAGACAACTCTGTTTGAGGATGCATTATCTACCAGCTTGTTGAGATGTCTAGACAGTCATATTCGTGGACATAACAAACTCCCAAAATGTTAAAAAGGATATGCTGCCGGACTCAAAACAAAACAGGTATTTAAAAATTTGACCAGAAAACATTTCCTGCAAATATCGGTCGATTAAAATGGCTCTCACCTTGGTAAAAAAAAATCCTCGCGTTGTCCCAGGTTTCAGAAAATTTGCTAAGATGAGCGTCATTTCAATCGATCTATATTTGAAAGACGAGTTTTCTGGTCAACATTTTAACTACGTGTTTTCGAAGAGTACGGCAGTATAAAGGATATTGACATTTCATAAATTAATCTTCAAGTCAAATATAAGAATATAAGAAGAGGTCTTTGCTCTGAAAGTAATAGTAATAATAATAATAATAATAATAATAATAATAATAATAATAATAATAATAATAATAATAATAATAATGATGATGATGATAATAATAATAATAATAATAATAATAATAATAATAATAATAATGATAACAATAATAATAATAATAATAATAATAATAATAATAATAATAATAATAATAATAATAATAATAATAATAATAATAATAATAATAATAATAATAATAATAATAATAATAATAATAATAATAATAATAATAATAATGATAATAATAATGATAATAATAATAATAACAATAATAATAATAATAATAAATACTCCCTTCTATCAGACCCTCCAACCCTTCCTATTTTCCGATTTCTTTAAGTAAAGAAAAAATTAAGTCCAACCCATCAGTCTTTCTGTCTGTCTATCCATCTATCTATCTATCTATCTATCTATCTATCTATCTATCTATCTATCTATCTATCTATCTATCTATCTATCTATCTATCTATCTATCTATCCATCTATCTATCTATCTATTGTGTGATTTACCTATCTAATATGTTATTTATCTATATGTGCGCACTACAAGCAACAAACCATGCATGTTACGCACAATTACACTCTATCTATTCACCTAACTACATACCAACCTGCTTATCTATCAGTCTATCTTTCTATCCATCTATTTATCTATATCTACCTACCTACCTATCTAGCTCTTTATCCATCTGTCCATTCATGCATTTATCCATTCACACAGCCATTGATCTATCTATATATCGATCTGTCTCTATCTTTCTAAGATATGATAAAAAGGTAACTGTGTGATGCGCATTGAGCTCGATAAATCCCTTGTGAAGTGTTATTGTTAGTTTGTATTTTTAGTTTTAAAACTGAATTTGAAGAGGGTTGGTTTTTTTTAAAGAAAAAATCTAGACACAGCTAAAGGAAAAAAAAATGTTTAAAAACAACAACATGAGGACGACACCAAAGGAAGACAACCGTCAGTGTGTGAAATCAGGCCTTCCGTTCGGTGTGTGGGGGTCTTATATCGATCTTTGGTTTAAAATAGGGGTATGGAAAATTGGACTTGTGACAATAACTTAATGTTGCAAATGGTGTCAGGGTAATTCCCTTGAGTAATTCCTTACGGTCTAGTAATATTATAGTATTCTTAAACTCAAACGTTCGGAATTTCATACAAGTTTCGGGAATGAGTTCGACACCTGTAAATGCAATTCAATGATATTTTTTTTCCCCCCCCCCCCCCCCCCATGACTTCACCCATGATGTTGCTCATGAAAATGTCTAATTTTTTTCACACCAATGGCTGGAATTTTAACTGATATGAAAATATTTGACCTTAAGAATCATTTTTGCAGTAAAGATATCATTTCGCGTCAACAATCCTTTTTTAGTAGAACCAGATGCAGGGGATAAATATTTAATAAACATAAAATGCTCCGTGGAATGATGGAGTCTTGAAATCGATCGGATTGGATAATAAACTGTAAAATATTTTAAAAAACAACGATGTTGCATTTCGCGTTCTTTAATTTTTAGGAGAAAAATTAATACATGGAACGAATTTACTGTGTCCATGGTGTTCTAAAGGAAAACCTTAGAGTCACATCATGTCATAAGCAGGGTTTGAGTATTACTTGGTCTTCGTAAAAGGTATTGTCACTGGAATATAATATGTTTAATTTAACTATGGCGGGAAACAAGTATTAAAGTGAACTTTGATAAGGATCCACTAAAACTGATTAAAGCACTTTACTACAAGCCAACAGTAACGCTAAACATGTAATTCTGTTAGGCGATATTACAATTTTTGTTTTCCGAGAGAGACGACCAGGTGGTACCTATTTTACATCGTATTACGGTTAGATAATGGAAAGAGTAAAGAGCCTTTACTAATAACTTAACTATGCCCCACCCAGAGCGGAACTCGAACCCTAGACCTTCCTGTCCGAAGGCGAGTTTTATACCACTAGATCACAAAAGGCACAAGCTTATCCCACATATCTAGACACAAATCTGCCTTTGTAGCTTTCACTTCATTTGAAAGACTGACGCTTTTATGAAATCAAGTCTATAGTTATATACTTTTCCAGTTTGGTTAGAGCCTTCAAACCAAATATTACATTGCGCGATAAGACGTAATATCTTCCATGAAAAATATTTTTTAAAAAACCCCCGTGTTTTGAACAGAATCTTCTTATAATTATCTCAACTTAGTTTTTGTCTATGGATTTAATTTATCGTAACGTTATGAAAGTATAGTATACCCCTCCAAATAGAAATTTCAATAAAATAACAAAATGAAATAAAGATAGAAATAGGAATCGCAAGCCCCTGAAACGAGGACCAACCCGTGTGCGCCAGCAATGAGTTCCCGGCAGTCTGTGGCCTCTTACTCTTATAAAACACATTTATTTGCACTTTTAGTTCAAATATCGATCGATTAGGTTAAATCTCCAATTTGACAAAATGTCTCAAACCTGAGACTTCGTAGAAAAATTGGGTTTGAAAATTTGTTTTTCACGATTGAGGGTTATCTTAAACAATCGATATTTAAAGTAAAAGCTGTGTGGTCAAAGTGTAAATAATGTGTTTTGTCAGTTTACTTCAGTCTGTGGGCCTGATATTGATCTGTGTGTTAAAACAACGACAGGGGAAATTAAAGTGTCTACAACAAGACAATCATTTTCTTCTTTCTCCTCCCTCTTATTCTTTCTATAAACCGACGGACTTAATTAAACTGAGCATTGTTGTTGATGCCCAATGGAAAAAGAAAAATGGGGCAAAACCAACGAAAAATAACACATAAAAACAAATATAAAAATAATCAAAGGTACAAAACTGGAACCCCACGCACTATAAAAACAAAGAAGCAATTTTATGATAAAAATAATAATAATGATAATAATAATAATAATAATAATAATAATAATAATAATAATAATAATAATAATAATAATAATAATAATAATATTAATAATAATAGTACTATTATTATTATTATTATTATTATTATTATTATTATTATTATTATTATTATTATTATTATTATTATTATTATTATTATTATTATTATTATTATTATTATTATTATTATTATTATTATTATTATTATTATTATTATTATTATTATTATTTATTATTATTATTATTATTATTATTATTATTATTATTATTATTATTATTATTATTATTATTATTATTGATGTCACCCGCCCGTCATTTAATTATAAATTAGGAATAGGGGTTACTAAGGACATTTCGCATTAGAAACAAATTAATTTGGATCTTTATTGTTTAAAAGTCGAGAAAAAGAAATATAAATTCACATAAAGACAATGAATCTGGAGTGGGTTGGTTGGAGGAAGAGAACAGTTGAAACTGTATGCCCCACTAGGGACCAACACGAAGTCAGAAGCAAAGCTTGAAACAGACTTTGGACACTGTCAGTCATAATGTTGGTAACGAATTTCAACTCGGATCTACGGAAAGTGAGACACAGGGCTATGTTTCTTGTTTAAGCGGAAAACAATACGATAGCTCCATGTTATATCATCCAATTATATATTTGGCAAAATTTGATTTTTGTGTAACATTAAAGTTCCAAACCAGTGGATCAATGGTCACCAAATTTTGCATGATGTTGAATATTGGCATGAAGACATTTGCGTGTATTATGAGATTGATTAGACATCGTGATGATTTTATCAAATAATTAAATTTGTTTCGTCAAATCTCAGTGAAAATAGAAGCTAACTTTTTTAGCACGTGGGTTGTATGTCAACCTTTCGATGTCCATTTACAAATTATTGAACAAACGAAAATATTTATTTATTATCATTATTCATCATCATCATCATCATCATCATCATCATCATCATCATCATCATCATCATCATCATCATCATCATCATCATCATCATCATCATCATCCTCATCATCATTATCAACATCTTCATTATCATCATCATCATCATCATCATCATCATCATCATCATCATCATCATCATCATCATCATCATCGTCGTCGTAATATAGTTCAAGATAGAAACGGTAAGTTACTCAATGAGAAAATGATACAATATTGGCGGGAGTACTTGCATTGAATCGATACCAGTTCATTCTCATTATTTTGAATATAGTCAATTTCTTAAAATGTATATAAACAATTTTCGTTCTTAACGTTGAGAACGAAATCTATGATAAGTGAGCGAAATATATATAAGATATTAAATGCAGAAAATATCTCTCCATGCCCCCCCCCCCCCCAAAACAAAGGTCCTCGGAGCTCTCTTGAAGTCGAAAAATGTAGTCTATGAATACTTGAATAATAAATTTTGAGTTGCTCTACTTAGCATCACATCCATTGAACGGACAACTATGCTTGTTTGATGATATCAATCGGCTTGGTTCTTTGGACATGTTTGGGTCGTTTTCATCTCTTGACATATTATGTATTGTATAAAAAGCCAAGATGTAATAGAGTAGTCCTTCCGGGCTTTCCCGGTTAGTCGTTAACGTGTCAAACAAACAAACGAAATCAAAAACAAAATAGAACAATACAAACAAAACTTAAACAAATGTATAAAATATTTAGTTTTTATATAAAGCAACATCAACTCAACGTGCTTAATGCACTTTACAATGGTCCCAAACCAGCAGCAATGACAACTGTAAGGCACTAATGCAATTTTTTGAATAGGAAAGGACAACGCTGTTACTGACCAGGCACTCACTTTTTACCTGAGTGCAGTGAGGGAATGTGAGCAAAGTGCTTTTTCTAGTACTTAACTTTGCGCCGACCCCGACCGAAATTCGAGCGAGGTGAGTGTCCTACTACAAGATCAAAAAGCCGTACCTCATATGAATACATTCTGTATCTGTCTGATATACATCATATTTGAAAATATTAGGTAAGATACCCTAACTATGCCCTTAAAAGCCAAAAAAATAATTCGCAGTGGGAAATATACTTGTAAAAAGTGTTTTCGTGGCATATTATTTAAAAAAAAGGACTCTCACACACATTGTCATTTGAAGGTTTTTTCCTCACGTTAAAAGTTAATTTTTGTACAAAGCAATATCCACAAATGTGCTCAAAGCGCTTTACAAGGATTCCCAAGCCTATCACGGTGCTACGAGCCATGCAGCCCTAGGCGGTGGTACAATCTTTTCGATAGGGACAAACTGTTATAGGTTAGGCACTAATCTAATTTTTCCCCTGAATAGGGTAAGAAAATATGAGAAAAGAGACTTTTTCTAAGATATAAAACTCAATACCGTCAAAAGCAGGACTCGAATCTTGAAAATAAAGGTCCGTTGTCGAGAAATGCAACACTGGACCACAAAGCTGCACAATCATTTAATCAACGAATATAGCTTATCTGATCAATTCAGAATTCCACTATATCAACAAGGAGGCTGAAAGTTTGATTCGATGTACAATTAAAATAGAATGATATTGATAAATATTCAATTTATCCTCTGTTCAGACTTGACAGAAGGAAAAGCGCACAAACATTATCAATGGACTAAACACATTAATGACATAGCTAAACAAAGTTTTCCCTCCCAAAAAAGGTTAAAGATTGAAAGTAAAATGTGAAAAAAATGTTTAGGGAGCATAACAATCCGGGCTAACGAGACCCTCCCTCGCCCCGTCTATTGCTCTTCTCCCTATCTACCCATCAGCGATTGGGTAATTGGATCGAATTTACATCTGGTAGCTCGATTGACAGACTGTCTAAATCCCAATATGGCTAAAATTCCGGTGAAATTGAAATGCTTCCAGTGAAAGAAAGAAAAGTATGGATAAAAAAGAGTGAAATAATACTCCATTCGCCTCCGGGTTTTACTCGTTCAAATTCTCAAAACAGTGTGTAACTAGAATGCGTATGAGAGGGCGTAAAAAGGATTTTTACGGAAGTGGAAAGAATGTGGAATTACTCTGCTAAGATCGAACAGAGCAATTTGGATTCAATCTCAATTATAAATGACAATATTAAGCATATAACATTTATATAGAATATAACCACAGTTTTACTTCCTGCCCCATATCGCGTAACAAAAAAAAATCCACAATCCTCACAGGATTATTAATTCTCCGCCTTTCGAGATATTCCCTTTATAATCTTAAGGCTTCCTGACTTTTTCTTGTCGTTTTTAAACAAGTGATGGTTACGTCTTTCCAAATTGATATAAACCCTTCATTGCTTCCATGCCAACTGTCGTATTTATTTATCTTCGGCGGCTAGGATTGTAATTGTTCCTTTAACTACTTTCAATTTCAATGTCAATAGAGTGTCAGTGGTTCGTTATAATTTACTGAAAACTGAATTTCTTAAGCCTCTCGTTCATCAATACATGTTTACTGCAGTTTTTTTTTTCATGGAAAAAGTTTATAAACACCTTCGCAAAATATGCAGCATCGCGAAAATGGTCGCTGTTTTAATATCTTGTATTTCCAGAAATTTTAAAATATTTATTTATCATGATATTTTTAGGGGATTCAAAGGGTTGGATGGCCATTCTTAGATACTGTCTGTCAGAATTTGTAACAAAAACTCATTTTCGACAAAATGTATTGAGAGCTTTATCATTATGCGCCAATTTAAAGTGGACCAACTTCGCACAAAATCTCAGCTCAAGGAAAATCAGATTCATTCTTCTTCCGCTTCATTGTCGTTCCCACTCATATTGTCTTCATGTTTGAATGTCCAGTTGTGAAGAAACGTTGCCTTCCTCAGCCCAGTCTGTTTCCCATATATCTTGGTCTGCAAAGGTGTGATACGAGGTCAAACATTCTCTCTTGCTTACTTCAGGCAGGTTTGCAATATATCACCACAATCACACATGACTATTCCTCCTATTTTGAAAATCTTGCGTATGTGGTGTTTCAGGCGATAGTATCCTGATCGCAATATAAATATTGTGACATGGTCTTTTCTATTCATAACTTTGATGTATTTTGTACAAGTTGGCTTTTGTGTGGGACTTGATGATTGACTTGTTCTCGCCAACTTCATAAAATCATTAAATCCCATTTTCTTTGATGCGCAAATTTATTCAATGATAAAATAGCTCTATAATTTTTAATGAAATAAAACCGTCTTCTCTCAAATTATTACAGTGAAAATTAACTAAAGTGAACATGAGCTTAGAAAATCGATGGGCCTGATGATGGTTTGATCACTTTTGAAATAGGCAAGTCTCTCTAGTAACAAATGATTTTAATGTATTTTTCTTTATGTTTTGCCTGGCACTTCCACATACACACCAGGGGCTTTTGCCACACGTTAATTTGCCGTGATGCATTCCTATACAAAACAACAAATTAAGAAAATTGATTCCGATCACATCAAATTATATCTTTCTCCCAAGATAAGAAATATTTCAATGCTTTCAAAAATATATGGATCGTGGAAGATTTTTATTCTCTAGGGAATAAAACCATTCGGTTTGTTTGGAAGCGATACTGGTCAATGAAAATGAAGATATGGAAATTTGAATTGTTATTATTAGTTTATGGGAGAGTCGATGGTTGGCGCTGATCGTGAGGAGTATCCAGAATGAGAAATCAGCATATTTTCTCCTCATGATCTAAAAGTTTGAAATCTTTTTGGGTCAAATTAGTTTATTCCTACAGTGAACAGGTCTTTGTAAATGGCTTATTGAATCGTTTGATAAGTGAAACGTCTAAAATCTAGAATTGTATGTATGAAACAGTGCTAGACAAGGCAAAGAGAAAAATACAAGATAAAAAAAAAACAACCCCAAAAACTCAGCATATTGGTTTAATTTTTTTCAACTTTTTATTTGGGGGGGGGGGGGAGGGGGTGGGGTCTTGTATTGTTCTCTCTTCGTTGTCTCGCACTGTTTCATACACTCTTTACAGATCTTTATTTTACGCCATTCCCAGCTCCCTAATTTAGTACTTTGATATTTTCTAAATGCAATATGCCTTGGTGTAAATACTCATTTAATCGAGCAACAACAACAAAAACAAAAAAAAAACAACAAAAAACAAACAAAACAAATGACAATGCTGTCTTCATGAAAAAAGACTTGTATACAAATAAAAAAGGCTTAGCCTTTTCTTAATCCAACAATGTAAAATTGGCTTTTTGTATAGCGCAAAATCGATCACATGCGCTAAAAGAGCTTTATATGGTTCTAAAGCCAACAGTAACTCTTGACATGTAGGACAGGACAAAGCGCCCGTACACTTTTTAAAGACAAAAATCAACACTAATAGCGGCCTTTTACTCATACTTTTATACTGAGTCCGGATAAAATATATTACTAAAGACTTTATGTCAAAAACTCAACTTTGCCACACCCGCAGAGAATTGAATACTTTAGTCACTGCTCAGGAGTCGAGTGACATACCACTAGACACAATGTAAAGTGTAAAGGCGCATACACAATGTAAACGGGGATACGCAAAGCCATAAATTAATTGTTCCTGATTTTAAATATTCTTCCTTACAATACCAATTTGTTTCCATTTCGTCCCGAGCATGGGCTTTGTTATATATCGATCTATTAAGATGACCCTGAGTTTGTCCAAAGACTCAAGCCTGAGATATCTAACAACACTAATATTTTTGTCATTTTTTAGGGAAATTCAACTATGATGACTGTTTGTTTTATGATCTTGTTTTTGAGAATGTAATCATAATTTTGAGACATTCAGGTCATATGAGTTGTAAATTCCTTTTCCTACTTTAAAAAAATGTAATGCGTTCAAACCTGGGACATCTAATACTATTCAGTTTTTTATTTTTCAGAAATTCTGCGTTATCCAACATTTCAGAAAAGCCTTAAATTTAAACTAAAGATGGAGGAGATTTTAAGTAGAAGTACGATGCAGAAGTTTCGTTGTCAAAATTATAAAGATAGTTTTTTGTCCATGTAGGGACATAACTGTTTGTTATTGTTTTTGTCGTTGGTAAAAGAAGAATTTATCCTAAAATGTTCTCTGTCTGTTACCTTTTATTTTTATTTTTTTACATTCTTTTGAAACTCGTTTTTAAAATGAAGAATTGATATACGATCATTCAATAAATAGATAGGTAAATGAACCGATATATATATATATATATATATATATATATATATATATATATATATATATATATATATATGTATATATACATACATACATACATAAATGAATAGATGATACGTAATAAATAAATAAATAGATAAATAAATTCCCTTTATTTCTCCCAAGGCAAATTCGCCATTATGGCCTATTTCGAAATAAACTGATAAACAGGCGTCAGCGGTAATCAGGAGGTCTGAGGTTTAATCCCCAGTCGAGACAGGCTGGGTTTTTCTCTTGTATTTTACTCTCTGTTATTATTTCAAACACAATGTTTGTCTATGTCTATGTAAGATTAAAACAGTTTTATATTCGTGCGAAAAAAAAATCACGACAATCCGATGAACAGAGGGATTGTAACGTACAAGTCACAGCCAATGGAGACCGTCATAGGAATTCCCTCGTGCATCGACAGCCTCCATCTTTCAACGTGATATCGATTTAGCTTGAAATAACGAGGGTACTAAAATTATCCAATATTACCACTATTTTCATTATACTTTGATGTTTTTGTGCTGAGGGATTGATGTTATAATATGTTATGGATATTGAAACGTTGACACGTTAAACTTGAGGCTTTTAGTTATAGGTGCGGGCAATTCAATTAAGATGACTCTTGATTTTGAGGAATTTACCCAGTTAACTGCCGTACTCTGGGGAAAAAACACTTATTTAAAAAATGGCCCAAAAATTCGTCTTTTAAATTTCGATTGATTTTTAATGAGGTCCCAGGTTTGAGAGTCTTTTCCCCTAAAATAAGGGTGATTTTAATCGATTGATATAATTTGAAGTACGAGATTTCTGACTAATATTTAAATACGCGTCTTTCTAGACTACGGCAATTAACGGGTTAATTACTATTTTGAGACTTTCAGGTCGTATGAGTTGTATTCTAAGTTCATATTCCGGTTAATAAAAACAACAAAACAAATGAAATAATGAATGTGTGCACATTGTTTTGTTGACTTGCGTTAACCAACGTCATCCTATAATCTCTCGTTCGTCTTTCGTGTTTTGTTGACAAAAAGAAAGAAAACCCGAAACATCCAGAATATCTGTCTTCGTAACTATCATCCGATATTATTGTCATTATATATTTCTTTTAGCTTCTTCAAGCAGCAACCTTTGCATGTATAAAGGGCACTTCCACAGTTCCACCAGACGCCCAGCAGGTCGAAGTATGAACACCTTTTGGTGCCCTTTTTGTGATGTTTATAATATCCCCAATGCCTACCGCCGGGTACTTGTTTAAACCCGATCTGGTGGAATAATAAAGGCAAAGGCTAAATTGTCTGATGAAAGTACATCGACGGGGGTCATTGTCTTCTTTCTCGTTCATCATCGCTTGACTTTGTAACAGATAGGACACCGTTTGCTGCGCCATTGTCCCAACATGGATTTCAATATAATTTCTTGTATCTTTTTAAAACTATTGAATAGATGTTGGTCCACGTTTAAGTAAAATGCTCATCATTTCTGCCCGTCAGATGAATTGTACCAACTCACAAAACAGTGTTTCACCTTAAACAGTCTAGTCTGATTTAGATAAATTAGGGCGAGACCTTATCTCCTAACCCGCGGTCTATAAACAATAACAAAAAGTTGGAGTTACAACAATATAAGTAGATTGAGATAAAACCACCTACCTGTAAAACAGTCAATAAGTTGTTGACGTCCAATGATTTGATATTTCTAAACAATTGTAAACACCCTGCTTTATTTATAATAGTTGTAAACATAACCATGGGTCAAGCTGAACAAATGACCCATTGTGTTTTAGATATTTCGAATACCGTGCATATCGGTTTACGTTGAAGTAAAATGCTCACCAGTTCTTGCCAGAAAACACAGAATACTGTGTGTAGTCGTACACGTTTATACTGCCGTACTCTGGAAAAACCCATAACATTTTAAAATTTGGCCAGAAAACTCGTCCTTCAAATATCGATCGATTTAAATGACCCTCATCTTGGCAAAAAAAACCTGTCAAATCTGGGACTTGGCGAACCGTCTTGGTGAAAGAGACAGATGATCGTCGAGGCAGAGGTTGTCTTATCAGTCAGGTTCAGAATTTCTTATTGCAATGAGTATATCCTAGAGCCCGAATTGTTGCGGTCATCTGTGACGCATCGCATCAATCCGTTATTAAGTCGGAATGGAATTGAAGAGTGATTTTCCATAACTCCCTATTTCCCCTTTTCTCCTATTTTGAGATATTGAGAATTATTTGCCCTAAATTTTTTCATTCGGTTGTTATTTTATCACATTTAAACTTCAAATTCACCAAATCTAGGGAATTTCTTGTGTCAGTTGATGCTTAAAATAAAATTTACATTTCAATTTATCTCATGGATGGAAAATCTCAAAAAGTAGAAAAATCGGCTTCAGGAGTATTGGAAAATCAGTCTTCAACTGGTGAACAAAATTCAGTTTAAAATAACATGATGAAATTTAGTAAATTTGGTATTATTGAAGTTAAAGAAACGAAACTCACTCTCCCAAACAAAGTCATTTATAATAAGTCAAATTTAAAACGAAATGAATATGTTTATGTTGTGTATATCGCACGCGTGAAATAAAGAGAGGAAGAGAGAGAGAGAGAGAGAGAGAGAGAGAGAGAGAGAGAGAGAGAGAGAGAGAGAGAGAGAAAGAGAGATAGATAGATAGATAGAGAGAGAGAGAGAGAGAGAGAGAGAGAGAGAGAGAGAGAGAGAGAGAGAGAGAGAGAGAGAATAAGTAGGAGTGAAATATCTGTTCAATGTTATAGTTGTCATATAACGTTATAACAAGTGTAACTAAATGACAAATTGCCATATTTATGGACAATAAATAATATTAAATATTATTATTATTATTATTATTATTATTATTATTATTATTATTATTATTATTATTATTATTAAGGCTCTGTTTTGGGTCCAATTCTTTTTGTTTTGTATACTTCTCCATTATCTAATGTCATCACTGGTCATGGGCTGCGCTATCATCTCTATGCAGATGATACGCAACTTTATGCTACTGATAAAACTAAAAATCTCGAAAATATTGTGAAACGTGTGGAAGAATGTGTGACGGATGTGAAAGAGTGGATGGATGCAAACAAGTTGAAAATGAATGAGTCAAAAACAGAAGTGATGATTGTGGGAAATAGAGGGCAGTTGAAGGTGAATGATGATTTTGAGGTGTTGATTGGGGTGAAAAGATCAAAGTTTCAAAGACTGTGAAAAATTTGGGTGTCTATTTTGATTCAGAAATGAAAATGTCAGCTCACATTTCTGCTCTCTGTAAATCTTTATACTTTCAATTGAAGAAAATCAGTTCGATCCGTCAGTATATTGCAATTGGAACATGTAAAACATTGGTTGTTTCCCTCATTTTTTCGAAACTAGACTATTGTAACTCGCTGCTTGTCAACTTGCCTCAGGCTTCTATTAAACAATTGCAACTACTGCAAAACAGTGCAGCAAGATTAGTTTTTGGCAAAAAAAAAATTTGATCATGCAACCCCTTTGTTGGCCTCTCTCCACTGGTTGCCCATTGAAAAGCGCACATATTACAAAGCAGCGTGTCTTGTTTATAAGTGTTTGGCCTGTATAGCACCGGCATATCTCACAGATCACGTGGTCATGTGTAAATTTGAAAATTACACTTTAAGATCATGTAATGACCAAACGAAAATTTCGGAAAAAAGATCAAGAACAAAATTTGGTGATAGATCGTTTGCTTGTTTCGGCCCCAAGATTTGGAATGAACTACCACGTGGTCTGAGGGAGTGCAAGTCTTTACCTACTTTTAAAAAGAATCTCAAGACACATTTTTACTGTATTTGTTTTTCTTGACTCTATATGAATCCTTGATTTGGCTATGAATTGTTATTGTTGTTATTATTTTATTTTTTTATTTTTTCACTTAAAATTGATATTTATATTGTAAAGTGCCCAGAGCTTGTGTTTTACACGAGAATGAGCGCTATATAAATGTGTATTATTATTATTATTATTATTATTATTATTATTATTATTATTATTATTATTATTATTATTATTATTATTAATTTTGATAAGCTATGTCCTGTTTTAAGTATCAGATTCACCCCCGACATAATACTGTTTTGAAACGTGGGGTCACATATAAGCCATCATTAGTTTAATGGAAGACAAATGTCCCAAACCAACCCATATATTCCCAAATGCAAACATTGATAAAACTGCCTTACTCAGAAAAATTACGTTTTTAAAATTTTGGGCAGAAAACTCGCTCTTGAATAATCGATTGATCAGAATGACCCTCATCTTGCTAAAAAAAACCCCAATCAAACCTGAGACTTCACCAAGTTTGAGAATTCTTGACAAGTTGAGGGTCGTTTTAATCGATTGAACGAGTTTTCTGACCAAAATATTAAAAACATGTTTTTCAGAACCGGCAGAATTGGACCACCCATTATTCTTGTTCGGTTATCAGCTTATAAATATGTGGACCTCTAAATCAATTCTCTGGAGCTACTATCCTCGTGTGGATAAACTACTGATACACGAATAAAATGGGAATTCCTTGAATAAATTGATTCGAGTCAGCGTCTTGAGTTTAAGGACAATCAGTCTAAAATTTTAGGAAAAACCAAACAAACAAAATAAATATAACCGATATAGTCCTAAATTTCAGCGTTTGAAATATAAATTCTATTTCGTTATTGCATTGTAGTAATTAAAGTCGACGTATGCTCATTTGCAGATCTCATAACCCAAATTGTCATGGTCTCATTGTTGTAACACTCTCACATCAACGCAAATTATTGTCCATTACAACAATATTAATTCGAGTTCAAGATTGTGTTCGGACATTAGGCATTCTATTGTGCGCACGAAGGTTAACTTGAATACTCTGCTGTTAGAAAATTTATATATGGACTGTAAACAAGAATGTTTGTGGAGCATTCTAATGGATTCTTAAGACAACCCTATGTTGCTCTGTGCTGTAACATACATATTTTATTAACCAGATATTAAAGATGAAAATCAACCTGTTACATTTGTGCTTCTTTCCTTTATACCTCTTTCCTATTGCACTCCTCCTCCTCCGCCTCCTTCTCTTCTCTTCCGTTCCTTCTCCTCCTCTTCCTTCTCCTCCTCTCTTCCACCTCCTCATTTCCTTATCATACTCTCCCTCCATCTATACTCGCACACCTCCCACACTTATTTCACTTTATGAACGTTATCATCTTATTCGTCTTCCTTCCTAATCTCCTTTTTATAATAATAATAATAATAATAATAATAATAATAATAATAATAATAATAATAATAATAATAATAATAATAATAATAATAATAATAGTAATAGTAATAATAATGGTGATGATGATGATGATGATGATGATGATGATGATGATGATGATGATGATGATGATGATAATGATGATGATGATAATAATAAAAAGAAGAAGAAGAAGAAGAAGAAGAAGAAGAAGAAGAAGAAGAAGAAGAAGAAGAAGAAGAAGAAGAAGAAGAAGAAGAAGAAGAAGAAGAAGAAGAAAAGAAGAAGAGAAAAGAAGAAGAAGAAGAAGAAGAGAAGAAGAAGAAAAAAGATAATAATAAAATAATAATAAAAATAATAATAAATAATAATAATAAATAATATAAATAATAATATAATAATAATAATAATAATATAATAATAATAATAATAATAAATAATAATAATAATAATAATAAATAATATAATAATAATAATAATAATAATATAATAATAATAATAATAAAATAAGAGGGGGGGGGGGGGGGGGAGGGGGGGAGGGCGAAGTGGTCGAGTGGTTAAGGTATTGCACGGAAGGACCCGGGTTCAAGCCCCGCTTCAGGCACTTTCGTTTTTTTCCTTGAGCAAGATTATTAACCCCCGATTTGCTCACTTGGACAACATGGGTGATTTCTGTTGACATCAGACATCTTGTTTGATGAGCTATCTATATTCCTTCGTGGAATGCATAGGCGACGATATCTTATGATGTCGCGGCGGAAAAGGCATAATTTTTAAATAATGATAATAATAATAATAATAATAATAATAATAATAATATAATAATAATAATAATAACAATAATAATAATAATAATAATAATAATAATAATAATAATAATAATAATAATAATAATAATAATAATAATAATAATAATAAAATAAAAGAAAGAAAGAAGAAGAAGAATAAGAAGAAGAATAATAGGAAAGTAATAACAGTAATGATACTGGTGATGATGATGATGATGATGATGATGATGATGATGATGATGATGATGATGATGATGATGATGATAATGATGTTTATTATTGAATTGTTTTAGACACAACATTTGTATTCAAAGAAGTTTTACATGAAAATAATACGGGACAATTGTTATTTTTGAGAATATTGATTTCTGATCGCTGGACAATAAACAAAGGATTGAAAAGAATACATTTAAAACAAAGCGCTTTCTCCATAAGCAAGGTGAGATTAGGACGAACAGAAACAAAGATATTTCACATGGAAAATAAATAGAGGTAAAAATACTCACTGCAGTTTTTAGATCGTCTCCATAGGAAAAAAACGAATTGAGAAAATTGCCTTCCCTCTAAAGCAAACGAACAAAGGAGGTGAAGGACGAAGTTACCAGTTTAAATAAAGGTTTGCACGGCTACTTGCATAGCATATTGTTTTGTCTTTAAAAATAAAATTGAGCTAAAATTCCTGAAGACCCGGTCATAAAAGTTTTTTTTTAATAGACTGCATTGATGATGATGCAAATAATATTGTACAAGATACAAACGATTGTAACAATGGTACACACAAAATGTCATCTACAGAACTTCTTATGTATCAGTTTTACAATCACAACATCTAATGTAGATATATCTACCAACCATGGCTGTCTTCAGTTCATCCCATAAGACAATGTCATGGATCCTCTCAATTCTGAACACTTTTCACAAACTTTTGACCCAAGCGAGTTTATATTGTAATATCGTACGGTGTCACAGTGCGATTCCACGTACCTCTGTGTCAAAACATAGTAAGAGATGTTCAAAATCTAGAGGGCACATGATCGCGGCTTGTAGGCATGTGCTAAAAGTGTGTTATGCTGCCGATGGAATCAATTAGCCATCAAAATAGGGAAGAAAAATGTGATGTCAAAATATCTGGATCCTATTTCATCGGAAGTGTAAAACCACTCTTCCGAAGGACTGGTTACATGTCTTGTGTAATTGATCTTCTTGTTTCAGAGCGATGGCATCACGTTTTCTAGTCTAAAGATCAATCATTTTTTAAAGTTCCGGAAATGTTAAGAATCTGCCCATACATCCTGCTACTGAAATAGTTATGAAACCTTCCTGTAACCTATTCATTATTAAGACTTCGAAGGACTGTTAATACACACTCCCAAGGATTTAGGAACCATAAGGGTAGAGGGTTTGATGTGACGACTTTTCTTCTCTATTAATATGAGCACAATGCTATGACACGGCGAGGCATGTAATTGCTTTTGTAACATTATATAATGAGGATATGTGATCTAGTGGTATGTCATGTTTACAAATTTACGAAATGAAACCCCTTTGAAACCGCAGCATTTCAGTCAATTCAATATATTATTATTATTAATCTCCCAGCAATCCTCACAGATACAATACAATCTAATGACCATATCTCTAAATAGGAATTCAACATTACGGGTGAACTTGATGTTATTTTTACATTTTGCTAACCTACCAAGGACTTCCACTTTTGTCTGTCGGTTGCATGGAATGCAATGTTATTCCAGTTTAGGCTAGCCTCTTTCAGTTCTTTATCTTTGTCTTTTGTCAACTGTCATCTTGCAGTGTGTAGTTCTTGGCAAAGCAGTTACCTTCAATCTGGCAACAAATCCCAGTCATCTCCATCTGCCCCTCTTTATAGTTATAGTTAATCTCATTATACCTGCCCTTTCTCTCAGAGTTTCATTTCTAATTTTATAATGTCTTTTATTGACGGATAGGAAATTACAAACAACCAGGTTTTTTAGAAGTTCAGAAATACAAGAGTTGTGTCATGCCCAAAGAAAGCAATTTGATTTCCTGAAGTCCGCCCTCGGGGGTTGGTTAGACAGTGCTTAATTTCCATGTTGGAATAATGTCTACAGCTTTTTTGTTGCTTTTTATCAATGTAGTTCATTCAGCGTTGATCTGACTAATGCCAACATGTAAATACATTTCAAAACAGGAACGGTAGAGAGGGACAACAATTGTCTGCTATTTCTTTAACTAAAATAAGTAAAACATCAACATATCCAACGATTTTCAGACATCATCAATGTTGTCAATAAAAATATGCCCAAGGGGATCTTAAAAACTTTACACCACAAACCTATGTAAGTTTACTTCTTTGGTGTCAACGTCCAAGAGATTTAGTTTAAATCTAAACGTTTCATTTGCTTTCAGAGGGATACTTTTCTCATCCAATTTGGTTATTATTGTAACCGCCACGATATCAAGAGCCTCATCATTCAAATATTGGAGGTTTTCATTAGTTTTCCATTTGTTATTGATTAGAATGTACATGTGCCATGTAGGCGCTAATGCGTATAGAAAAGGTATTTATGAGAATATTTGTCTCTGATCATCACCACAATCTAATCATTTGATCAGATATAGTCTGCCCTACTTCAGTGACGATTGCAGCTCTTCTAATCTATCTATCTATTTATTTATATATCTATCTATCTATCTATCTATCTATCTATCTATCTATCTATCTATCTATCTATCTATCTATCTATCTATCCATCTATCTATCTATCTATCTATCTATCTATCTATCTATCTATCTATCTATCTATCTATCTATTTATCTATTCACCTATCTATTTCATTTTCATTGACTGACCTTTTATTCATTTAGCAGCCCCCACCTTCTCCATTATTGCTTTTAAGAACTAAGTGAATCCTTCTCATAAAAACTATTATACATTACTACAGCTTGAGAGAACAAAGCAACTCACATACTATTTTGGCTGATTCTACTCAAATACATTGTTCCTTCATTCGTTCAAATGCATTGTTCCTACTTCATCAGCTTTCTCCACATCTTTCTCTTTTTCCTCGCCCCTCACCTCGTTATCTCTTCAACACACGTCTCAATTAATTGTTTTCTCAAATCTTGGTACACATTTTTCACACTAAAATCACAACCAAACTTACACCACATAATATAATCGTACTCGTTACTCCTTTAAACCGACAGATGACGATACTGCTCTCGATTATCTTGCACCCAAATACTCTTCAACAGTCGTAACGTCACTCCTTTCTAATGACGCATGGTAACTTAGTAACACTGGCTCTAAACTATCGGAACAATGACGGACGCCGTATGAAATATTTCCCCGACGAGCGTAAAAGCGTATCCAGAGGGAAAAAACACATAAATTTGATCATGTTTTGACTTTTACACATTCTGATCACAAGGCATATGAAAAGTTCTAGCCAGCATGAAAAATAAAAAGTAATAATTTTCTTTGTTTAGAACCAAGATGGCCGCCGTTGCCGGGCGGCGTGACATCAGACTATTGAATCGTATTGAGACTGTCCCCCAGGGACATCTGTTATTGTCGCCAAAGATTCCTGCCTAGATGTTGCTTCCAATGTACACCTACTCCTGAAGCTGCTGCCTAGTTCCTCATCTTAAACATTTAAATCTTAGAGCCTTAGTCATTGCGCTTGGAAGTTATATAGCATAGGGACAATAATACTTTATATAAGAATAAATTTCAAAAGACATATTAACTTGATGTTATTCCTTGGAAGAAAGTGAATAATGTAAGACCGAAAATTCTTTACTTGGCGTCCAAATTTAAGACTATTTTTGCCGTTCTTTTCACGGTAGCATAAAAAGTACATATTTTGAAATTCTGGTTACAGTATAGAACAGCTATCACTGTTGAAGGTGAACCTACATCAGCTAAAAATACCACAGTTGTTAGAGAACACAACTGTTTCTATAATGCAGTATGTTTGATTAAGTGTCCGAATTAACTTCACATTTCTTTTTACACAAAAAGCATTAAACGGACAGTAACAATTGCTCTCTGCCCTCTAGATACGACGTTAGTTGAAGTACTTTCCGACAGAAATAATAAACCCAGTTACCCAATCACTAAATGATGGGTAGATGTGTGTGTGTGTGTGTGGGGGGGGGGGTGTGTATTGAGTTTGATTGAGTGTAAAAATGTTTTCAGTATGTGCTGAATAGTTCCAAAGAACTAGTCTAAGTCTCTCTTAAAATTCGTATCGTTGAAAATGATACTTATCCGAAGAATATCGGTAAGTTCAAGATGTAATTATAGAATCTACGATATGGAAATTTTAGAGTATCCTAGGTTAACCATTACAAATTTACGACTGTATCTATGTGACATTGAATATATTTCGAATCATGTAAAAGCCGGTCCGTTTAGAAGAGAAAGTCATAGTTGACGCAGTTAGGGTCTTCTATTTTCTGTCTATGGCAGGCATCATCATTGTGCGATAAAATTCCCCCTGTATTCAACTCTAGTCTTCTTAATCCGTTTTTAGATAAGTTGTTATATTATACTCACTGCCCAATTGAACTCAGGTGTCAATATGTATCTGGACGTTGCAGTGACATATGCCGCAAGAGTGGTCCTTCAGAGCTGTTAGAGCCATTAAGTCGGAGCTTTTCCCGGTTTCTAGCGTGAAAAAGATGATAGCAATTGCTTGCTATCCTTTGGATAAGACGCTTGTCTAACGCAAAGCACTTCCGCCATCCCTAACAGACCCAGCAACCCAATCATTTCTGGGGGGGGGGGGGTCAGAAAAAGATCCAGACTTCACCCGGGATTTATCTCGGTTCATTTGTTTGTGAAACGAGAGCTCATAACGAACTGCTCGTTGGCTACTATATTTAATTAACAATGTTTTATACAGCCATTATTTGATGCATAGTAGAGCGTACTGCACCTAATTAATTTAAACCACGGAAATGCTCTTTATTGACTTACTTGATTTACCTCTTCACCCCAGTCGGAGTATGGGTCGTGGATGATGCTTCACCATTTGACTCTTCCTCGGGCGATCTTCTCTACTTGCTTCCATGTGTATCTAACCCTCTTTGCTTCCTTCAACCTACTCTGTTGCTAAATATTTATTAGCCTTATTGTATTCCATACAAACTCTTTATCAATGGGAATATTTTATTTCCATACAGATTCAACATGTAGAAAGATTGATATAGTCTGTTGTTAGAAATATTAATTTTTTTTTTTTTTGGTCATGTCACTCTTCCTTGAGCCATCTTTCCCTGTTGCTGCCACATATAATATATTCAACCCTGTTTCTTTCCGCCCACGTACTCCGTCGCCAATTTTTCTTGGCCTCATGGCCTTCCCTCTCCTTGGATATTCCATACAAACTACATCAATGAGCATAATTTTTCATTTTCATACACATTCAGCATGTAGAGGGATTGGTATATCTAGCCTTTGTTAGAAATAGTGGGTAACTTATTTATTATTGTTTCGCCATTTGAATCTTCCTTGAACACTCTTCTCCCCTTGCTTCCATGCGTATTCAAGGGTCTTTGCCTTCTTGTCCTTCCTCCTCCTAGAATATACCATACAAACTTTAAAAAAAATTAATGGGCACATCTTATTTTTCAAATAGTTTCAACACACAGAATGACTGATAATATAGTCTTTACTTGGAGCAGTATGCAATTAGTTTATTTATTTTAAAGAAGTATATCTTTATGATGTGTTCGCTCCTTTAATTATCATCTTGGCGGAGTTGTAGAATGACGTAATTTATTCCAACACGACTATGGAGGGCTACATAACATGGTACAATGAACAGACAAATGTCCTGTCGTTTGAACACCAAAGCTTCATTAATAATTGACGAATCACTCCGCTTGACATTTCCTTGAGACTTTGAGAGGATCACAATACTGCCGCATACTGAAAAATACCTTCTTCTCATTTTGGTCACGGAAGGATTAATTCGCTAGATCAGATCTTTCTCTCTCTCCCCCCCCCCTCTCTCTCTCTCTCTCTCTCTCTCTCTCTCTCCCCCCCCCCCCCCCATTTTCATTATATCTGAAACCCAAGACTATTTTAAGACTTTTTGCCAGATTAGAGATCATCTTCATGATTGATATAATATGAGGTAGAAGTTTTCTGGGCAAAATGAGAAAAGGCATTTTGTCAACGACCGGAAGATCTTGTTTTTTTCTTAATGCTGATGTACTCATTTCAACAATTCAGAAATGTGACTCACCACCTAAATGTTATTATGTTGGTATGTACAAGACCAAGAGATATGAATTGGAAGTCTAAATCATGAAATTTATAGAGTGAGAAAAGTCTCGACTTCTTGAGAGGAATAATAGCATTTCAAAAGCTGCAAAAGAGTTAACATATTGTGACTTTAGTCATTTTGACATTAGATTCAATTTTTCACATACATTTCCTCGTGCCATAATACCGTTTTGAGACGGTTGGTCACAAATGGAAAGGGTTAAACTGTTATTTCTATGATTTGTGAATGCTTGTGGTTATTATGGGCTGATACTGGATAGCATCTTAAGAACATTTCCAAATTGCGGAATGTGTTTCTTTAAGTAGGGATGAGTGCATATTATTTCTTTGGTGAAAACATTGTCACACTATTTTCTAAAAAATGATTCACTTAATTGTTCTGTTAAAGCTGATGTGATCTAATGTTGTTTGATAATTAAAAGCATTCACTAATCAATTCTTTATTCTTTATACGTTCAATCTAAATTAAGACTTACATTCTTTAAATCTTGAGCAATACGATTTTTAAAACAATCAAAAGAACATGCATTTCATGTTTCATGGACCGTTCGATTTATGACGAATTTTCGTCTTATTTAAGTATTTAGCTACACAAATCTCCTCTAGTGAATTATACGAAAACATAAGTTTAAAAAAATAATGGTGTATCTGCATTGTCAAGGCCATGTGTTAGTTTATACTTTTGGATTAAATAAATTCAAATTTTAAATTTGAATCAATTTTCTTTTTTTTTTGTTGGTGAGAGGTCTATGACACCTTAAGCGTTTGAAAGTTGCAACAAACTAGAGAAATCTGAGTAAAACTAATAAAATGTAATTTTTTATGAACATTTCTTACTTATCGATGAAACGTTATAACTCCAAATCTTCCTGAATTTTGTCTTGGTATTTACTATTTAAGTCTCATATCATATGGGCACCGCAGTCAATGGATAGAGTAAATACATCTGATTTGATCTGCGTTACTGATTGGGTCACTGGGTCTAATATTTTGTGGAAAGTATGCTGTGGTAAAAGGGTGTCAATTTCAAAAGTTAGCAAACATTTGTTATTGCTCTTTCAGCCTTTGAGAAATATATATAACTCTCCGTCAGTTCAATTGGCCAGGCGGTTCTGAAGGATTAAGATTCTTGGTGTTTCGGGATTAATGCAGTAGCAAGCCTCCTGGGGAGATTACCTAGTAAAATAGTCATTTGAATGACTATCAACACGTCGATATAAGACTTAAAGTATCATGGTATGAACGTGACTAGGAAATATTGAAGCTGTTTTCGTCTCTCTCCGCCATCGTTGTAAGTCAATCGAGCAACACCCTTTACCCCCCTCCTCTACCAGTATTATATTGTTATACCAAGAGGGACTATGTATGACTAGATTCTATTGGGAATTGTTAATGGGTATACGGTAACTTAGGGAAATTGGAGACTGCCAGTGTACGTGGAACGATGGAATTTATGGAAAGGCATTAGATAACGATAATAATAGAAGCCTTATATTAACAATGAACGTTTCGGGTTCGATTGCTTCTTCAGTAAACTAAAAGCTTTATCGTTTAAAGATAATACGTCGACTCGCCCTGGTCTTTAAGCAAGGGTCTGGAGTTTGAAGTCATGTCACGGTAAACACCTTAGGCTAAAGCTTATAAGCCAAATTTTCCGCCGTTATCGGCAAAAAAGTTAAGACTGAGAGTTCTTTTAAGCAAGTATTTATTGTCAATTGTTAAATATGCTAATTATAAAGCACATATAGTAGGATGACAAACAACATTATTTATCTGACCTAAGCCCTAGTCGTAGCATATTATATATGCCAACACATGGTTCTTCACCTTTTGCCCTTTTTTCGGCAGCCTTCTCCAGATGTTTCCTGGTGCCCCTTTTAGCTTCCACCAAAGAACCCGAACCTCAGAGTGCCTGGTTGAGCGTTCTACTGTGTAGCAACTACCGGGCGGGTTCGCGACTTGTGGCAATGACTTTCCGCCTGGATAGACTCGCTCGTGGATCTCCGACCTTGTCTGTTGGGGGAGCTTGGGGCATATCGGGGGCAAAGCAGTAATTTGAGCCTATAGCAATCCACTTGACCGGCACGCCCCGATATGTGACTAATGGATATCCAACCCGGTGCCCGAATGGCCTCGTCCATCTCGGGCTCCACACTTCTATGTTCAAATGATTGATTCCAGGAAACAGATTTTTCAATGGCGAAGGTCGGCCGCCTAACCAAATACTACCGTATTCGTGTTGCCAGGGTCGTCGGCACGGTCTAGAAATAAGCGAACGTCCCAACACATCTTCAGCTAGAAAATGCGATACCAGGATTAGTGACCTCAATATTGAGAGCCAGAATAAGGCAAAAAATGAGCTTTTGTCAAAACTACCAGCCGTCCATAGCGTTGAGTTTATTCAGGCGCGAAATCTTCTCGATTCCAGATTCCAGGCTATACGGTGGTCCAGCAAGAGGACACTTCGAGGCTCAAAGGAGCGGTTAACGTTTACTCTAAAGAGTCATCGAAGGTAAGGGTCATTGAGAGTTCAACAGACAGCAACGGAGTGAATATGATTTTTGTAGAGGTATGTGGGCTGTTTTGCACTACATTGCACTTTAATAGCCACCATCACGAATGGGGCTACCGAGACTGCAACGAGGGACTGTTGACAACTCCACTTACGGATGGACTATAACGATTTACACCTAGTGTACGATCCTACAGCCAAGGGTACCTTTAGGGCTACTCGCCATAAGTAGGATTATACTATTGACCTCACCCTCATCACGAAGGGAGCGAAGGTGAACCGCTGCAGGTGAAGCGGACAGTCCTCTGCGACTTCCCGCATAGCCAGCACAGGCCGGTTCTTGTCACAGAGAAGGTGACAATACCGAGGGTGCAGTCTCTCCCATTTGCAGATGGTACGTCAGGAAGGTTAACTGGGAGGAATTCAGTTCCTATATCGAGCAGGTTTGCCCTGCCATCACTCCCAAATCCGAGACTATAACCAGATTTAACAGGCTGCTGGTTAAGAGCGCTCACCGCTGACAGAAGAGTCGGAAAAGCTGGACAAAGAGTAACAGCAGACCCAGTCCAGGTCGTAGCCGATAGACTACTTCAGTCTCTGGTATAAAGAAGGAAGCAACGGTGGCAGGAGACGGTGGAAAGTCTCGACTTTACACACTCTAACCGCCGCGCTTGGTGACTGATAAAGAAATTGGATCCCGACCAAAATTACGCGATGGCTGCACCAGTGTGAGGCAGATACTCGTAAATTGCCAAGAATATAAAGGACCGTAGCAAACGGGTTCCTAATCTTGCTTTTGAGCGCGGTGTCAGAAAGGCCTAGATGCGTCACCATATTGGGAAATACGCCGTCCGTGCGGTAAGGAATGTGTGGACTAGATCGATCGTCATAACATTGTAGTGTGAGCAACATTAAACGCTGCTGCCTGGATAGAACGTCGTAATATTATTGTACTGTGTGACGAAGAAACTGTTACCAACGTTAAAGGAAAACATTCTGAACAAAGTGGTCGTGGTCCTCTTTTCGTTTGTAATGGGTCTAAATCTCATATTATGCTTACTTTAGATGCCTCTTAATTCTCTATAAAATATTCCCGGAAGTCTTTGCGATTTTTGCAATCATAATAGTGGCTATGATATAAATCGTTATCTAAATGATAATGGTTAAATTTAGGCTTATAAAATTCACACTACTTTTCCCTTATAAACGCTAAATTAGAAAAAATCTGAAATTTTCGATATCAATGCGATACTGATATTTTAACAAGAAATATTATCACTATTATTATATTATCACTTCCCTCGTTTGATCTTCTCTATGAAAACGGCGAGTGCCATCATTCGCAGCTCGATAGTTGCTTTATAAACAAAACATGTATGAAGCATGATGGTTTTGTAAATATAAATCAAAAATCCCATGAGAAATATATGTTGAAAAAGTTGATTAATTTTTAATCGAGGCGAGGGAAAATAGCGAAATATAGGGTCTCGCTTAACTAATCATCAGACAAGAAGATTGTATTGATAGAGCTGATCTTCCTATTCATCAAACGAAGAGGGCCACTTCCGGTATGACACAGTAATAACAGCTGATCGACCCACGGGAAATTCCTCTTCGTTGGCCATCCTGTCATTAAGTTCCTTGGTCACAGGCTATATCTAGGCCTTCTTTGCTCTTACTGTCAATGGTGACTCCATTGTAATATTATATTATAATATGCAGGTTTTTCCAGTTTGTGCCTATCCATTATCCATCCCTACTTCTTCCCGTTTGACTTAAATGTTGAAACATAGGTTGTTTGTCGGTTTGCTCCCTTCAGATCTTCATTCCTGATGTGTAGCCTATCGTCTTGAATCGGTCTTATGTCTCATGGCTAAAGATGCCGAAGGATTGAATCTGAAGACAAGAATATTAGACTTGTGTCATTCCGTTTTCTTCATTGAAGAGGATGGTGGTAGTTTCATAATGAGCGAAAAAGTAATTTTAAAAATTCTCTTTATTGTGTAGTCACTTTAAATCTGGTACACCCTGATTTGACATTATATTCAGGCGACGGGTCACATTTCAAATGTCATCCACTTGACCAGAGTAGAAATATGTTTAGAAAATAGGTCATTCGTTCATTTCAGTGACAATACATGGAAAACAGTAAGAATCGTGGAGAAAAACTTGAACATTTTTATAGAGCACAAAATCCTATAAACGTGCCCAAAGCGCTTAACACGGGGTCCTTAGCCAAACGCAACACTTACCAGGTAGAACGAGACATAAGGCCTGTAAGGCGATATTATAATTATTTTCCGACAGATCAAACTATATTTACCACCAGGTACTTATTTTAAACCAGGGCACGAAGAAAGAATATGTTTTTAGAGCATTTTCCAAGGACTCAACTTTGCACCGCTCAGAGCGGGACTCAAACCCGTGACAGTTCAAAGGCGAGTGTCATACCACTAGGCCCCTAAGCCACTCAAACATAGAAGCCTTCTAACTAAATTGATTAGCCGTAGACTCGCATGCAACCATACCCGGTCCAAATCCCCAAACTATATAGTGTTATGGTGAATAAAGATTTTCGCCAGAGTTTTATACATGACTAACCCAAAGCATCTGTAGCGCGTAATATCAACTCAGCGTGCTCAAAGTCCCTAACCAGCAGCGACACTTAACTTATAGGAAGAGCCTGTAAGGCTATATTATAATATTTTTCGACAAAGACAACGCTGTTAACGGCCAGGCACTCATTTCACACCTGAGTAAGGTGAGAATTTGTGAGTAAAGAGCCTTTTCCAAGGACTCAAGTATGCGCCGCTCAGAGCGGGACTTGAACCTGGACCTTCCGATCATGGGACCATATCATATTAACCCCATTTATTGATTGTGTAAAATTTCAAGAGATATCACGAAACTTTTAAAATACCATATCTGAATGATTTTGTATATATATTATAAAATAACTTTTTTTTCTCCAAAATATCTGAGTGGAAATAATATGACACAGAGGTTGGCAGGCAGGGAATGTTTGTCTTCTACTTTTACCAGGGAATGCTTTTCTTTATTTTGAGGGGAACGATTATAGAATATATGATCTTACGTCGTCGTGATGGGACTTTGGAAAAAAAAAACCCTGTTAAATCCCATGCCCTAATTGCGAAGGGCACCAAAATACAAGATAATTTATGTATCTACATTTTGAATCTGTCTCATTTATACTTTAAAAGTCCTTAATATCAATAAGTCGAGTGGCATAACAATTGCTTGCTACCCTCTGGACAAGACGACATTCAGTCGCAAAGTAATTGATGGCCAAATCTATTAGATATACTATACTTATCCTCTAAAGGTCATCCGAAGCAATTTCCAATTCTGTGCAATACAATGTAATTTTTTCACATCTTTTGTTGTTGTTGTTGTTTTAATAAAATTCGCGTCGTTGCCTGTAACGAGAGCTTTACCCATGGACATAATCAATGGTGTCAGAAATTATGTTCTTTTTTATGCAAAATGTAAATCAGATACAAGATATTTTAATTTGAATGATTAGCACCTGTCAAATTTCGCAGTCTTTAAGAGCCAGGTTACGAGACGAGGAGGATATTATCGCAAAATAGTTGTCTAATTCCAGTTATTCCCCGCGCTTAACGTCGCTTGACATTGTTACTAAACGAGACTGGGAATCCATTTGACCATAACCACTTGGAAGAAAAGATTCAAAGTCCAGTCACTTATCGCCTACGCCACGCCAACCGATCGCCTTTTTTACTTGTACAGGTTTCCTGGTACATTCAGAACGGATGGAACGATCTGAGCCAAGTGAATGCTCTAGATTAGTTGACTAGACGTATGAGCCTATGGGAGGATATATTTATCTCGTAAGAAGAAGGCAAGAACAGCCCTCAGACGTACGGGTATCTAAAAATCGATAGGGCGAAATTCCATCCAAATCCTGTTTTATCATTCCTGCAAGCCAATTCCCGATGCAATGATCCGAGATCTAGCTGGCATCGCCACCCCGTCTCTTGTTGTTGTTGATGTTGTTGTTTTCATTGTTGTTTTTATCATTGTTGTTGTTGTGTTTATTTTGTCGTCGTTGTTGATGGCTTTCTAATTAATGGCATAAGAGAATTCAACATTTCTGTTGTTGTTGTTGTCGTTGTTGTTGTTCTAGATATTATTATTATTATTATTATTATTATTATTATTATTATTATTATATTATTATTATTATTATTATTATATATTATTATTATATTATTATTATTATTATTATTATTATTATTATTATTATTATTATTATTATTATTATTATTATTATTATTATTATTTTATTATCGTATTATTATTATTATTATTATTATTATTATTATTATTATTATTATTATTATTATTATTATTATTATTATTATTATTATTATTATTATCATTATCACCATTTAGTATTATCTTAGTGATTTACTACTATTAACAATTGTGTGTGTTTTCGTGTGTATGTGTGTGTTTTTGTATGCATATCAGTGCCCTCATCATTATGTTCGCCGAAAAATCGTAGTTCTACGAGAATATTCGTAGTAATAAGGAGGTCTATTGCAGGGACGGCTGGTAATAATGGGCAGGGTGGGCAAATACCAGCCTGTTTTTTCAAGTTATATGCTGTATTACCAGGTCTGAAATAATCAAATTTAAATTAGATAATTTAAAAATTTACTACTTAAACTTTATACTTCGTACTGAAATCAGTTTGTGTGTATTTTTAATAGATTGCGAATCACCATGCATCCCGTAATGCATAAACCAGGATACGCTCCTGTTCTTTTTTATCACTCCCCCCCCCCCACTCCGCCCACATCGTCATCTCATCGTTACGTCGCATGACGGTGAACTAACTCCGATTTTTGCTGTCTGGCCTCTCTAGTACTAGGTCGGGCTAATTCAAATGAGCCCACCTTATTAACCAGTGAAAACTAAATCGAGATTTTGGCAAACGAACTTTTTCTTATTTATTGCCTTACTTGTGCTGGTACCATTGATGTAATGACTTTGGGAATGTTCCAGTATTGAATTAAATTTATTAATTTACTAATTTTATATCAATTTAGTATTAATTTGTGTTGTTTTTATATATTTGTTTATCCATTTAAACTTTTCTTTTTTTCTCGTTTTCTTTAGTGCTTCTCAAAACTCATTTATTTAAATTGTTTTCTTATTTGTTTTGTTGTTGTTGTTGTTGTTGTTTTGGGGTGTTTTTTGTTTTGTTTTTTAACAAATTAATTTGTTAGTTCTTTTTTTTTTAATTCTTAAAGTAATTACCGCTGTATTTTTATTGCCAGACAAAATAATTTTGCAAAACAATGCAATTTTCTATTGTATTCCGTCTAATAAAACAAAACACTTTTATTCAAAAGTCACGACTAAATAAATATATAAAATACAACCACCATTTTGGTTTTCTCAACAATTGAATTAGTATACGAGAAATACTCTTCTGAGAAAGGAGAGAGTTGAATTCTAAGTTAAAGAGGAAATACGGAAGGGTGGGCAGATTCCGTACTTGCCCGTCCTGAAGCTAATACATACATAAGATAGTTCGCGATGAAGAGGCGGGAAGCTCGGGTTGGTTGGGTGAGGAGTAAAGATAACACGGTCGTTATTGTTATAGTCTAACGAATGCTTGAGGAGAAATTGGTAACATTATTTTGTCTTAATTGTATTGTATGAAGTATTGGCGAAAGCCTAAGATTAAATAAACTGTGTTTTTGTTGGTCTTCTTTTGACTATGGAACTGATACTGATACTTGTCATAGCAGACCTGCCTACTTAAAGTAGGAAAATAAAAATCGTAGTTTTTAGGGCTAATAAAATCGTAGATATTTTAACTACCCTTTAAAAAAATGACCGGAATTTCGTCTGTTTTGATAGATATCAAATTTTTAGAAACGAGAAAAAATGATTGGAAACGTAATAATGATGGTGATGGTGGTAGTGATAGTGGTAGCGGTGGTGGTAGTAGTAATGATGGTGGTGGTAGTAATGATGATGGTAATATTATTATTGTTATTATATTATTATTATTATTATCATTATTATTATTATTATTATTATTATTATTATTATTATTATTATTATTATATAATTATTATTATTCATTGTATTATTGTTATTTTATTATTTATTATTATTATTATTATTATTATTATTATTATTATTATTATTATTATTGTACGTATTGGTGGTATTACTATTGTTGTATTTTTTGTGGTTATTAATGGTATCAGTTTATTGTTTGGTTCCATTTACCATTTTTTTCCACTTTCATGTATGTGGTCATCAAATTGTATGATTTATTGTCGAAAGCCTAAGATTGAATAAACTTTGTAATATTGTAATATCGTATGGTAACCATCATTGTCGACGACATCGTCGTTGTCATCATAATCATCATTATCATCATCATTATCATCATCATCATTATTCATCATCATCATCATCATCATCATCCTTCATCATTAACAACAACAACAATATTAACAACAAGTACTACAATAGCAATAAAAACAATATCAACATCATCATAAAATTTCCGTCATCGTCTCCATAAATATCATTCTAACCAACAGCACCACCAAAACCACTACCATAATTACATCCTCCTCCACCACCACCACCACCGCTACCACTATTCCAACCACTACCACCACCGGCACAATCATTCTAATCATCAAGACAGCAGTTAAATGCAATTTGAGCTCTGAATGAAACTCGAGTCATATCGCTGTTGTTGCTTCTCGATTAAAACTTTATGGTTACCACATACTACTGAAAACCAGTAATGTAACAGAAATATTAATCTCGCCGTTGAGGGATTAAAGCAAATCTTTAATTTTTCGAGTGAACGAAATGGACTTGTATTGTCAAGGTGTTGTCGCATTATGTCTCGTCGCTTTATTTTTTAGTTGTATTCTCTTTCGTGATTCATTTTTGATTACGTTTGGAATAATCAAAATCTACTGGTATTGTCATTTCATTATGAATGTGATTATTTGTGGTTGAAATATTATTTTTTAAAGGTGAAAAAAATAATAATTAAAAAAAAATAATTAAAAAATAAATAAATAAATAAATAACTTTAAAAAAATAAAAAGATAAATTTAAAAAAAAAAAAAAAATATATATATATATATATATATATATATATATATATATATATATATATATATATATATGACCTAATCATCTTTGCCCCACCACTGTAAATAGGCTAGAACCGCCACTGGTCTATTGTGAGAAAAACTGATTGGAAACGTAATAATGATGGTAGTGATAATGGTAATGTTGGTGGTGGTAGTTGTGATGTTGGTGATAGTAATGATGATGGTAATATTATCATTGTTATTATTATTATTATTATTATTATTATTATTATTATTATATTATTATTATTATTATTATTATTATTATTATTATTATTATTATTATTATTATTATTATTATATATTATTATTATTATTATTATTATTATTATTATTATTATTATATTATATTATTATTATTATTATTATTATTATTTGTACGTATTGGTGGTATTACGATTGTTGTAATTTTTATGGTTATTAATGGTATCAGTTTATTTTTTGGTTCCATTTACCATTTTATTTTCAACTTTCATGTATGTTGTCATCAAATTCTGTGATTTATTGGCGAAAGCCTAAGATTGAATAAACTTCGTTGAAACTTGGTTGTTTACATATGTGATCGTGAATGAGTGTACCTATTTGAGTGGGTATGTGCTTGAGTATGATCGGGTGTTTAGCTGGGTGTATGTGCATTGTTTTCTTATCTTATTGACGAAAGACAAAAGTGTAAACGGTTCAATGTCCTTTAATGCAATTTTGTTTGATGTGTTTTATACGTATATCGAATGGTATTTAGTCTGATTTTCGATGTATTGCGTGCCCATCATAAATCATATTCTTTTTTTTTCTTATTGATGTTTCTATTGTTTCTGCATAAATTTATTGTTCATTTTAAAACAAAAGATAGGAATATCTCCATTTCATTTGCATATCGTTTCTCGGATAACATTTCGATTTCTTTGTAGAATGAAGCCTCGTTTATCCAACTTACATTTAAGGTAGAATGAAATGGACACCACTCAATATACATCTCGCTAGTTGGAGGGAACATAATCACGCCCCTCGGATAGTCGGGTAGTCGTCAGAACATCAACATTCATGTTGGTGCTAAACTTAGCAATCTATACGGTACTCAGCTATGCGTTTGGGCAAAATATACACAAAATTCGCCAGTCGGATATAATGTACCAACACACAATGCTATGTGCAATCCTTAGCGTTTAAAGTCTAATTGATAGAGTTTAGTGAGAGCTAATTATTAAAATGGCTGTCTAACTACAATAACAAAAGAGCTGAGTAACGTCAATTTGTTGCCATCGATGGTATACATTTAAATAAAATATTCACTAGATCTGCATACTGACAGAAAACTATGTGTAACTTTTAACGTTTTAGTCTGACTGATCGAATCGATTGAGAACTAACCACACAACTAGCCTTCAAAAACAATAACAAAGAGCAGAGTGATGTCAACGACCTTCATTCTATTGTTGGTAAATAACCAGCTCTATTTGTTCGAGCGGTTTGAGGGTGTGTCACAAAGTCCTCGTTTTGAATGGTCAAGAATCTACAGTATTATTATTATTATTATTATTATTATTATTATTATTATTATTATTATTATTATTATTATTATTATTATTATTATTATTATTATCATTATTATTATTATTATTATTATTATTATTATTATATTATTATTATTATTATTATTATTATTATTATTATTATTATTATCATTATTATTATTGATAAGATTTTTCAAAGACTTTATTTTGTTTCTTTCTATTGACCCTAAACTCACAAAAAGTTAGCCAGATAGATGTGTATGACACAGTCCAAAAATACGGAGCAAGTCAAATCATCATTCAGCCTATTTCTGAATGGTATGAGTGTATTCTGTCCATCAAACGTTATCTTAACTGATTTTTTAAATTAATTGGTTTTTCATCCAGAGTTCAAAATATTGTCAAATGCGTACCTTCTATACACTGGCTACATACCTATAACTCTAATAACCCAGCAAAAGACTATGGTAGTTTCTAAAAATCAGTTCAGGGGTTTCTGATGTTCAGTTTGTAGAGAACCTAAATTACACTCAAATAGACCGGGCTTGAAATCCGGCAGACTCGGTTTTGTTTCTTACCCCTCTATAAAAACCTAACAGGTTACTGGATCTTTCACATCCGGTTCGATAACACTTTGCGTTACAAATGCGCCCTATCAAAAGGGTTGTATGTAAATGTTACTGTCCGTTTAATTCCACAGTATCAGGAATAAACACCGATTCTACAGACTCACTGTCTCTGAGTGGCTTCTACTTTATCATAATATTGCAATTCAGATTATATTGTGTTAGCATGGGAATGTTTCCATTACAGCAATAAGACCACGTCTATTTGGGTTATCATACCCATAAATACATATTCACAGATTCCATTGTAAACATTTCTCACTATAACACCCCCCCCCCCCCCCCCCATCCCTACCCGATATCAAGTTCGTGCATATCTCTGCTGTACTTTAACAATAACCAGAACTCAATTTTGGTCAGAAAAGTTTAAAATCAAACACCGCTAGATCACGTGAAGTCTTAACTTGTCCCTGAGACCTCTCTGAAGTCTCGGGTTTCAGACTTTTTAACCTTATTGAAGGTCAGTTTAATCGATCGATATTTGATGGAGTCTTCTGGGTGAAATTAAGAAGAAGAAAAAAGTGTTGTTTCGCTCAAAGTACGCACGACAGATCTTTGCACAATATGAGACGAATGATAAATTATCTATTCATATGCGACTGGATATTCCCTGCTAGTGTTGTATTGTGACGTCAATCTTTAATATTCATATTTATATGAGGAACGCATCCGTTGTGACGTATGCATGGGATAAAGGAATCATTGATCCTTGACCTATCACACAAATGGGCAGAAGTCTCGTAATCCGATATCGCAACGTTGTGTTGTTGAAGACCCGTTTTGCCTACTTGCTACTTCTGCAGTTGTTTGTGTTTATGTATATGCGTGATTTTGTGTGTATGTCGAGTCCCGCTCTCACCGGCGCATAATGTTTTTAAAAAAGCTCGTCATTCACATTCTCACACCGTACTGAGGTGCAAAATGGGTACCTGGCCATTAACAGCTTTGTGTTGGTTGGAAAAAAATAATGATGTCGTCTAACAGGTTGTTGACTGTTGTGACCTCTTGTAAAGCGCTTTGAGCCCGTTTAGTGGATATTACGCTATAAAATTGCTCTCAAATATGTGTAATACTGAGGGAGAGAGAGAAAGAGAAAGAGAGAGAGAGAGAGAAGGAGAGAGAGAGAGAGAGAGAGAGAGAGAGAGAATGAAAGAAAAAAAGAAAGAAAAACAAAAAGAGAGAGAGAGAGAGAGAGAGAGAGAGAGAGAGAGAGAGAGAGAGAGAGAGAGAATATAGTTATGTCTGGACTGAAATATGTCGTCAGTACTACGTCTAATCATGGCATTAATATTATGTTCAGTAAGTACTTTTTACAGCACCAGGTCTTCATTTTACAATTAGCTTACTATGATGTGTTCTTTACGCGATGCGCCCTACAGAGCATTTTGCAAAAAGGATTGTATAAACATAGATAGTTCCCATTATCGGACAATGACAGGTGTTTAAGATCATACAGCTTAACTAAATCAGTAGGCTTGATGCGATACCAACCGATTGTCCTAAGTGGAAATCGGACTCATGATCAAAGACAAATGATTTGCTACCAAAAATAGTTATTTTGTTCAAAGCACACTGCCTAGTTAAGTGTGCGATTAAAATGTGGCAGTTTTAGTTCTTGTCGAATCGACTTTAGCAAATGTAAATCACAGATATATAGTCTAACTTCTTCTTCTTCTTCTTCTTCTTCTTCTTCTTCTTCTTCTTCTTCTTCTTCTTCTTCTTCTTCTTCTTCTTCTTCTTCTTCTCGGCAGTCCGCCTCCCTCTACCATCTTCCTTCTTATTTTCTTCCTAATTCCGGTACTTCTACTCCTCATCCTCCTCCTCCACCACCACCACCATCTCCCTCTCATTATTATCATCTAAAATCAACTAAAACTCTATCCAATGGCAACATAACAGAAGCCTGGATACCCACAGGCTCCATCAGCATAGACGCATTACAAATTACATTGAATTTGCTACCAATCTTTTTGATTTGAAACATTTGAAATTCATCAAGCAAATCAGAATGTTAGGAAATGTACTTTGTTATTGGCTTATTTATACCACATCCGTAAGTTGTTTACATAATAAATAACTCAGTAGGATAACACTCGTATTCTACACACGAAATAACATCAAAAAGACATGTTTCCCTTTTTGGCAGGCTCTGAATTGTTAAAAGGAAGGATCAAGTTTAATACGCGAATCTTACAATTACTGGTTAATTCTGATTGGATAAAAGGCATCGTGGGAAGTTATATTATATTCTAAGTTTGTCTGCTAGGACAAAATCAAACCAATCCAATCTCCATTGACAGACACACTTATAATTGTAATACTACAAACTATTCCTAATTACCATCCTGAACTTATCACCTACATTAAAACACCGTAGAAAATCGATATTTATCGTTCAACAACAATGCTGTAGACAAAAACAAACAAAAAAAAAACAAAAAAAAAACAAACAAACAAAACAAACAAACCCCCCCCCAAAAAAAAAACAAAAACAAAAAACAAACCACACACATCAGAAATGCCGAACGGGGAACTAAAACTCTTCCGACAGGTTTTAGCCCATGATTGTGAGGCCAGGAAAGTTGATGAATTTCCTCTCGAGGAATTCAACATGTTTTTGACATTTTTTATTCTAGATGTCAGAAAAGTGAACGGTGAAGTATATGAACCCCAAATTTTGAGAGCTATGTTTTCGAGTATAGACAGATACCTAAATATAATATATAAAACGAAGTTGAGTCTTACAATGTTTGAATTGAAGTGAAGCGGTTCACCAACGCAATTGTGACACCAAAATGAGAACCCAAGACTGAAAAATTTAATTCGGTTGAGCAACTTATTGTATATTTATCGAAATGAAAGTGGTATAAATTAGATATATAATTCTTGTCTATTTATGCTGTTTTCATACCACTCGTTATCTTCAAAATTGCAATTGACGTTGGATGAAACTCGCATCAATTGAAATTGGGAAGATAACATATGGAATAAAAACAATATAAACCAACACTCATTGTATATCTACTATTCATTTACGTATCAATTTTACAATAATTGGATTGAAAGACTAGTTATTTATCGGCGAGTTTTTCTTTCTCTTGAGAAACAAGGCTCACAGATAAATCTGGTACGTATTTGCGTAAATTCAACACGAAAGCCCTGACTGAGATGCTATGTTTAATTAAATGAAAGTATTTTGCAATAGAACAACACAACATCCTTTCCTTGAACCCTATGAATTAGTATATGGATATTAACGCTACAAAACCCGGAGAACTCTAGTTCCATGTCCATAGACTAAAAAAATACTGATTACTCTCTCTCTCTCTCTCTCTCTCTCTCTCTCTCTCTCTCTCTCTCTCTCTCTCTCTCTCTCCATCTGTTTGTCTGACTGTCTCTCCCTCTCTCCATCTATCAAATCATTTTATCCCCCACATTTATCTACTCACAATTGTAGAACTCGCCTTATTTGCGGGGGAAAAAAGGCTTTTACGAACAGGCACTCGTCTTTATTATACTGTTGCATCGTGGAAATTAACATAGATCGAGACAAATATGTTGAAACATCAAACATCAAAATCGGGGCGGTAATAAAGTCTGTCGTTGCGCGCACATGAATGTGACAACAGGACGACCAAATGGCAATTCCCAATGTCAAATGACCGATCACTATGACCTAGGAGATTTAATAAATAAGCATTTGAGTCACTTGGTCATAACATTACCCTTAATTTAGGTCTACAAGTTACTCGTATATCAATCTGTATAAAATAGTCTAATAATTTTTAGATTTGACAGTAATTCTATGTTCGTGAGCAGACATTTAACATTGGCTGTAGGAAACATTTTGACCTCCAACCCTATTTTTTTTAAAGAATAAATTTAATCGTCCAGATACAAGCAATTGTAAATTACATTTAACTCTACTGAAAAAAAGGGGCATACTCCAGTTCCACTGTTCCTTATTCTTTCCCTTCGCACACCTCTCATTATCTCTCTCTCTCTCTTTCTCTCTCTCTCTCTATTTCTCTCTCTGCTCTCCCCCTCTCTCTCCTCTCACTTTCTCTCTCTCTCTCTCTCTCTCTCTCTCTCTCTCTCTCTCTCTCTTCCTCACTTCTCTCTCCATTACTCTTTCCATCCATCACACTGTCACCTTATTTTTACCTATCCGGTCTTCCCCTGTCGTGCTGTATCGTTATCTATTTACAACACTGGCTAGAGGAGACGGTCTGAAAACAACAAAACAAAATAAAACTGGACCGATGATTATCAGATTAACCCGTTAACTGCCGTACTCTGGAAACATATATATTCTATAATTTGGCCAAAAAACTCGTCCTTCAAATATCGATCGATTTAAATGACCCCCTTCTTGGCAAAAACTCTCAAACCTGTAACTTCCAGAAGTCACAGATTCGAGAGTTTTTGCCAAGATGAGGGTAATTTAAATCGATCGATATTTGAAGGACGAGTTTTCTGGCCAAATTTTTAAATATACATATTTCTCCGAGTACGGCAGTTAACAGGTTAACCCGAGACCCATCGATGGGGATAAAACTGGTAGACAGTCTGAGTGAATTATTGATGAAAAACAACAAGCGATCAGTCCATCTCGTCTGAAGCGCTTCATGCGATATCTGATCAAACTAGGAGTTATATCAAACTTAATCTACCTCTATTGGCCAAATACTAGAAGCACTGATCTATTTTGACAAAACCCAAATCACATTTTTATCCATTTTCGCCATGAAATGTTTAGATGGGGCCAAGTTGCCCAAATGTCTCAAACCTGATCAAGTTTAGACAATCCAACTTTGTCAAAAAGTACCTTACGTTGGCGATGATGATCATGATGATGATAATATTAATAACAATAATAATAAAAACAATAATAATAATAATAAAATTAATGATAATAGTAATAATAATAATAATAATAATAATAATAATAATAATAATAATAATAATAATAATATTTTCTTTTTTTTCTCTTCTATCATAATCTTCTTCTTCTTCTTCTTCTTCTTCTTCTTTCTTCTTCTTCTTCTTCTTCACTTCATTTATTATTATATATTATTATTATTATTATATATTATTATTATTATTATTATTATTATTATTTATTATTATTATTATTATTATTATTATTATTATTATTATATTATTATTTTTTTTTCTTCTTCTTCTTATTATTATTATGAGGATGAGGATGTTGATGATGATAATAATAATAATGATAATAATAATAATAATAATAATATAATAATAATAATAATAATAATAATAATAATAACAATAATGATGATGATAATAATAATAATAATAATAATAATAATAATAATAATAATAATAATAATAATAATAATAATATATATAATAATAATAATAATAATAATAAAATAATAATAATAATAATAATAATAATAATAATAATAATAATAATAATAATAATAATAATAATATATTATTATTATTATTTTATATTGTTAATAATAATAATAATAACAATAATAATAATAATATAATAATAATAATAATAATAATAATAATAATAATAATAATAATATAATAATAATAATAATAATATAATAAAATAATAAATAATAATAATAATAATAATAATAATAATAATAATAATAATAATAATAATAATAGTAATAATAATAATGCTAATATTGATAATAATAATAATGATTATTATGTTAAAGCATTTCTTCAGGGCATAACCATGATGATCTTGCTGTATGCGATTTACATTGGCAAATATACGAACCCTATGACATCAAATTAAACATTTGTAATTAACAAAAATCCAATAAAACACATACTATCAGTTGACACACATACAAATAAAACTGAGATAATACACAATGCAATTGATGGCTCTATGCAAGACATTTCTCATGAAATAAATGGTTTCTATCTAGTAGTTATAGATTAAAAAGTGTGATGTTTGGTGCATCTCTTACAATTTTCGGGAGAGAATTCCAAATTTTCCGCCTTGAATTATAAAATGATCTTTCAAGATACCAATTTGGCTAGATGTACTGGCTTGATTTTTTTTTTTTTTTTGGGGGGGGGGGGGGTGGTTGTTTTGCTTTGGTGTTTTTCTGTTTGTTGTTATAGTCTTTTTTTGTTTGTTTGCTTGTTTTTTTTTTTTGCCTTGGCAGTCAGTTAATATTGTTATGGAATTCTTTGTAATGATGCCTTTTCAGTCAATGGCGGTATGTACAAAGGAGTGCAGGTAATTTTCCACCGCTGAGACGGGTATATTCAAAATACCTGACACTTTTCTGGCATGTTTTTCAATGACGTTGTTTGTTTTCGTGGTCTCTAATGGTCCGGGCTTTTAATTTATATAAAAAAGTATGACCTCATCCTACCTGGTGTTATTCCTTTAAAATCACAAGGTTCACTTTACATAATTGTCTACAGGATCATACATCTCCCACCATGTAAGCACTAAATGGAATTGCCAAACCTACAAGTCCTAGTTAGTTAAATTGATTTTACAACGATCTGATGTGGGTTCTTTTTCATATATACTTTGTGCATTTGGTAGGGAAAATAGAAAAAAAAAGGGGGGGGGCGGGAAGAAAGAGAGAGAGAGAGAGAGAGAGAGAGAGAGAGAGAGAGAGAGAGAAAGAAAGAGGAAGAGAGAAAAAGTGTCTATGTGTGTGTGTGTGTGTGTGTGTGTGTGTATGTGTATGAGGGAGAGAGTATGTGATGTATGAGTTAGATGGAATTGAATGAATAAATAAAACTGGGCAGTTTCAAATAGTTAGGACAATATAAATTTACATAAATGGATATGATTTTAGAGCGAGAGAGAGAGAGAGAGAGAGAGAGAGAGAGAGAGTGAGAGAGAGAGAGAGAGAGAGAGAGAGGGGGAATGGGATATCCCAATGACGACATCTAATCAAACTGGTGCGTTCTGTCCATTTGTGCATCGTGAAGCCAACCAACACCTTATTGATGACATTGTCAGCTAACACCTCCCACTGAACGGGATGGGAATAAAGAATGTGGAAAATACAAGTTTTTGTTTTCTTATTTGGATGGTAAATGGGTTGTGTTCTGTTGTAATTGTGTGAATCACAGTATTGCAAATAGATGGAGAGAGAGAGAGAGAGAGAGAGAGAGAGAGAGAGAGAGAGAGAGAGAGAGAGAGAGAAGCGGGGGGGGGGGAGGGTGGCAATATTAATAAAACTGTAACAATCCCTGATACAGCCAACCTGATTTTTCCCTTTTTAGTACCACGATTCAAACTCCTTCATATTGATTACATTGTAACTCCTAACACCTCCCTTATACTGTTATGTTAATAATCACCATGAATATGTAACACTTTATTCCTGTTTCATTCTGTACTTCTGGGAACTTGTTGAAAGTTAGGATCATTTCTATATCGAAGAAGAGTGGTCTCTCCTTTCCTTTCTATCTCTCTTTATCTCTCTCTCTATCTCTCTCTCTCTCTCACACATACACACACACACAAACACACACACGCACACTCAAACACCAAAAGAAAGCAAATAGATGAGAAGAAAAGAGAAGAGAAGAGAAGAGAAGAGAAGAGAGAGAGAGAGAGAGAGAGAGAGAGAGAGAGAGAGAGAACGCGAGAGTGGAGATGGAGAAAGTGAATAAGAGGAGAGAAGAGAAAGAGATAATCAGGTTTAAAATTACCCCTCAACGCTCTAAAAGTATAAGCCTCCGCCCCCCTCTAATAGCTCAGTTGGTAGATCACTTGCTTCATATGCTACGGGACTGACACGAATCCTGGTGAAGTTGGGATTTTATCCTGCCCCCCCCCCTTCCCCGCCCAATCTTACAGAGTAGCTGGTTCTGTTAGATCTGGCGGAAAGTACTTTGCGATTGACTAGCTTCCTACCCAAAGAGTAGCAACCAATTTCTATTGTCCTTTCACATGAGAAGAATGGGAATAAACTCCGGCTTTATGTGCCTAATGCCTTTGAAGGAATACTCTGTTTGTATGGTTCAAATCAACTTCATCCTAATGTTACCCTAACGTTTTCACGAAGTGAATAGTAACAATACTGAAGCCCGCTTTGAGCACGTTTTGTGTATAATGCGCTATATAAAAGGTTAAAGGGTTTTTTAATCACGATTCTCTTCGTAAGAAACAATTTTAAAAAATAAGAAAAGCTTCATTTTGATTCACAAATATATGTATGATACGGACGTTTCGAGTTTTCGTCGTGTCAAGAAACAGGCAATGAATAAGACACCAAAAAGGGCAATGTCGTCTTGTGGTATGACAACACACATTAGGACCGGAAGGTCCAGATTGGAGTCCCGCTCTGGACGGCATAAAATTGAGTCATTGGAAAATGTTCATTATTCACATTCTCTCGTTGTACTCAAGTGTAAACTGAGCACCTTGGGGTTAACAGCGCTGTCTCTGTCGGAAAAATGCAAAATCGCCTTACAGGCGTCATGTCTGGTCCTACATGTTAAGTATTGCTGTAAAGTGCTTTGAGCAGTTTCAGTGGATATTGCACTATATAAATGCTAAAGTTTAATAAAACAAAACTAATTTGAGACGACAGGATGATGATGTTAAAACAGAGTTTAGTTTACTGGCCTAAACATCATCATTCTCTCATGTTACTTATTCTTCCGTATATTATCAGTCATCTATTTTGTTGACAAAGGGGACACCAGAAACATCGAAATTGTCTCTGTGAATCAAACTAAAGCTCTTATTTCACTTTTTCTTTTATTATTTACTTCATCCAGCTTCAAGTAGCAACATTTGTGACCAAACAACTCAAATCGGTATTATATAGGACTTAGAATTCAATCTGAGCCAGAACAACTTTTGTCAATGAGAAGAGAGGATTTTGTTAGCTCAACATTAAAAAAAACAAGGACTTTTCATACTCCAGAAGTTTTTACTTCAGATTTGATTCATCTAATTCATTCTGACAAGGAATCACCCGGCGGCTCACATTTGCATCCCCCCCCCCCCTCTCCCCGTGAAACAACTTGTCAAATTTAGAGTAAATTCTTACTTTTCCTACGTATTTTGGGTTGATAAAATCCATATTTAATAATTAGCCGTTGTATGATGCTTATATAATATTATGGTGTCAAATCCATACCAATTACATTGCCAAGTTAATATATCACAGCCACTGATATGTGACCAAAAAGGGAATTTTAATGATTTACAACATAATTCATGACAGTTTCGAGAAGACTTGTAAAATTTTGAATGTCAAAATTGAATGGTAATTACAGCAGATGCCTTTATGTAACAGGGTGTAATTTTTCTTTTTAACAATTTTTACTCATTAATATGATCATATCATTCTCGTTTGTGTTATCTATTTTTCTTCATATCTGCTGTATGGATATGCACTCTTTGAGGTTGAAGAAAGATCGATATTTTAGGTATATTTTGCAAACGTCAAACAATTAAAGTTGACATAATGCAATTATGATAAATTGTCAAATCAAATAAGCTGTCTGCAGTTGTGGACTGTAGAACTCTAGATTGAAATGAATAATATAGTTGTGGATTGTATAGATTGAAATGAATAATATAGTTGTGGATTGTATAGATTGAAATGAATAATATAGTTGTGGATTGTAGAACTCTAGATTGAAATGAATAATATAGTTGTGGAGTGTAGAACTCTAGATTGAAATGAATAATATAGTTGTGGATTGTATAGATTGAAATGAATAATATAGTTGTGGATTGTAGAACTCTAGATTGAAAATGTTGATTGTATAGATTAATGAATATAGTTGTGGATTGTAGAGCTCTAGATTGAAATGAATAATATAGTTGTGGATTGTATAGATTGAAATGAATAATATAGTTGTGGATTGTAGAACTCTAATATATGTTGATTGCAAAGCTCTAAATAAATTGGAATGAACAATAAAGTAGTGTCATAAAACTTGACAATTTGAGCAACAAATCAAATACCCAAATATTAAAAAAAACCACGAAAAAAACCACGAAAAAAAACCACGAATCACCCCAAAAACAAAAACAAAGATTATCATCATTATTATTATTATGATCCTCATATCATCATCATCATCTTGATCTCATCATTGTCTATACAGTTTTAGTTTCATTTTAATATTGCATAATAACTATAACGAATTCTCTTCTTTTTTTTACAGATTGGTAATTCTCTTTCATGAATCATCGATACCAGTAATTGTGTTTCATCTAATTTTTCAATTGGACTTTTTCCACGATAAGGATGCTTCTTCCCTCGGGATCTCGAGTCTTCCAACAAGTAGTGTTATTCAAACAATGCAGATTAAATACTTGAGATACAGAGCCCCTCCAGGCATATGCATTTTGTTGATGATTGCAAAAGTCATGTCTCCTTATCAATATGTTCAACATGGTCATGTATTTATTTTCAAGAATTCAGATTTATAATAAAGTTATATCAAATCTCACCAAAGCTGTGATGAGGACTGATTCAACACGCGAATCCTTGAGGAAGATATTGAGTGAACTATGATTTTGTTGTCCATTTATAGCACGTACCTAAATCACAATGTTTGTAAAGGTAGATTGTTTGTATTGTATTTCTCCCGTGTATACTAGAATGCATATTTTCAATGTCATTACCAACCACTGAAAATGATTCTATGACGATATATCTACGAGAATTTTAGTTTGAATAGGTTTGACAGAATAAAAACTACGATCTATTCATTTCGTAATGAACTATGAGCTGGAATCAAACTTTATTTTGAAGTGCAATAAAGAGGGTGACATCATGTAGCGTTTACAGAAACGTTACCTTTAAATGGTAGCAACAACCTAAAGATTACAAGTTGTTGTCATTGAATCCAATATATTATTGTTTTATAAAAGATAGCATTGCCACAGACAGTGCATTCAGCCGTCTGTGCTGCTGCAGGGAGGTAGGAGCTGGCGCCCGGCAACCAATGCCTAATCGACGAGCTCACCAGCCACCTCCCCGCCTTCGCCACCATCACCACCATCCTCATCCTCCACTCTGGACGCCTCCACCGCCGCTGCTGCTGCTGCTTTTGTTGATGTTTCTGCTGAAGCAGCCGGAGGGACCATGGTGGTGATAGGACTAGCTCTGCTCTGCTGGACTGCTGCTGCCATGGTGTCTCTCGCCTCTTGTCACCCAGCGGCTGCTGCTTCTCTTCAACGGGAACCGTCTGCTTCTATATCAAAGTCTTCTTCGTCCTCTACTTCCTCCTTAAGATCTCCGGGGTTGCAAGACTCTGACACAACTGACATTGCCGCCGCGATTTCAGATTCCTTGTCTGCTCTTGATTCAAAGTCATATATACGAATAAGGGAAGCGGCCTCGCCCAACTACGATTTTTTATCTAAACCAGCAATAATTCCACAAAGAGCAGCTACTAAAAAAAGATTTCTGAAAAATACTGACATTGACGAGTTTTCAGATGCTTTTTTCTCGCTACCAGGAAGCGGTAGAGCTTCATCTATCTCAAGAGACGCATCTCATGTCCATCTAACAAGAGCAACTGTAGGAACGGAAGCAGCAGCAGAAACTACCAATACAGAGGCATTCGAATTAAGAAATCGCCGTGACAGCAGTAGCAGAGCAGGAGAAAGAACACACCGGTCATCTACATCATCATCATCTTCAGCTAAAAAACCGATTATAAACATTACAGCCATATTCGAAGACGAAGATCTCGACGACTTTGTACCAATTTTTGAAATGGCCATGGCCAAACTAAAAAATCAAAGTGAGTACTTCAGATGGGCTGGATTTTACCTGACAGCATCCCCGGATATGAAAGATATGTTGACACGATTGTGCACTCACTATGATGGAGATAAGAGTCAAATTCGCCTGATTGTTGCATTTGGAAAAGTGTCAACAGTTCAAATAGTCAACTTGGTTTCTCATACTATGGGTGTTCCTGTCATTGGATACATGCTGGACAAAGGGGATAGCTATGTGCAGGTAAGTCCTTTATTTTTTTCCTTCTTCACATTTTTCACAATCGCTTTCACCTTTGACAAAAGCTTTTTTGTTGATTAACATGACAATTATAATCTTTACTGTTTTTTAGTTCTTTATTTTCCTACTGTACATCCATCCTCAGTAACAGTAGACATTCTTTGTCTTGTCCCGTACTCCTCTGCTTTCATTTCTCTGCACAACAGATCTTTATTTATACTTAAAAACGTTTTCTACTTAAGCTCCACATTATCATGCTCCTCTTTATCTTCTCCATCATCCACTTCTCTCATCATTCTTCTTCTTCTTCTTCTTCTTCTTCTTCTTCTTCTTCTTCTTCTTCTTCCTTCTTCTTCTTCCTTCTTTTTCTTCTTCTTCTTCATCATCTTCTTCTTCTTCTTTTCTTCTTCTTCTTCTTCTTCTCTTTCCAAGCACTACCTCTTTCACCAACATCCCCATCATCATGATCATCATGATCTTCATGATGATGTTGATGATGATGATGATGATGATGATGATGATGATGATCACCACCAT
>NC_088360.1:59146227-59158727 GCF_034508935.2 Berghia stephanieae | reverse complement strand
TATAAAATATGTTTTTTATTGTTGGTTATTGAGAATGCTTTTCTTTCTATTGCTTTTCCATGAATTCTTTCTACTCCATCAAGAGGATGGTTTATTATTTTTGATGCCTCTTTGATAGATTTTGACATTTTTTAAATTTATCTTTAAGTCAGCATCCGCCAAACCATATGGTGGAGCCAAACGCAATTACACTTTTAATCAATGAGTCATAAACTCTTAACATAGTTTTCTTCCCTACTTGAAATGTTCCTTAGGATGTATAATCTTTGTGAAACTTTGTAGTGATGAGAGAAATTGAGGGAACAATCAATGGTTATTTCTAAATATTTAAAATATTCAACTATTTCAACAACATCTTTACCGATCGTCATACACTTTTAAGTTCGTTTTTATTTTTTACACCAAACACATGTTCTTTCGTTTTTTCAATATTTAATTCAAGCTGATTTTTATACACCAATTGGTGAATATATTAATTTGTTTGAAATAATTCTTTTCGGTAACTTTATCTTTTAATTAGCAAAGAATAGCAGTATCATCTGCATATTTCACTATAAAGCAATTTTCAAAGGATGGTCTGCAGTCGTTGGTATATAAGATGTACAGGATTGGGGAACTCAGGCAGCCTTGGGGTCATCCGTTCGACAACGTTTTTTTGTTGGAGATATTTTCACCCAATTTTACACATTGCAGTCCATGTTGCACAACTTTTGAAGCAAAATATCTGTGTTCATGGCATTAAAAGCTGACGAAAAGTCGACATACAGGATTCTGGGTAATTCGAGGGCGTTTGGTCAAGGTGTTTTTGTGGCGGTTAAAAGTGCGTCTTCTACACTGAGATGTTGCTGGTATGCAAATAGTCTTCAACAGTCGTATTGTCACTTCCTTCCTAATGACGTATGGTAACTTAGTAACACTGGCTCTAAACTATCGGAACAATGGCGGACGCCGTATGAAATATTTCCCCGGCGAGCTTAAACGCGTATCCAGAGGAAAAAAAACCCATCAATTTGATCATGTATTGACTTTTACACATTCTGATCACAAGGCATATGAAAAGAGAATGAAAAGTTCTAGCCAGCATGAAGAATAAAAAGTAATGATTTTCTTTGTTTAGAACCAAGATGGCCGCCGTTGCCGGGCGCGTGACATCAGACTATTGAATCCAATTGGTACGGATCTAGCAATTTCAGGTCATAACATTCTTGTAGGAGCTCACATTTTAAATATTTTTCTAAACATTTCATTACAAGCGATGTAAGCGCCACTGGACGGAAGTCATTCAATACGTGGGTCAACGCTTTTTTGGAACTGGAACGACAATCAATGTTTTCCAAAGTACTAGCACTTTGAAATAGTTTTGTCTAAGGTATAGCCAGTTGTTGGTGACAGTTTTTCAAAATAGTTCCGGTAATGTTGTCTGGTCCTGGTGCTTTATATCGCCGGAAGAGGGAGCTTACAGTTTCTTCTTCAACATCTGGAGGTGGATCATTGTTATTTGACAAACCGTTGTGCACAGATGGGAGCCTGTCAAAACGAAAGTAAAAATCATTTAATGTGTTGACATCAGTTATAGTTTTTCCTTGTGGGAATGTTCGTTTCTTTTGGTCTACTCCTCCCATTTGCTTTATCATCTCCCATGCTTTCCTTGCGCAGCCCGATCTCAGTTGTCGCTCCATTTTGTTTTTGTATCAGCCTTTTTTTCTTTTATTGTATTTCTGATCTCCTTTCCCATTTCAAATTATAGTTTAATGTCATCACTCATATTGGCAATTTTCTTTTCATTGAGTACATATTTAAGTCGCTTTGTAACCCATGGCTTATTGTTCGGAAATATCTTAATTTCTTTTTTTTTCCACGCATAAATCCACACAAAATGCAATATAACAAGTCACAGTTTCAGTCCATTCATCAATTCTGTCTCCTTCATATGAATTTGTCGATGTTTTATAATATCTCCGACCATTTAACAAAGACCGATAAGTGTAATTCTGACAAATAAGGACCAGGCAAAGGTGTAAGATAAAGATCTGGAAAGTGTGTATGAAAAAGTGTGCCTGACAAAACAGAAAGAAGAATACAAGGGAGGGGAAAAAATACTCAAATTCAGCGCATTGACTGCTTCTCCGGTTGAAGTAGGCTGGTTTTTTGCGATGTTTTTTTTCCTCTCCCTCGTATTCTTCTTTTTGTTTTGTCGAGCACCCTTTCATAAACACTTTTTCAGATCTGCAAGTTCATTCTACAAAGTAGGTATTCTGTCTATTTATGATTTCATTCAAGCAAAATTTTGTTAAAGTGATGCAAAACCAAATTAATGTAAACATTTTAAAAATGATAATCAAAAAGTAATTACAGCTGTCCGAAGTTGGGGATGAAGACCTACAATCTTTGAGAAAAGACAGGATGATAATTTTGTGGGGAAAACTTTTACTGAAAATATTGATCAATTTAAATGACTTTTAACTCATCATCAAGACAAAATCAAATCTGAGACGCCAAATACACATAAAGACATCCCAATTTCGGTAAATACAGTTCTGAGCCGATACATATTTTTTTCCAAATGCTGTCATGTTGGTAGAGAAATCCAAGTTCGTGAAAGATAAGACCGATATGTATTTTTAGTCAAAGATTCCATATTATGGAATCGCACATAATAAAGATGACATGATTTATCAATATTTTGTGAATAATTGATTGACCTACTTGGCAGTATAAAATCTACGATACTTATTATTTATTGATGGATGTGTCATGCATATGCCATCAACATCATCTGAGGTGAAACCTTACCATTCATCATACTTTATACATTTAACAATAGCAAGTACAAGATCTCGGTTAAGATATACATGCTATTGTCCTACTTTATTGTCCTTATCTTTAAAAAATATCTTTTAACGTAAAGTTGGCGATAAAATCAATTCAGTTACTGAATGTCTAGTTCTTTTATATTTCATGGAATGGTTTCACGGACGACCAAAATCCCAAGAGAGAGAGAGAGAGAGAGAGAGAGAGAGAGAGAGAGAGAGAGAGAGAGAGAGAGAGAGAGAGAGAGAGAGAGAGAGAGAGAGAGCGAAATGTTCCATTTGATTGGCGTCTCAGACATATGCATTACGGAATGACGGTCCGAATAGAGAGGGGTGTTTTGGGGATAAGAGAGGTGCGGGGGGGGGGGGGGGGGGGGGGGGGATGCTATATCAATCGTATTAGGCCTACTTAACCAATTAACTGCCCTACTCTGGACAGACACGTATTTTTAAAAAATTGGATAGGAAACTTGTCCTTCAAGTATTGACCGATTTAAATTGCCCTCATCTAGGAAAACAACTCTCAAAACTGAGAACTCTAGTGCGTTCGCGCAAAGCTAAGATCTTTAGTTAAGCTGCAAACATTTGTGATCATATTCATCTGACCTAGGCACGGGTGTTTTTCCTTCCAGCTAAAAGTTCATATTTCTTGTTCATTGCGCAAAGCTCATATCTCTTGTTTATCATCAACGCATAGCTCAGATGATCTGTTCCTTAAACAAACCAAAGGTTAGACAACTTGCTTCTGCTTGTCACTCATATTACAGACTACTGGCCCGTACCATTGAATCATCTTACTTAATGATATCCATCCCGGAAGCAGCCGAGATTTTTCTGTCTTCTGTCCCCTCAGCTGGGTCGCTAAGTCCATAAGGTCTTGATGAAAGTATTTTGCGATAATCTAAAGCCTATCCAAAAGAAAGCAGGGAATTTTTTATTTCAAAATAATGTTTCAGGAACAGGTATAAATTCTTGCTCTAGGAGCCTCATGGCTCTAAGGTGTAGCCTTGGCCATATAACATGTTGCTATACATGTTGCAGCAGTGCCAAATATAATTTCTCTGTCGTCTGTCTGGATTTTAAGTAATGTGTTAATGTTTTTATTGCTTTTGATATTCGCCGAAGAAGCGTTTCGAGACCGAAGCATTCTGCATTTTGGTATTTTTTCTGTTTTCGAAGCTTTTAAATTCATTTTGTTCATTACTTTTTTCCGAATATTTTGGCGCACAGAACCAGTGAGTAAATGCTTAAATGCTTTCCATCAATATGAGTAACTAATTTAATTCTCATATCATCGTTTATTTCAAGTGATAATCGTTTTCCAATTTTCTCAATTAAAAACAATTAAGAAATCCATAGGATGAAAAAACAATAAAAGACACTGCCCGACCTTTAAGTAACGAGGCATCTTTAAAACAAGTCAAGGAACAATAAGGACTTGCTATTGATTTATGCTGTTTACTATTGAGTATCAGCCGGTTAACTGCCGGAAGAAATTCCATAGTTCAACACGCACTTATGGAAGACAGTATCCTTTTACTGGAAAATTGATTTTTTTAGAAACAAAACATGAAGAGTTTTTCTTTTAAATTTTTGATGAAATAATGAGACAAGTCATGTTTCGTGAGTGGTTTCTGAATTCCTTTTCAATCTATAAACTTAATTCTTGTGAAGTTGATCGAAACGTAGAACAGCAAAGAGTATAGTAATAGATATTGATCGTGAAAACTGCAGGAACAATGAGAAAACTAGTGATAATGATTATTGTCGCGTGGAAATTTAAATAATGGTAACAATTCAAATGATGATGATGGAGGTGGCAATAATAATAATGTGATAACGATATTTATGATGATAATGACGGTGATTATAAATAAATAAAATAAATAAATTCCCTTTATTCATCCTCTAAGGGAAATGTGTTTTTAGGGTGTTTTTCAAAGGAAGACTAGAATAATTTAGACGTTAAGCCTCACTGGTTCGCCGTAAAGTGAGCATTGCAGGGCGAGGTGACTTGCTCAAGGCCACACATCAAGGCGGGTAGTCGAACTCTATACCTTTCGCGTACGAAGCAAAGACCATACCGCTTAGCCACGCTGCCCCAGGCATAATTGTTAGCGACGAATTCAAAGAAAACTCAACACTTTAGAGCTATGAAAATGATACCAATAACAAGAACTCTTCCTTTCAAAATAGTACAGACACCAAAGCCAATCGTAAAAACCTATTCATTTTACCCATTCCATTATTGGAGCGTGTATTTCATTACACATTGTGGCATCAAAGCGATTCACAATTCCACCTCTTTAGGGAAATTTACTGACGATTCATAAACTCCATGTCAAATTATTGCCTCCCCTGCCGGCCCTTTTCATCAAATTGTCAGAAAACGTTGATCAAATCAATAAATTTATCAGAAGGGTAGGGTCGGGTATGGAGATGGGGAGGAACCGTCAAGGAGAACATTTGGGACTCATTCTACAATTTTATGAGAGTAACAGACTCGTATATACTCGTGTGTGTGTGTGTGTGTGTGTGTGTGTGTGTGTGTGTGGTATATATGTATATATATATACGAGGGCTCTTTCAGAAATAACCGAAAAATGCCCGTTGCTCAGCAACCAGTGGAAATTTTTTAATTCTGTAAACGACATGATATTTCTTATTTCCTTACGGATATTCCCAGAAATTATGAAGTGCATCATTATGCACAATGAATTTCTAGACGATTTTAAAGATGGCGGCCCACCTTGAAACTTGGTCAAAGGAGGAAATCAGAGCTGTCATACGTTTTTTGAACGCCAAAAGTCTGAATCCTACCGAAATTCATAAAGAACTTCAGAGTGTATATGGTGAGCATGTTATAAGCCGTACACAAGTCTATCACTGGTGTAATTTGTTTGAAGCCGGCCATTCCGACTTGACAGACAGGGAAGGGAGAGGGCGTTCGATAACTGCGACGTCAGAAGACAATGTGAAGCGAGTTGATGAGCTTATTCGTCAAGACAGGAGGTTGAAACTTCATGAAATCGCAAGCAGTCTTGAAATTTCGGAAACTTCTGCCCATAGAATTGTATTTGATGAACTTGGCTACAGAAAAGTCAGCGCAAGATGGGTTCCTACGCAATTGACAGACAATCATAAAGAACAAAGATTGGACATCTGAAGGGAACTTTTGAGAAGAAGCAAGAGCTCACGCAGGGTTCACGGGCATACTGCCAACGCCGGCGGAGACTTTCTAGGGTACGATGTGACTTTTCTTGACAGCATAGTCACCGGTGATGAGACTTGGTTGCACCATTGCACCCCAGAAACAAAGCAAGATTCGATGACATGGAAACATCCATCCTCACCTGTCGCGAAGAAATTCAAAGTCATGCGGTCAGCAAAGAAAATAATGGGAACTGTTTTCTGTGACAGTCGTGGTGTTATTCTGTTCGAAACCTTACAACCTGGAGAAACAATCAATGCTGCAAGGTACTGCCAAACTCTTGACAAGCTTAGGGAGGCCATTCGCAGAAAGCGCCCAGGGCAGTTGACCAACGGGGTCATTTTGCAACACGACAACGCTACACCCCACACAGCACGAGTGACGCATGGTTGGCTAGAGAAAGATGGATGGGAGATTTTGCCACACCCACCACACAGTCCAGACCTCGCACCATCTGATTATCACCTCTTTGGGCCACTGAAAGGTGAGCTGGCAGGAAAGCGCTTTGATGTCGATGAAGAGCTTGTTGACCATGTGCGGAAATGGCTACAAAACCTTGACGGAAAGTTCTTCCGAGAGGGTATCTATTCCATGGTGCGGCGTTGGCAGAAGTGTGTCGACAGACTTGGCTGTTACGTAGAGAAATGAAGGACGAGTCAAGGTATGAACACGTGCAAAAATTTTGTTGATAGCATAAAAAACGCGGATTTTACAGGCATTTTTCGGTTAATTATGAAAGAGCCCTCGTATATATATAATATATATATAATATATATATATATATATATATATATATATATATATATATATATATATAACACTATATAATGAGGCTGTGCCTAAAGGGCGTTTGGTGATGTTCGCCTCAAAATCACTCCAATGTTAAGCTGATTTATAATAATTCAATAAAAAAACACACACACATGCACACACACACACACACATACACACAGACAAGACAAACAAACCACAAACAAAACCAGTCATAACAAACAAAAAAAACAAAGAACAACAAACAAAACAAGAGGGCGTAAACATTTATAAATGTCAAGATTGTTAAGCCATGAGTGAAGCCTGAAAAAAGTTATGAAGTAGGTGGTGCGAGTAAAGTATCTGGACCGCTAATTAGTTGGGGGAGGGGGAGGGGGATTCAATCTCCAAACCAGATGGTCATATTCATTGACAACTAGGCGAAGTCATAAATAAGAGCTAAAAATACTCGTATTATGACTTAAATTCGTAGCACTCGTTTTTACTAGTTCTTAGTGTATAAGGTTAAATTACAACTCTCTGTGTGTGATGCCGGGGTCAGAGTCTTGAAGCTCATCCCGTCATTGACCCCCGTCAGTCAGAACACTCGTAAGATCAATCTTAGGCTATTCCTGTACAGTTTGGGACCCATACCTACAATCGGATATAAAACTAATTAAAGCTGTCCAGCGCTGCGCTGCAAAATTTGTCTTCAGTGACTACAGCCCCCAAAACAGGGAAACAGACATAATCACACAGTTTGGATGCAATCCCTTACAAGACAGACGGAAAGAACAACGACTGACTCTTATGTTCAAAATTAAAAACTAAATGACGGTCATATCATACTAGACATACAAAGAAATTCATGCATTTAAAGAAAAACCCACCCAAGACCACTAAAACACCAATCTACAAACTCAAACGTTTTCAAATATTAAATTGCACCCCGCGCTATCTAAGACTGGAACGTTCTCCTCGAATCATATCTTTACACTACAGTTTTCGAAACATGCAAGCGAAGATTATCAAAATTCTTCAGCCTAAACACCAACATAGGTTGTCACATTCAACAACTCCTCCGGCCTCGAAGAATTGACTCGACTTCGAGTAAAATTCCGATTCAGATTCAGATTCAAATTCAGACAAAGGTTGCTTTTAAGGTTTTTTCCCCATTATTTCACACTATTTCGTCAGGATATCCTATGAAATTACTTGCTCACCATTTTATAATTTTGACATTTTATATTGGTTCAAAATGAGCGAAGTCTTACTAATAGTGGAACCAAAAATAGCCATGGCTTGCATACAATGTATACAATGTCTGACAACCACAAAAATAACCATAACAACAACACCAACTGTTTATTCGTTGGTCTTATATTATTATGGGATTGGAAGATAGGAGAGTAGTACTTAATGACATTGGCTGAATCTGATTATTTGTAGTCTGTGAGATGAACTAGATCAGATGGGATTTGTAAATCAAGTATATGCAATGTTTTCATGTCCGTTTATGCATTTGAAAGAGAGCGAATATAGGGGTAGATGGGGGGGGGGGGGGGGGGGGCAGTAAAATGTCGGTGCCCTTCAGAGAAAAAGATATAGCAAGGAGGAAAGAGAAAAAGATAGAGGAGGAGATAAAGACAGAAAGAGAGAGAGAGAGAGAGAGAGAGAGAGAGAGAGAGAGAGAGAGAGAGAGAAGAGAGAGAGAGAGAGTGAAAGAGAGATAGACAGAAAGAGAGGGAGAAAAAGAAAGATAGAAATAGAGATGAAATATACATATATATATATAACATCACTCACTATTTCACTCATATATATATATTATTATATATATATATATTATATATTGAGAGAGAGAGAGAGAGAGAAATAGAGAGAGAGAGAGAGAGAGAGAGAGAGAGAGAGAGAGAGAGAGAGAGAGAGAGAGAGAGATTGATTGATTGATCATAATTATTTGATACGAGGGTGGTGAAATTCTGCTGTACACTGAGAAATACTTTTTATTTTAATTTCTGGCCGGAAAACTCATCTTTCAGATATCGATAGATTAGAATAATCCTCATTTTGTCAAAAACCCTCTAGCCCGGGACTTCAAGGAATTAAGAATTTTTTGGCATACGTTATCATGTGTATGCCACATCTCACAAACAATTAAACAGTGGGGATGTACATTTTCAATTAATTAAATATCCAAATGTGATGGACATCTTAACACATCATGCTCATCTTGGCAGCAAATTGTTTTTATTTTAGATTTACAACTTTTGCTGAGAAACAACTCGCGTAAAAGAAACCCATGCAAAAAAAAAAAAAAAAAAGTCCAAAAAAATCAGAGAGTAGGCATCTAAAATGTAACTTATTGTCAGTTACTTATTAGTTCACACAAAAGGATGTCTGTTTCGGGCTGTGGATTCCGAGAACTATGTATTTACAAAAGAAGGAAAACAGCCACGCGGTCTTGGAGTTAAGCGGAAAAAAACATGGTTGTTTCTATTTTAAAATAAAATTGAACAGAGCCAATTAATTACAAGTACATTTAGTTAACCAAATCTACTTAATTCTTTCCTTTTATTTTTTAAATAGAATGATGGTGAATACCACTGTTATTTGATTCAATATGCTGTTTGAAAATGTTATTTCTCTAGCCTACCCGTGGTGGGTCGGAATGCCACTGATACTATTACTCTTCAACAGTCGTAACGTCACTTCCCTCCTAATGACGGATGGTAACTTAGTAACACTGGCTCTAAACTATCGGAACAATGGCGGACGCCGTATGAAATATTTCTCCGGCGAGCATAAAAGCGTATCGAGAGGGAACCCCCCCCCCCCCCCATAAATTTGATCATGCTTTAAATTTTACACAATCTGATCACAAGGCATATGAAAAGTTCTAGCCAGCATGAAGAATAAAAAGTAATGATTTTCTTTGTTTAGAACCAAGATGGCCGCCGTTGCCGGGTGGCGTGACATCAGACTACTGAATCCAATTTTACCAGAACATTATTACTTTAAATCTCGATCGATTGGGATCTAGTAAGTTAAAATTTACTGGCCAAAAGGAAAATATGCTTTTGGTCAGTTGCCAAATGAATGATTGTGTAAAGTTTTTATTTGTGAGAGTGCCTTTATGATTGGTTTGAAAATATATAATAGACAGTATTAGAATGACGTCAAAATTAATCAAAAGAAAACAAAGAAATGGTAATTTCTTTAAAAGTCAAAACTGTCAAGCCGCTCTTAAATAAATCCATCAAATTTAAAGAAAATAATTGAAGGAAAATTGAATGTGAATTTAGCTAACAGCAAAGTCAAATCCAACGTGCGGGAGAAATTATTTTTGGACAAAATCTCATTCTTAAATGAGAACTCGAAAGAAAGAAGAGAAAACATTGGAAATGACTTTTCTTGGGATCGAAAGGGATTAGGAGTTGCTGTTCTTAATGCATGGCAATGGGTCTTCAACAAGGAAGAAGGCCTATTGATGAAGTGAAAACTAATTCGCCCTTTATTATATATAGTCTGCATGGGACAAATGAAAGATGTGTTCAAAGAACGATTGACTTGCATGCAATGGATTGGTTTGAAAGGAATATCAGTTCATTGATATTTTCAATTTTACTCCATGCTAGCTACTCAGCCAAGCTGTACAATATCTGTGCTTGGTTACAACTATAATAGATTTGTACGGTGTTTGCCATCCAGAATTAATTACTATCTGTAGCTTGTTATTAATTGCGTAGTTAGATACTTTAGTCCCATGTTTCTTCGGCCAAATCTAATTAGCGTTTGTCTAACTTTCAAAAGAATGAGTTCCATTTGGTGTAATATCCACTAAATGTACTCAAAACACTTCGCAATGCCAATATAATTAAACATGTAGAATTATGAGGCAATGACGCCTGTAAGATGTTATTGATAATGGTTCTTTTCGACAAAGTAGACACAATAAACATAGAGCACGGAACCAACGAAGTTCCATGTTTCAGAATTATTTGGGAAAGATGATGGTCTATTTAATCGATCGATACTTGAAGGCCATTTTTTAAAAATGTGTTTATCAGAGTGTGGCGGTGTTAACTTTTAGATTGCGTGATAATCATCATTTTGTAAGGAGCGCGGATTTGGGGGCAAGACTACTTCGTGCATTTAAGAGTATAGAGTGTGGCCGTATTACCGCAAGGGATAAGAAACTAGAAATGAATAAGGAACAAAAGTGTGATGACAAAAAAAAACTGGTTCCAATCTCATTGCAAGTGTAATACCACTGGATAATAACACCTTGTTGAATCTTATTTTATAGTCTGAATATATGCTGGTCATCAATAAAGATCATCCACCCTCGCTCTTTTACGTCTTGTAATCTTAAGAACATGCCTTGCTACTAAAAGAGTTATGCTGCCTTATTATTCAATATGTAACCTAATCCTCCGAAGGACTGGTTACATACACACTTCCCAAGAGTTTGGAACCGAAACAGTAGAAAGTGCGACGTCACGACTTCTCTGCAATATTGCAATAACATTTATGTCACAACCCTAAATAATCATTTATGATATTCAAACATTTCCTTTGAGAGTCTTTTGTTCCATATCAATGCAATACTAATCTAGACTCTAGATCATAATACAGATAGTTAAAGAAGAGGTTGACGACCACAGACGTAAGCAGTCCTTACCTAACTCTTACACTTATATATACGTGATACGTCAATAATATGATCATCCTTTCCCCATGGCCGTCGATGACAGAGTAGATGGATTCAGATCACTTGGAAGTCAAGTGGATTTACAGACCAGGTCAACTGGAAGATGGGAATGGATAATATGAGAGGATCTTTAGACATCGGTAGAGGTGTTAGCATCAGCATGCCATTGGGTTGGAATATTCGGACACAGTGAGCTGATGGTGAAGAGCTGGAGCCATTCGAGTCACTGACCAATCACCTTTCTAAATTTCGACTTGAGGAAAAGGCGGAAATGGAAAATATCCGGATTGAAACAGTACAAAAAGAAGTTTCAGGTGCAACCCTTTGTCAAAAAAGAGGGACGTTGAAAAAGAATTTTTTTTTAATTATTGAAAATGGTATTTTACGCTATCCCTACTGGATGAAATATGAGAATCTACAATTTGGTTATTTGTTTTCAACGTTCCTCTTTTTATTATTTTTCTGACGACGACTATTGCATGTGGAATGTCTATAGATTGTACTGATCCAATCCGAAGCCTTTCCATTTCCATGTCTTTAAAGGTATTTTAACGATGCCATGCTTCATTTTGACCAGACCATTTTTATTTCGTATATCGATTATTGATGATCGATGAGGTTGGAGGACGGAGGGTTCAAAGGTGGCTGAGTGGTTAAGGGATTGCACTGTGACCCGGAAGGTCTAGAGTTAGAGCCCCTTTTCAGGCAAAATTATTAAGCCCTGTTTTGATTACTTTTGACAAGAAGGGCGATTCCTGTTGCATCAGACGTTTGTTCGCTGGGTTATTTATATTCCCTCAAGGAATTCTAAGCGGCTCATCTAAGGCAGCAGCTTGGAAGGTCATAATTTCTTTTCTTTTTCTATCGATGATAAAAAGGACCTCAAACGTGTTATTGTCCTTGAAGTTTTATGAGACACCTGGCACGATGTAGATAGGAAACCTTTAAAAATAGCTTAAACCCGATCGAGATGTCTATTCTCTCTTGACAATGCATTTATCTTTTTTTTAAAATA
>NC_088360.1:59113727-59141227 GCF_034508935.2 Berghia stephanieae | reverse complement strand
GGTCTACAATTAAAAAGACTTTAAAAACCGCAAATTCCAATAGACAACGATGAATTGTTTCTATTGTACAAGTAACTGAAGTTAGGAGCAAGGTAGTGTCCAGTAAACGTTTAGTTAGGAACTTACTTGCTTGATCCTCTAAATTACAAAACCATTTCTGTCAAGTTACTATTTTCAGTTTTTAAAAGTTGCTATTAACTGTCCAACAATGGTGTCTCGCCAGTCAATAAACCTGTGATTTTCTTTCAGTCATTATGTAACACTTGTGGTTTTATTCTCTATGTAAAACGAATAATTACAAAAAAAAAACTACACATGTTTTTTACTTTATATTGTAATGTCTAACATCATCGTATTTCTACTTGGGATTGAATTTGAACTTTTTTTTATTTCGAAACAGACTTCCTACCGATGAATATAATCGTAGTATAGTTATTCTACAATCCCCATTCGTGGAAGACTGATTGCTAAGAATAATAATTCATTTCTTGTGGTATTCTTTCATCTTTTGTCTGGTATCCTATTTTACAGATACAACTTCCTAGCGGTCATGCGTTGCCAGCCTTCAGCAGTCGTTTCCCTGAGCGAGGCGACGTCAGTTGTTTTATTAATGCTTGGAGGGAACATATCACAAAGTGCGCACGTAAACCGTATGCTTATGTAGCGCAGTTTGCAACCTTGTTTATGTGTGCTATATTCAAGCTACGACACCGATCAATAACCAAACACAATACGTTGATAAAGGTTTTGAAGCTAAATGAGATATATTTTATTACAATATAACAAAGATATTATGAGATATGAAGATGAAATGATAGATGTAATAAGTATGAAATCAAATAGATGGATGACAAATTGATGGAGATGTGTGATGATGAATATGATATGAAAGCGATATGAAAATATATAATTAAATCAATTAATTATCAATACTTTACCAAACCGCTACCACATCAGACAATCTCACAGATAGGTTGCAACCATCACAGTCATACAGGCAACTAATAATTAACTAGCTAACTAAACACCATCCAGACGTGTGGAAGAAAGTCAAAAGAGTGTTCTTGATATTCAACAAAAACCGTAAGGTTGTTCTAATATTGTTAATTAGTCTCTTCTTGAAATTGTTCTGGTTTCACAGTATTCATAAACAGATCAATTGTTTCTCAATGTTCTGATATTAAAATAAGCAAATGGTTCTTCACAGGTAACTTATAAAACAGGCAAATGTTCAGTTTCTATTAGGGTCAAGCTATGAGTGTATAGCCTAAAGTTGGCTTGTTAAAGCCCAGCCTCCAACGGCTCATTCACTTTAAAGAAAGAAAATGATTTTGTTATAATATGATAATCATACGAATATAACTCTATCTATATTCGAACTCACTCAATATGTTTACTTTAAATGAGTAAATATTATTTTACTTTAACAAATCAATTTATTAATGTTGATTAATATTGCTTTACTTTGTAGATATGAAATAATAATGCTTTATAGCAAGAAAAGCTTATTTTCTTTACAACAAGAATATATTACACAATTAATTTCATTATCTGATTAATTAATTGAGAATCAAAATTTAAAGTGATATTATGATATTGATATCAAAACACAATCATAATTGTAATCACAACATATTATTCAAAATCTCACCAGAGCCGAACAGATTATTGAAATCACAAATTAAGTCTACACAAGACTTTAATCAAACTCTACACAAGAGTTATAACACAACTTGATTCAGCTCAAACTTTGAGCACCGCAAAGTCTACACAAGACTTAAATCACACTCTACACAAGAGTTAACACAAAACGTGTTTCAGCTCGAACTTTGAGCACTACAAAGTCTACACAAGACTTTAATCTAACTCTACACAAGAGTTAAACAAATGAGCCTAAAAGACTCCGCTGTGGTTATCGCTTAGAGACTATGAGCCTAAAAGACTCCTCTGTCTGGTCTCTTTTGAGACAATGAGCCTAAAAGACTCCGCTGAGTGGTCTCTTTTGAGACAATGAGCCTAAAAGACTCCGCTGAGTGGTCTGAAGAAACTGCTCAAAACTCTGGCATTTATAGGCAAAAATCAAGCAAACGAAGCAAAATTCTACCCACACAACCGGATGTTAGTCATATCCGTAAACATCTGAAATTCCTTAAAACTCCCCCAGATTCCATAATCATGGACAACAACAACCCATCCTGATACCGGACATCCTCATATCAAGGATAAATAAATTCGTCAGCCCCATAGTTACGAGATATCAATCAAGCCATACCATAACAAAGTCACTCCCGTAGAATACAGGGATCCTACTTTGCTTATAAGTTTACGGAGAAAACAAGATTGATGCCTTTCTCACAATAACACCCACACTACGTAGTTTAATTCAAACTTCCGGGCCATAGGTGCATGATCTGATACGACCTGTATCAACAAAAGAAGGGTTGTTCCGGAGGGATTACAATAACAACAACAACTAATACTACGACGACGTACATCCTGTCGTAAACTGACGCCTACACGGAAGCATTTCGTTACATATCTCCCCCCTAAGACTAAATTTGGTACAACATTTAGTTAGATCATCGAAATGCCTCAAGATCACATCGATCTCGACAATTATTTGGGCTCATGGTTGTCCCTTCCTTCAACAGACAACATCGGCATCACACATCCACACTTCAACTCCACCTTGCCGTGTGTCATGCATTTCGGTGGTTCATGATCCTTGTTTTCGTCAAAACATGGAAGTCGAGGACTCTTAACAGTGGGAGCACGAGTAAATGATCGAATGTCACTTGTCATACTGTCGTTGTTGGAGGAAGCCTGACACTCCGACTTTAACCTAAGCAGTTCAAGCTCTTTCTCCATCAGAGCTTCTTGCCTTTGAGCTCGTGCTCTGCTTATCTCCTCCTCTTCTTTGGCACGTTCTCTCTCCTTCTCTTTTCCTCTTCATCTTCTTGTAACTGGGCTGTCACCCAAGCACGGAGATCTTCACCCCTTAACTCCAATTTTTCTCCAGGTTTAATTAATCTTTCCACATCCATCTCTAGGACAATTAATCAAACCAATTCAAATTCAAATAAACAAACTTCAATATGTTTATCGACACTGTTGCCGTAAATGTTACTTTCACGTAGAATAAAGTGGTATTACAAGTAACCTTATTAACGATATGCGGTCAATATAGATCCCAAAACAGATTCAAAACAGGCAATTAATACCGATTCCTACACGGAATTCAACATTGATCTATATATAGACTCAAATATAGAATCAAAACAAATTTACTACAGGTCCTAACACAGAACCAACGCTTCACCCAGATTCCTACACAGAATCAAAACATTGACTTAATATAGACGTATATTAGAGTCAAAACAACTGATTTAATACAGGTCCTCACACGGAACCAACGCTTCACCCAGATTCCCCACACGGAATCAACACAATAGCTTCACCCAGATTCCTCACACGGAATCAACAAAATAGCTTCACCCAGATTCCCCACACGGAATCATAAAAACTATCTTCACCCAGATTCTTTCTCAGAATCAACAAAATAACTTCACCCAGATTCTTTCTCAGAATCAACAAAATATCTTCACCCAGATTCTTTCTTAGAATCACAAAATATCTTCACCCAGATTCTCTCTTAGAATCAACAAAATATCTTCACCCAGATTCTCTCTTAGAATCAACAAAATATCTTCACCCAGATTCTTTCTTAGAATCAACAAAATGTCTTCACCCAGATTCTCTCTCAGAATCAACAAAATATCTTCACCCAGATTCTTTCTTAGAATCAACAAAATGTCTTCACCCAGATTCTCTCTCAGAATCAACAAAATATCTTCACCCAGATTCTCTCTCAGAATCAACAAAATATCTTCACCCAGATTCTTTCTTAGAATCAACAAAATATCTTCACCCAGATTCTTACACAGAATCAACAAAATGTCTTCACCCAGATTCTTCCTTAGAATCAACAAAATATCTTCACCCAGATTCTCTCTTAGAATCAACAAAATATCTTCACCCAGATTCTCTCTTAGAATCAACAAAATATCTTCACCCAGATTCTTTCTTAGAATCAACAAAATGTCTTCACCCAGATTCTCTCTCAGAATCAACAAAATATCTTCACCCAGATTCTTTCTTAGAATCAACAAAATGTCTTCACCCAGATTCTCTCTCAGAATCAACAAAATATCTTCACCCAGATTCTCTCTCAGAATCAACAAAATATCTTCACCCAGATTCTTTCTTAGAATCAACAAAATATCTTCACCCAGATTCTTACACAGAATCAACAAAATGTCTTCACCCAGATTCTTCCTTAGAATCAACAAAATATCTTCACCCAGATTCTCTCTTAGAATCAACAAAACATCCTCACCCAGATTCTTTCTTAGAATCAACAAAATGTCTTCACCCAGATTCTCTCTCAGAATCAACAAAATATCTTCACCCAGATTCTCTCTTAGAATCAACAAAATGTCTTCACCCAGATTCTTACACGGAATCAATACCTTGACTTACTATAGGTGCATAGAGAGTCAGAACAAATGATTTAATACGGATCCTCACACGGGACCAACACAATATTCACCCAGATTCCTACACGGAATCAAATTACCCCAACAACCACCTTCGTTCCTTACAAATGGGAGAGGGGGGACAGTGGAGGCTTTACAGCGCGAGTACCGCTTACGCGCTAACTCAGTGATCCGTATCACGATGACAGATGACTGACAACTTAGAACCGAACAAATGAAAATTACCAGAATAACTTGTATTACACCTTGCGTATAATGACAGTCTTATAACCATTAAATGGATACCAATTTGCTTTAAGCTCAAAGATATTATCTATCTCAAGTTTCAAACAACTCCCTAACCTGTCTCAACAATTGTTTGGTCGCGATGTCTCTTGAATGCACAACAATAAGAATCCCACTTCTGACACCAAATTATGTCACAAAGTGCGCACGTAAACCGTATGCTTATGTAGCGCAGTTTGCAACCTTGTTTATGTGTGCTATATTCAAGCTACGACACCGATCAATAACCAAACACAATACGTTGATAAAGGTTTTGAAGCTAAATGAAGATATATTTTATTACAATATAACAAAGATATTATGAGATATGAAGATGAAATGATAGATGTAATAAGTATGAAATCAAATAGATGGATGACAAATTGATGGAGATGTGTGATGATGAATATGATATGAAAGCGATATGAAAATATATAATTAAATCAATTAATTATCAATACTTTACCAAACCGCTACCACATCAGACAATCTCACAGATAGGTTGCAACCATCACAGTCATACAGGCAACTAATAATTAACTAGCTAACTAAACACCATCCAGACGTGTGGAAGAAAGTCAAAAGAGTGTTCTTGATATTCAACAAAAACCGTAAGGTTGTTCTAATATTGTTAATTAGTCTCTTCTTGAAATTGTTCTGGTTTCACAGTATTCATAAACAGATCAATTGTTTCTCAATGTTCTGATATTAAAATAAGCAAATGGTTCTTCACAGGTAACTTATAAAACAGGCAAATGTTCAGTTTCTATTAGGGTCAAGCTATGAGTGTATAGCCTAAAGTTGGCTTGTTAAAGCCCAGCCTCCAACGGCTCATTCACTTTAAAGAAAGAAAATGATTTTGTTATAATATGATAATCATACGAATATAACTCTATCTATATTCGAACTCACTCAATATGTTTACTTTAAATGAGTAAATATTATTTTACTTTAACAAATCAATTTATTAATGTTGATTAATATTGCTTTACTTTGTAGATATGAAATAATAATGCTTTATAGCAAGAAAAGCTTATTTTCTTTACAACAAGAATATATTACACAATTAATTTCATTATCTGATTAATTAATTGAGAATCAAAATTTAAAGTGATATTATGATATTGATATCAAAACACAATCATAATTGTAATCACAACATATTATTCAAAATCTCACCAGAGCCGAACAGATTATTGAAATCACAAATTAAGTCTACACAAGACTTTAATCAAACTCTACACAAGAGTTATAACACAACTTGATTCAGCTCAAACTTTGAGCACCGCAAAGTCTACACAAGACTTAAATCACACTCTACACAAGAGTGAACACAAAACGTGTTTCAGCTCGAACTTTGAGCACTACAAAGTCTACACAAGACTTTAATCTAACTCTACACAAGAGTTAAACAAATGAGCCTAAAAGACTCCGCTGTGGTTATCGCTTAGAGACTATGAGCCTAAAAGACTCCGCTGTCTGGTCTCTTTTGAGACAATGAGCCTAAAAGACTCCGCTGAGTGGTCTCTTTTGAGACAATGAGCCTAAAAGACTCCGCTGAGTGGTCTGAAGAAACTGCTCAAAACTCTGGCATTTATAGGCAAAAATCAAGCAAACGAAGCAAAATTCTACCCACACAACCGGATGTTAGTCATATCCGTAAACATCTGAAATTCCTTAAAACTCCCCCAGATTCCATAATCATGGACAACAACAACCCATCCTGATACCGGACATCCTCATATCAAGGATAAATAAATTCGTCAGCCCCATAGTTACGAGATATCAATCAAGCCATACCATAACAAAGTCACTCCCGTAGAATACAGGGATCCTACTTTGCTTATAAGTTTACGGAGAAAACAAGATTGATGCCTTTCTCACAATAACACCCACACTACGTAGTTTAATTCAAACTTCCGGGCCATAGGTGCATGATCTGATACGACCTGTATCAACAAAAGAAGGGTTGTTCCGGAGGGATTACAATAACAACAACAACTAATACTACGACGACGTACATCCTGTCGTAAACTGACGCCTACACGGAAGCATTTCGTTACAGAACATAATATGCATACTTTCCATTTTTATTCCGAAGAGAGCACCTAATTGCACTAAGGATATTCGCATTTGTGTGAGAGGCAACGTGCGCTTATTTGAAGGTCTGATAACCCAATGTCTTATGGGCTCATTGTTGTAATGGACATCTCAAGAAAAAGCTAAATATTTGTCCATTACAACAATGTTAAACTTGACCCATAAGTGGCTTCGGATGTCAGACCTGCATATATGTACAGGTCGGTGAGAGGGCAAGGGTTTGTCATCCTGAAGGATGGATGTGTTGTGTGGTCGTATTCCGTCTTATATGTGCATAATCTTTAATCATTAATATCTTATTATATCTTTATTAGTAAAAAATGGCTTTGAGCAGACGTGTATTTATTTGTAGGTCTGAATAATATATGTATATGCGTGTGTGTATATATACATGTGTGTGTGTGTGTGTGTGTGTGTGTGTGATGTCCCAGAAGTCGTGCACCATGTAGATTCTTATAATAGTAAATATGAATAGCAATAATATCAAAAATCACAATAGATGCTCAAATAGCTCACCTTCTGCACTGACACATGCATCAATTCTCTTTATAAAACTATTTCTTGGAAACATTTAATCAAACGGCAGACAGTAGCATAGCGCAGTGACTTTTCTCTCTCAGGATGAATATGGTTTAATTATTCATCTATAGCGCCTTATGTTGTCCCATTTTTTCCAAACATAAAAACCAATTAAATTTTTTCTTGTATCATCAGTTTTTCACCCATGTGTGGAATTAAAAAAGACAACAACAAATTATCATATTATTATAAATTAATATTAATATTATATTGTTACTCTTGTGTATTTTCAAAAAATTCTACATACTGCGCGACTTCTGGGTCAGAAGAGAGAGAGAGAGAGAGAGAGAGAGAGAGAGAGAGAGAGAGAGAGAGAGAGAGAGAGAGAGAGAGAGAGAGAGAGAGAGAGAGAGAGAGAGAGGGGGGGGGATGGAAGGGGTCCGAATATGTATGTTAAGTGTACTCATTCCTGCTGATTGAAAATGCAATATCCGTTCTCGACAATTTAACGAACACGGACGCACACGCACTGCCCGCACACACATACACACGCGTGTGTGTATGTGTGTGTATGTGTGTATATGTATATATATATTTATATATATATATATATATATATATATATATATATATATATATATATATATATATATAGAGAGAGAGAGAGAGAGAGAGAGAGATAAATAAATAGATAGAAAAATAGAGACAGAGAGGGAGAGATAAATAGATAGATAGATAGATGTGTGTGTGTGTTTATGTGTGTATGTGTGTGTGAGAGAGAGGGAGAGAGAGAGAGAGAGAGATAGAGAGAGAGAGAGAGAGAGAGAGAGAGAGAGAGAGGGGGGGGGGGGGGGCGGGAGTTAATATAGCTTGTGGATAAATGACATAAAAATTGGAATAGATTTTCCCAGTTTCTATGCTGCCGTCAGCGGCCTTGTCTTTGTCACCAGGCAATAATGTGCTCACGGAAGATTTCAAACACGTTATCAACGTAATCTTCGTCGCCCGCATCCTTCCAGACACTTTTGTAATTGGCTATACCATCATCAGGATCATCGTTATCAACATTGTTATCATCTCGCCATCATCATTTTGGTTCACTCCATGTGCTATTATGTTTTATCAATGGAACTTACGTTCATTGTTGTAACTATTATCACCTCCCCCTCCCCCCACATTCTTTTACTCATCTGACTACATTACTTCCTCCTCCCCTCCTTCTCCTCGTCTTCCTTCTCATCCCCCGTCTCGCCCTCCTCCTCCTTTTCATTCTGGTGCACACAACCACCATCTCTCCTTATCCTTTTCCTCGCTCATTGTATACTCATCCTCATCTTTACCTAAATAAATAGAACGATAATAATGATGACGATGATGACAACAGTAAGGACGAGGACAGACGGCCTTTTTGTCCATTTTTACCCTATGTAGTGACAGAATAAAATTGAAGAACGGTTTTCACTGTGTCATTTTAATAGTCAATTTAATATCGTCAAGCCTCCAGAATAACTTCAACAGAGACACATACCATCGAAATGTTTTGAAATTGACCAGTATTCATTATTTCGAGGACATCGGTCAATTGTGAATAGACGAACTGGGGGCGGGGTGTGCACATACATTAACAACAAATGGTGTCACTCCAATAACTGTAAGACAAAGAAAGTGTACTGTGATTAACATATTGAATTTCTTACCGTATCTTCACGACCACATTATCTACCCCGTGAATATATTTATGTCATCATCGTCCCCGTCTACATTCTACCATCATCAGACAACAACACAGCAAATAGTATTTTAAGGAAATAAATACAGGACATTCAGATAAAGTCACCCGACGCCGTAATGATGATCACATGTAATTTTAACCCCTGTAATGATTTCACTCTCCCTGGAGTTTATCAGTATTGGACTGCGATACAGGGGGCAAAAAGACATTAGGTTTATTTCTATGTAATGTTAAAAATAGTTATAAATTAATATTCACCCTGTTTATCTGACCACTGCATGCTCTTGCTACTTCCTACCACAGACTAGGAGGATTTTGAAACGTTTAAAACCAGAAGAAAAGTGTACAGATCTGGAACGGAAGTGTGTGTGTGAAGATTTGCGGGGTTGTTTTGAATGCACTGACTGGAATATTTTTATCGAATCATGTGATAGTGTGGATGAGCTGAATGACTGTGTGAGTGAGTATTTGAAATATTGTGAATAGCTGGTGTGTTTTAAAAAAGAAATATGATAGTATCCTAATAGCAAGCCTTGGGTAACAAAAGATATAAAACTTCTATCAAACTAGAGGAAAACTCTCTTAACTAGTGGAAACAAATCAGATCTTAAAACAAAACAAAAAGAGACAAAGAGAGTAATATCTAGTTGTGGAGACAAGTACAAAAATTATATTGAAAAATTCTTTTCTTCTGGGGACACGTGGCGGGGTCTTAAAACTGCTGTCAACTATAATCCAAAGCCCACGATTATACCAGAAGACATCGAAATTGAAACTCTAAACAAATTTTATTTACGTTTCGACACAGCAAACACATTTGAAATTGAAAAAGTAAAACATAAATTAGACAGGGCTTTGGAAGATGAAATGACTATTGAGGTCAGTGAAGAAGAAACGAGATTTATATTTTCGAAACTAAACTAGAGGAAGGCTGCTGGGCCGGATGGGTTGAAAGGAAAATTATTAAAAGAATGTGCCCATCAGCTTTCCCCCATTTATACACATATTTTTAACATGTTCCTCCAATGCGTTTCGATCCCTGCAATTTGGAAGCTTCAAAAATGATTCCTGTTCCATAAAAAGGGAAAAATTTGAATCAATGAACGATCTCAGACTTGTTTTTATAAACAATAGGAACCAGTTTATGCCATTGAGTGATAGTCATCGATTTGCTTACAAATCAGAACATGGCGTAGAGGATGCCATTCTGCTGTTTACAAACAACATCTAGCATCAACAGCATATAGATCACGCTAAGAGCTATTTCATAATGCTTTTTGCAGATTGTTCTTCAGCGTTCAATACAACGCAACCTCAGTTGGTTGTTCAAATATTGACTAGTCTGAATTTAAACAAGGATATAATTGCTTTGGTGTTCGAATTTCTTACGGAGAGATAGAGAGCACAGTATGTTCATTTAGGACAAAACGTGTCTTCCTGTATAACTACAAATATTGGTGCACCTCAACATCGAGCATTGTCCCCTGTATTATTCACAATAATTGGAGAATTCAAAACCTGAGGGTAATTTTAATAAAGTTTGCAGATGACACCGCTCTTCAAGTCCTTATAACAAATGGCAACGACGTGGCATATAGACAAGAAATGGATAGATTTGTGTCTTGGTGTGATGCCCACCACCTAGAGCTTAACATAAGCATGGACAGGAGCTAGTGATTGACTTTAGGAGAGTGAGGGAATCGATGGAACCGTTACAATTAAAGGACTAATTCGTCCAGTGAGTTCCTCACTACAAATACCTTCGTGTAACAATTGATTACAGGCTCAAGTGGGATGAACACTTGAAAATGATTAAACATAAGATTTGCAGATGTACATAATTTTTAATCAAAACTTTCTCAGTTTAGAATAGACAAAACCCTCTGCACAAAATAAATCCAAACATTTAAAAAGTCCATTAAATGCTATATAAATGATGTTGACAGTTTAGATCTTTTATATGAGAAATTCTGCATAAGTAAAATAACTAAAATATTAAATGACCAGCATCATCCACTAAGACCATCAGTTATTTTGTCAGAAAAGAGTGGTCGCCCTTTCTCTATTTCAACAAAAACAGAGAGACACCGAAAATCTTTTCTGCCGTCCAGTATTAGGCTTTATAACAACAAGCAATACTTATTTTATATAATTATTTTCGCTTTTTTGCTTCCAAGTAATGTAAATATTAAAGAATTAATTTATTTGTTTTGCATTCTTTTCAATTTTCAATTTATAGTGACAATTTTAACTATTTTACAGTGCTGAAATTCTTCTTTCATAAAGCGCGGCTCTGGCTGTGAAACCCGCTCTTTATTTATATATACATCATATTTCCATTATATAATTCTCTTACTGTGTAAAAGGACAGACAACTAAATTATCGCAAACACATTGAGGGAACCGCAAATAAAATCGCAAAAAGAAACAGCCTGGTGAGAAAACTCGCAAATACAACCTGGGGAGCCTCACCACATGTACTGAGAACGTCTGCTTTGGCACTGTGCTATAGTGTCGGAGAATAATGTACTCCTGTTTGGATGAGAAGCCCACATGTAAACCGCATTGAAATCCGACTAAGAGAATCAATGAGACTTATAACAGGATGTCTCAAGTCAACTCCAACTCAGTGGCTCCCAACACTGAGCGGCATTGCACCACCAAGTCTTAGACGCCAAGAAGCTAACCAAAGGATGCATGCAAGGATTGACGAAGCCACAGACAACATTCCCGTAAAATCAATAATAAAGCAGGCACCTTCAACAACAGGACTCAAATCGAGAAGACCTTTCCATCTAACAAAAATGGCAGACTTCAGTGTGGAGAAAAACTGGAGAGAAATGTGGAACAGGGAAACACCAAGAGGAGGAAACATCATTAAAGATCCAACCAAAAGAGTGCCTGCATTCAATAACGCCAGGAAATACTGGACTGCCTCAAATCGCCTCTTAACTGGACATGGCAGAACTGCATCAAATATGTGCAGATGTAAACTTCGAAACAGTGACACCTGCCAGAAATGTCAGGCAGCCCAAGAGACCAGCGATCACATCGTCCTACACTGCCGTCACAAAGTGCGCACGTAAACCGTATGCTTATGTAGCGCAGTTTGCAACCTTGTTTATGTGTGCTATATTCAAGCTACGACACCGATCAATAACCAAACACAATACGTTGATAAAGGTTTTGAAGCTAAATGAAGATATATTTTATTACAATATAACAAAGATATTATGAGATATGAAGATGAAATGATAGATGTAATAAGTATGAAATCAAATAGATGGATGACAAATTGATGGAGATGTGTGATGATGAATATGATATGAAAGCGATATGAAAATATATAATTAAATCAATTAATTATCAATACTTTACCAAACCGCTACCACATCAGACAATCTCACAGATAGGTTGCAACCATCACAGTCATACAGGCAACTAATAATTAACTAGCTAACTAAACACCATCCAGACGTGTGGAAGAAAGTCAAAAGAGTGTTCTTGATATTCAACAAAAACCGTAAGGTTGTTCTAATATTGTTAATTAGTCTCTTCTTGAAATTGTTCTGGTTTCACAGTATTCATAAACAGATCAATTGTTTCTCAATGTTCTGATATTAAAATAAGCAAATGGTTCTTCACAGGTAACTTATAAAACAGGCAAATGTTCAGTTTCTATTAGGGTCAAGCTATGAGTGTATAGCCTAAAGTTGGCTTGTTAAAGCCCAGCCTCCAACGGCTCATTCACTTTAAAGAAAGAAAATGATTTTGTTATAATATGATAATCATACGAATATAACTCTATCTATATTCGAACTCACTCAATATGTTTACTTTAAATGAGTAAATATTATTTTACTTTAACAAATCAATTTATTAATGTTGATTAATATTGCTTTAGTTTGTAGATATGAAATAATAATGCTTTATAGCAAGAAAAGCTTATTTTCTTTACAACAAGAATATATTACACAATTAATTTCATTATCTGATTAATTAATTGAGAATCAAAATTTAAAGTGATATTATGATATTGATATCAAAACACAATCATAATTGTAATCACAACATATTATTCAAAATCTCACCAGAGCCGAACAGATTATTGAAATCACAAATTAAGTCTACACAAGACTTTAATCAAACTCTATACAAGAGTTATAACACAACTTGATTCAGCTCAAACTTTGAGCACCACAAAGTCTACACAAGACTTAAATCACACTCTACACAAGAGTTAACACAAAACGTGTTTCAGCTCGAACTTTGAGCACTACAAAGTCTACACAAGACTTTAATCCAACTCTACACAAGAGTTAAACAAATGAGCCTAAAAGACTCCGCTGTGGTTATCGCTTAGAGACTATGAGCCTAAAAGACTCCGCTGTCTGGTCTCTTTTGAGACAATGAGCCTAAAAGACTCCGCTGAGTGGTCTGAAGAAACTGCTCAAAACTCTGGCATTTATAGGCAAAAATCAAGCAAACGAAGCAAAATTCTACCCACACAACCGGATGTTAGTCATATCCGTAAACATCTGAAATTCCTTAAAACTCCCCCAGATTCCATAATCATGGACAACAACAACCCATCCTGATACCGGACATCCTCATATCAAGGATAAATAAATTCGTCAGCCCCATAGTTACGAGATATCAATCAAGCCATACCATAACAAAGTCACTCCCGTAGAATACAGGGATCCTACTTTGCTTATAAGTTTACGGAGAAAACAAGATTGATGCCTTTCTCACAATAACACCCACACTACGTAGTTTAATTCAAACTTCCGGGCCATAGGTGCATGATCTGATACGACCTGTATCAACAAAAGAAGGGTTGTTCCAGAGGGATTCAATAACAACAACAACTAATACTACGACGACGTACATCCTGTCGTAAACTGAAGCCTACACGGAAGCATTTCGTTACATATCTCCCCCCTAAGACTAAATTTGGTACAACATTTAGTTAGATCATCGAAATGCCTCAAGATCACATCGATCTCGACAATTATTTGGGCTCATGGTTGTCCCTTCCTTCAACAGACAACATCGACATCACACATCCACACTTCAACTCCACCTTGCCGTGTGTCATGCATTTCGGTGGTTCATGATCCTTGTTTTCGTCAAAACATGGAAGTCGAGGACTCTTAACAGTGGGAGCATGAGTAAATGATCGAATGTCACTTGTCATACTGTCGTTGTTGGAGGAAGCCTGACACTCCGACTTTAACCTAAGCAGTTCAAGCTCTTTCTCCATCAGAGCTTCTTGCCTTTGAGCTCGTGCTCTGCTTATCTCCTCCTCTTCTTTGGCACGTTCTCTCTCCTTCTCTTTTCTCTCTTCATCTTCTTGTAACTGGCTGTCACCCAAGCACGGAGATCTTCACCCCTTAACTCCAATTTTTCTCCAGGTTTAATTAATCTTTCCACATCCATCTCTAGGACAATTAATCAAACCAATTCAAATTCAAATAAACAAACTTCAATATGTTTATCGACACTGTTGCCGTAAATGTTACTTTCACGTAGAATAAAGTGGTATTACAAGTAACCTTATTAACGATATGCGGTCAATATAGATCCCAAAACAGATTCAAAACAGGCAATTAATACCGATTCCTACACGGAATTCAACATTGATCTATATATAGACTCAAATATAGAATCAAAACAAATTTACTACAGGTCCTAACACAGAACCAACGCTTCACCCAGATTCCTACACAGAATCAAAACATTGACTTAATATAGACGTATATTAGAGTCAAAACAACTGATTTAATACAGGTCCTCACACGGAACCAACGCTTCACCCAGATTCCCCACACGGAATCAACACAATAGCTTCACCCAGATTCCTCACACGGAATCAACAAAATAGCTTCACCCAGATTCCCCACACGGAATCATAAAAACTATCTTCACCCAGATTCTTTCTCAGAATCAACAAAATAACTTCACCCAGATTCTTTCTCAGAATCAACAAAATATCTTCACCCAGATTCTTTCTTAGAATCAACAAAATATCTTCACCCAGATTCTCTCTTAGAATCAACAAAATATCTTCACCCAGATTCTCTCTTAGAATCAACAAAATATCTTCACCCAGATTCTTTCTTAGAATCAACAAAATGTCTTCACCCAGATTCTCTCTCAGAATCAACAAAATATCTTCACCCAGATTCTTTCTTAGAATCAACAAAATGTCTTCACCCAGATTCTCTCTCAGAATCAACAAAATATCTTCACCCAGATTCTCTCTCAGAATCAACAAAATATCTTCACCCAGATTCTTTCTTAGAATCAACAAAATATCTTCACCCAGATTCTTACACAGAATCAACAAAATGTCTTCACCCAGATTCTTCCTTAGAATCAACAAAATATCTTCACCCAGATTCTCTCTTAGAATCAACAAAACATCCTCACCCAGATTCTTTCTTAGAATCAACAAAATATCTTCACCCAGATTCTTTCTTAGAATCAATAAAATATCTTCACCCAGATTCTCTCTCAGAATCAACAAAATATCTTCACCCAGATTCTTACACAGAATCAATACCTTGACTTACTATATGTGCATAGAAAGTCAGAACAAATGATTTAATACAGATCCTCACACGGGACCAACACAATATTCTCCCAGATTCCTACACGGAATCAAATTACCCCAACAACCACCTTCGTTCCTTACAAAAGGGAGAGGGGGGACAATGGAGGCTTTACAGCGCGAGTACCGCTTTCGCGCTAAGTCAGTGATCCGTATCACTATGACAGATGACTGACAACGTATAACCGAACAAGTGAAAATTACCAGAATAACTTGCATTACACCTTGCGTATAATGACAGTCTTATAACCATTAAATGGATACCAATTTGCTTTAAGCTCAAAGATAGTATCTATCTCAAGTTTCAAACAACTCCCTAACCTGTCTCAACAATTGTTTGGTCGCGATGTCTCTTGAATGCACAACAATAAGAATCCCACTTCTGACACCAAATTATGTCACAAAGTGCGCACGTAAACCGTATGCTTATGTAGCGCAGTTTGCAACCTTGTTTATGTGTGCTATATTCAAGCTACGACACCGATCAATAACCAAACACAATACGTTGATAAAGGTTTTGAAGCTAAATGAAGATATATTTTATTACAATATAACAAAGATATTATGAGATATGAAGATGAAATGATAGATGTAATAAGTATGAAATCAAATAGATGGATGACAAATTGATGGAGATGTGTGATGATGAATATGATATGAAAGCGATATGAAAATATATAATTAAATCAATTAATTATCAATACTTTACCAAACCGCTACCACATCAGACAATCTCACAGATAGGTTGCAACCATCACAGTCATACAGGCAACTAATAATTAACTAGCTAACTAAACACCATCCAGACGTGTGGAAGAAAGTCAAAAGAGTGTTCTTGATATTCAACAAAAACCGTAAGGTTGTTCTAATATTGTTAATTAGTCTCTTCTTGAAATTGTTCTGGTTTCACAGTATTCATAAACAGATCAATTGTTTCTCAATGTTCTGATATTAAAATAAGCAAATGGTTCTTCACAGGTAACTTATAAAACAGGCAAATGTTCAGTTTCTATTAGGGTCAAGCTATGAGTGTATAGCCTAAAGTTGGCTTGTTAAAGCCCAGCCTCCAACGGCTCATTCACTTTAAAGAAAGAAAATGATTTTGTTATAATATGATAATCATACGAATATAACTCTATCTATATTCGAACTCACTCAATATGTTTACTTTAAATGAGTAAATATTATTTTACTTTAACAAATCAATTTATTAATGTTGATTAATATTGCTTTAGTTTGTAGATATGAAATAATAATGCTTTATAGCAAGAAAAGCTTATTTTCTTTACAACAAGAATATATTACACAATTAATTTCATTATCTGATTAATTAATTGAGAATCAAAATTTAAAGTGATATTATGATATTGATATCAAAACACAATCATAATTGTAATCACAACATATTATTCAAAATCTCACCAGAGCCGAACAGATTATTGAAATCACAAATTAAGTCTACACAAGACTTTAATCAAACTCTATACAAGAGTTATAACACAACTTGATTCAGCTCAAACTTTGAGCACCACAAAGTCTACACAAGACTTAAATCACACTCTACACAAGAGTTAACACAAAACGTGTTTCAGCTCGAACTTTGAGCACTACAAAGTCTACACAAGACTTTAATCCAACTCTACACAAGAGTTAAACAAATGAGCCTAAAAGACTCCGCTGTGGTTATCGCTTAGAGACTATGAGCCTAAAAGACTCCGCTGTCTGGTCTCTTTTGAGACAATGAGCCTAAAAGACTCCGCTGAGTGGTCTGAAGAAACTGCTCAAAACTCTGGCATTTATAGGCAAAAATCAAGCAAACGAAGCAAAATTCTACCCACACAACCGGATGTTAGTCATATCCGTAAACATCTGAAATTCCTTAAAACTCCCCCAGATTCCATAATCATGGACAACAACAACCCATCCTGATACCGGACATCCTCATATCAAGGATAAATAAATTCGTCAGCCCCATAGTTACGAGATATCAATCAAGCCATACCATAACAAAGTCACTCCCGTAGAATACAGGGATCCTACTTTGCTTATAAGTTTACGGAGAAAACAAGATTGATGCCTTTCTCACAATAACACCCACACTACGTAGTTTAATTCAAACTTCCGGGCCATAGGTGCATGATCTGATACGACCTGTATCAACAAAAGAAGGGTTGTTCCAGAGGGATTCAATAACAACAACAACTAATACTACGACGACGTACATCCTGTCGTAAACTGAAGCCTACACGGAAGCATTTCGTTACAACTGCCCAGTCATAAAACTTGAAGGTGGCTACGAAACCGTCCTTAGGGCGGAGGAAGACTTTAGAAGCTGGGTCGACGAAATAAAGTTGGAGGTGTAGCCCTACGCTACTACTACTACTGTGTAAAATATAACACGTTTGTCCAAAAAATGTCCTTTGTGGGATGCAATAAATTAATAATAGTAATAATAATAATAATAATAATAATAATAATAATAATAATAATAATAATAAATAATAATAATAATATAATAATAATAATAAAATAATAATAATTAATAATAATAATAATAATAATAATAATAATAATAATAATAATAATAATAATAATAATAATAATAATAAGAAGAAGAAGAAGAAGAAGAAGAAGAAGAAGAAGAAGAAGAAGAAGAATGGTAATTATATGATAGAAATCATCATCAGCATTATCATCATCATCATCATCATCATCATCATCATCATCATCATCATCACCACCACCATCAACATCATCAAACGTTACTTATTTCTTCTAAATTTGCAACGTTGACATCATTTCTACTCGTAGATCAACCCTTTCCACCGCCTCCTTCACAACAATCCTCTACCTCCTCTCCCCTCTTCTCTGACAATCTCACACTCCTACTACCCCTCCCCTCCTTCATCTTCCACTCATTTTCAATAGCATAATTTCTCTTTCCTCGCTTTTTGCTACCACCCCCCCCCCCCCCCACACACACACACACACAAACACACACTCCCGCACCCCCTCTCCCCGATCATCGTCGCCGCCATCACCACCAACACCATACAACCATGAGCACCATATTCGCCTGTACCGTCCAACAATAATTTCTTATCTCGATCCCTCACGCCCATACATATCCATAGGAGTATCACAAATCATAGGAACCATCTTTTGTATACATCCAACCATGACAAAAACCCACACACCAATAAAATATGCCAAGAGGCCTTTTATCCCCTCTAGACTGACGTGCTCACAAGACACCGGACGTACTTAGAACATGACGACGACAGAATCTATGGAATTTTCCTGCTTGAAGTCAAACAGTTCTATCTAAAAGATATGAATATTTTTAGCGAATAAGAGAGAGAGAGAGAGAGAGAGAGAGAGAGAGAGAGAGAGAGAGAGAGAGTAGCACAAATCTTAAAGGTTTCTCGTCTTATAACAAAGTTAAGGGATAAGTTACATTGTTGCAATTCTCTGGACCCTGCTTTGTGTCAATGGGTAAGGTTCCTCAGACAAATTACCCCTCTTGACTCAGGTGTGAATGAATACTTGACTATAGATATGGGCGGATATTGTAAGAGTGCTAAGGCAAAAACATAAATAAATGCGACCATAGTTCGACATGCAATGTATGAAGTAATAATAAGGATGTTAAAATAACTGGCTGGGGAAATGGATATTTTATATTTATTGTTTATTTCATTCATACATGAAATAAAAGAACCATTTTAAATTCTTACAAAATCCTTCAAAATTATGATCTTGCTTGCCTGGGAGATTGTTCTCTGTTCTCAATTGTCGCTTGTGTCAAAATATTCTGTTATCATGTGAAAAAAAGTTTGGAGCAGACACTTGTGTTTTAGGACACAAAAATAAGAATTCAAATTGCTGGAGAGATGGCAATATTTTATGAAGTCATAATCTGGAAAACAGAAAAAATCGAGAAAATGGCTTTATTACAACAAATCTCTCTCTTTGTACAGCATGGTCAACAATGATTATGAAAAGATGCCTATTTCACGATTGGATTTTCTTTTAGGTTAATTTTGAGCAACATAACCTTTTGTGAAAGAAAGTAGGAGAGTTTGACCTTTTTACATTTCTCCTACATCGACATAAGCTAGACTATAGAATTATATTTCTCTAACACTCGACACTGACTGTTTGAAAATGGTTCAGTATGTCGAAGAAGTTTCTGCTTGTTGCTTTCATACTTACTTTACCTCTGAATGTCAAAGAACGCCATTCTTCACGCTCAAGGGCCGTTTCCGAGCAGTCGTTATCTTTTTGCCAGTTGTTGCCTCCACATTTCCTGGAACAGATTCCTTTTATCTTGAAGACACCGCCACGCCGCATGAGGAAAAGTGGACAACAATTACTAAACAAACACCTTTCCATTATGGCCTGGAAATGTTTACTTTAATATATCGACAAATTAAGATGACTCTTGGCTCAATGTTAAATATATAAAATAAACGTGACTCATCGTATCAGACTGGTATTATCTCGGAATGAACCAAATGCTTGGAAGTCAGATTAAACTTGAATTGACAAGACTATGAACTGTTGGTTTTCTTAACTCTTATAATACCACAATATAATTCTCCTTAATAAAACATTATCAACCATGATTAAATTCAATTTTCAGGCCTTTTATCATCCCGACATGTTACCGTTTTGAGGCGCTGAGTCAAATGTATCTATGATTTCAGACCAGATTCCTCCAAACCTTGCTTTGTCAGATAAGTCGTTTTGCATTCAATATGCTAGTTAGTATAGAATAGTAGGAATACAGAGAATACTTCTAAATTATTGTCTGACGCGGCAATCGATGAAATGGACAGCTATACTGTATCCTTTCTATTCCTACTCGTCTATTTCCGTGTTATTCTATACTCTCTCTCTCTCTCTCTCTCTCTCTCTCTCTCTCTCTCTCTCTCTCTCTCTCTCTCTCTACTATCTATCTATCTATCTATCTATCTATCTATCTATCTATCTATCTATCTATCTATCTATCTATCTATCTATCTATCTATCTATCCATCTATCTTTCTACCTATCAATCTATCTATCTCTATCCCTCCCACTCCCATTTCTCTATGTCTCGTATCTGACATTTTCTTTATCCTTCTCACTATAACTTCTTCATTTTCTTCCATATTTCCACATTCACATTGTTCTTGTCCTCGTTTCCCTCCCTCTCCCCCTTCCCACTCCTCTTTTCCCTCCCTGTCCCCCTTCCCACTCCTCGTTTCCCTCCCTCTCCCCCTTCCCACTCCCCTTTTCCCTCCCTCTTCCCCTTCCCAGTCCCCTTTTCATCTTCATCACCCTCTATCTTTCACGCCGCTTTTCTCTTCGACACCATTCCTCACAATTCTCTCAATCTTCCTAGCACATAATTTCTCTATGATTAGACTGACCATTGTCCCAAACCCTACTCTCGTGAAGTATGTTTAAGTGTATTTCAGTGTGCCTGTATATATTGTGCATGTTCCTTTGTTCCCACTATCTATCACAAGTTCCCTCGAACTAACAAGATAAAACGGTCTGTTTTATATCATTCACTTGCTCCTGTCTTCCCAGGCTTATTGCACACATCTTCCAGTGGATAATGCCAGCCTTTAATCAACTTGCCCATCGATTGGCTGACCTGCTCATCTACCCAGGAAATGTCAGTCAATCCATCTATTCACCAATAGTTTTCATACGACCATCCATCTGTCAATCTATTCATCTATCCTGCAACAAATCCACACACCCGTATGTCTGCCTATCTACCTACCTATATGTATACCATCAATCTATCTGATTATTTTTATCTATCTATCTCCATTTAATGAGGATGATAATAGTGACAGCAACCACATTCTATAAATGATTTTTTAAAAAGAAAGAAAGAAATGGTAGAAGTAGTAGTAGTAGTAGTAGTAGTAGTAGTAGTAGTAGTAGTAGTAGTAGAAGTAGTAGTAGTAGTAGTAGTAGTAGTAGTAGTAGTAGTAGTAGTATTAGTAGTAGAAGTAGTAGTAGTAGTAGAAGAAGAAGAAGAAGAAGAAGAAGAAGAAGAAGAAGAAGAAGAAGAAGAAGAAGAAGAAGAAGAAGAAGATGATGATGATGATGATGATGATGATGATGATGATGATGATGATGATGATGATGATGATGATGATGATGATGATGATCATGATAATGATGATGATGATGAAGACGAAGGAGAGAAAAATAAAAACATTATGAAAAAGAAAACAAGGATTTACCTCGGCTATACTTATTTTTGTGAAGGAAAGTATTTTTCACAAGTTGGTGCTCTTACTAATTTCTCGAAAAGGGTTTTGGACAGAATAAATTGCAAATCGTATGGACAAAGTACATAAAATTAAATGACGCTGCAAAGTCTTGCCGGTATTGATGCCCAAGCATTCCATATCACAATGCTGGTCTTACACCTCTTATAAACTGCTATAATTACATTTGTTCAATACATTTTTCAGCTGTACTGTAAGAAAAAAAACATAAAAACAAACACAATTTTTAAAAAAATAAACAACAACAGCAAAAACAACAAACAAACAAAAAGACACGTTTGAAAATTCCAGCCAGAAATCTGGTCCTTTAAATATCGATCGAATAAAATGACTCTCATCTTTGCAAATACTCTGAAATCTCATTTTTCGTGAAGTCCCAGGTTGAAAGTATTTGTCAATACGAGGATCATTTCCATCGATCGATATTTAAGGACGAGTTCTCTAGCCAATTTTTTAAAATAATAATTTTTTGGGGGTAAGTTTTACAGTCTAAAAGCTTCTTAGCAGCTTGGCATTCAAAATTTCTCGCTGCATCTCTTGCGTCTTCACTTCCTGATCCAAAAGAACTTATTAGACTTTTAGACGGCTGTAATTAGATGGGATTATGATCCTCTGCCGTTGATCCTATAATGGTGTGTTTGTGTCAATTAAATTACCATAGAGAAGCGTGGGATGGGGATGGCTTTAGGAAACGTTCTGAGAGAGAGATAGAGAACGAAACTGTGGAGGGCCACGCGGTCTATGATATGTATCGTGATAGCGAAGCTACGGAAAATGTGATTTACGCATTTGACGATAACGATAGCAGGGGGAATGTGAAAATGATTGCAGAAATTATAAAAAAGATAATGCAATAAATGACGATAATGATGATGAGGATGTTGATGGTAATGAATTTAATAATAATATTGATGATCGTAATACTACTACTACTACTGCTACTACTACTACTACTACTACTACTACTACTACTACTACTACTACTACTACTACTATTACTACTACTACTACTACTACTACTACTACTACTACTACTACTACTAACTACTAATAATAATAATAATAATAATAATAATAATAATAATAATAATAATAATAATAATAATGATAATAATATTAATAATAATAATAATAATAATATCTAATAATAATGGCGATGATGATGCTGATGATGAGGATGAGGATGATGATGTTGATGATGATGATGATGATGATGATGATGATGATGATGATGATGATGATGATGATGATGATGATGATTAATGTGATGATGATGTTGATAATTATAATTTAAAATAATAATAATGAAAATATGGATAATAATGTTTTTTATTGATTGATTGAAACAAGGAATTTATTTTTCTTTGTTACAAATTCTTCATCCACGGATGTCTCAATTTTAAGACTTCAAGATTTTGATATCTCGTAATAAAGTAATATATAATTAGAATACATCTTTTTTGTCTTCGCCTCTTTACTTCCTGTTTTTCCTTTCTCATCTCATCTTCTTTCCCATTCTCTCTCTTTTTAATTTTTATTTCTTCCATATGAACTCCTCTTCATGCACCTTTTTATTCTTCGATTTTTATCGCTCTGATCACCTTCTTCTTCTTCTTCTTCTTCTTCTTCTTCTTCTTCTTCTTCTTCTTCTTCTTCTTCTTCTTCTTCTTCTTTGTCTTCTTTTTTTGAATCGTCCTCCTCCTCCTCCTCCTTTTCCTCCTCCTCCTCCTCCTCCTCCTCCTCCTCCTCCTCCTCCTCCTCCTCCTCCTCCTCTTACTCCTCATCTTCTTCCTTTTCTTCATTTTCTTGACTGTTTGTTTTCAAAATGCTATCAAATGGTACAAATTTAGATTGGTTTTGGCATGGCATTATTTCAGTTGCCAGTCACGCACTGCCAGTGCAACGTCACAATAAGTAATGCTATTGTCGTTCCTGCTGTAAAAGACAAAAGGGATAGCCGGCACTTATTGAGTTTCCGATGAGAGAACTAACACTTGTTACAGCATAGCATTTAATTTGTGAGCGTAATCATATTGTATTATTGCATTATTTACGCTGTAGGCTTCCCGAGGTCAGATCAGCCTGACCCAAGGATGTTATAATATGATTCCCTTCATTGCCTTTTCTTTTCAACATCCTCTCTTATTTTGTTGATAGACATTCTTTTCACCCCCCCCCCCCCACCCCCGGAAAAACCTATTACTTACTTTACAAAAATTAATTACTAACCATAACTACAATAATACTGAGTGTGATTAGAAGTACAATCAGGAACAAATGTGTCATTCCAAAATAGTAGGTTCCAACCTTATTGGAAGGGTATGTAAAACCACTCCTACGAAGAGCTGGATACATGCCTTGTGTAATTGCATTTTGGTTTCAGAGTGATGACATCGCATTTTCTAGTCTAAATATATGCTAGTCATCAATACAGATCACCCATCCTCGTTCATTTACTTCCGGTTCTCCTATATATCCTACTACTAAAATGGTTATGCCATCTTATGATTCAATTTGTAATAAGCATAAAAAACTTTAATTCTGATATAATCCATGCTCTCTCTTTGAACTTACGCATTGTGATCCAAAAATGAAATCAATCGTTGGATAGTTGTTTTATGATTCTTCTTCGTGAAAAAAGATTCTCCAACGTCGATAATTCCAACCTTGATAAGTACGATGCTGGATGGTCGTTTACAAGAAAGATTACTCTCGTGAATCGTTTTAGCCGGAATCATCTTTAAATAATTGATGAGAATAAAATCGAAGCCAAAAACATACACATCTTTAGAATTCTGATCGCTCAACTTTCACAGCAAATGTAAACTTTGTACTTAACACAAAAGTATAATAATAGATATAGGCGGTATTCAAAAGAGACCACCCAGGCACTGGTGTAAGGTTTATCAAAAATGATTATATACTTACGATCAAAAGAAAGTATACACATTTAAAATCGTCGTTACTTTTTTATCCGTTGATTTTCCACTGAGTTGTTTACCATTAGCCTCTCTGTGTACCGATAGTTGATGCTTTTGTTTTTGACCTGAAATTCGCTCCCCAGGTCAGTCACGTGCTAAAATGACCTTTTAGCTCCTTACTCTGGACAGGAAGTGTGTAGATTAATTTTTTTGCCATCCGTGTCTTCTTCAATTATTTTCAAGGCAGGAAAACACAATGCAAAATACCATCCATTAATCTACTCGATATCACGACTTAATTAAGAACAGCATGCATGTGCGATTGGTCATCTCAAGCTGGACAGTCTGTGACCAATATCGCAAGAATGCTTAATACCACAAGGAGAACTGTATATTCGTTACTCCCTACCGTTTTTGCTATTTCAAATCGATCCACTAACGAATATACAGTTCTCCTTGTGACATTAATCATTCTTGCGACATTGGTCACAGACTGTCTTGCTTGAAGATGACCAATGGAACGTGCATGCTGTTCTTAACTAAGTCGTGATATCGAGTAGATTAATGGATGGTATTTTCATTGTGTTTTCCTGCCTTGAAAATAATTAAAGAAGACACGGATGGCAAAAAAATTAATCTACACACTTTCTGTCCAGAGTAAGGGGCTAAAAGGTCATTTTAGCACGTGCGCGACCTGGTGAGCGAATTCAAAGTCATATTTACTAGTAAATGATAAGAGAACTAGATCAATTTCTTAATTTGAATCTAACAAAGAGCCGAGCCAATAAATTGTTTTTAAAAAAATAGATAATACTGTTAGGACAAAATACAACCCAACTCTTCAGATAATTAATCAAGTAACTGCCATGCTCTAGAAAAATGAAAGATCTAAAACTTTGGCCAGAGATATCAATTGATTTAAATGACACTCATCTTGTCAAAAACTCTCAAATCTGGGACTTTGCGAAATCATGTTTAAGAGCGTGTGCCAAGGTCATTTAAATCGATCGATATTTGAAGGACGAGTTTTTCTGGCCAAATTTTCAAATACGTGTCTATCCAGAATAAGGCAGTTTACTGGTTAAAATAAGTGCTTTTGATTATAAAATGTATATGAAGTAATAAAAGATTATTGAAATTTTGTGTTGGAATCGTGAACTCGTTTCCAATGCAGCGTTTGGAAGGTCCGCATTTCTTTGCCAATGGAACTCTTTCAGAACTCAAAACTCTGGATTCAAGAAACCTTAATTACTTTATAATATACGAGTAGATAGATCTGAAAAAGATACGCAACATTAAACATTTCTCAAATTAAATTGCTGAAAGATGAATATCTATGAGTGGGTACATTCCTTTTTGAACAATTCGTTGCCTCTTTTTATTTTGTTCTAAACAAGCTACTCTGACTATTCACTTATCATATATATTCACAAGCTTATTTAATTCAAGCGATCCATAATTTTATAAAATGAAAAAAAAATTGATACGGAGTGTAAATAGGGAGTGGTACTAAGATAATCCCTTTCTGCACTGTCAATGCTAACTACTGAACCAACTATTTATATCTGGTATTAGGAGATCAATGGCTACCGCCATGATCAACGAGGCAGCGTGGCTCAGCGTACGGTCTTTGCTTCGTACCCAAAGGTGTCGAGTTGTTTGGCCTTGAGCAAGTCACCTCGCTCTAGCTCGCTTTGCGGCGCTGCACTGCGACTGACGCCTGGGTTATTCCAGTCTTCCCTTGGAATAAACACTAAAGACACATCTACCCTTGGAGATGAATAAAGGGAATTTTATTTTATTTTATTTATTAATAAAAGCGGTCAAACCAATACTCAAGTTTTTAAAAGTACCAGGCATGTAGTCCAATCCGCAATGATAATTATACATAAATTTAGTGACTCGAACGAAGATCCTTTTATACAGTAATCCACTACTGCTTAGCGATCTTTGATTCACAATGGTTGGTACTGCTGGTTAATGAGGAAGAATTCAAGGATAGGATGGTGATCAATAAGATTCTGGTCGGTTCAATGTCCGGAGACAAAAGGACAGACTCGGTGACAATAATAGCCTAACATGAGGACAAAGTGTCCCACTGGTACCTATTTGCACATGGGTTGACAATTAAAAGGATGCCGTTTAGCTCATTTGTCATAGAGTGTAAAAGTGGGAAAAAAATGAAGTAAATGCAGATATATAACCAAATTAGTTTTGGATAATTTGATTAGTAAACATATTGAAAGCATTTATTTCTCTATGCTCATTCCCTTTCCTTCTTTCCCCTTTATCTCTCTCTTAATATATATCTGAAATGGTGTGTGAGAAACAGTGCCAGAGAAAGCGGAAAGAAAAATACTATAAAAAATCATTCCGACATTCAGCCTGCCTCGACTAGGGATCGAACCTCAGACCTCCTGATTACAGGTCTGATTTTTTGGGGGATACTTATTTTCTTGGATTTTCTTTCTGCTTTGTCTGGTATTGTTTCAT
>NC_088360.1:59081227-59111227 GCF_034508935.2 Berghia stephanieae | reverse complement strand
GCATTTAACAAAACATTTCCTTAAATTGAAACAGAAAATCTGTAAAATAGTTTCCCACAAGACACAGATTACTATAAGTATAATAATCTAAAAAGAAATTTTCACCTGTACGTGACTGTGTGACCAATTCAGATTAAAACCTGGAAAAAAGGAAAAAGAATTAAGTCAATACATGGATCGCTCGAAATACTAGTCTTTTTTTTTCTTCTTTTTTTTTAAACAGAACCTAATTGTACAACTATCCTCCGTGACTTACTAATTTTTTAATCGTTGCAATCTCAGTCAGGCAAAAATAAATTGGAATGCGGTTGAATAATGGCATGACAGACATCAAGACAACACGCCAAAACACCGGACTATGTCTTTTGTTTAGTTGAAATCACGTTATTACGTTATTACACCGGCCGACTCGATGGGAAATAATATAATGTGTCACATTTCAGTTGGGGGAAAATAAATTACTGCTCAATTCTATGATAAAGACTTGACAATTATTGACTATCACTCGCGCTTTGAGTTAACGCAGATACCAAGGATCCTACCCCTACAAACCATAATATCATAATATTTCTGTGATTTAAAACAGCAGTCCTAAAAACTGCCGTCAATCGATTATTAAGTCCGTATAAACGATGTAATTACTGTCAGAACAAAAGATTGAGATAATTTATCAGAAAGTGTGCACGAGTATCATCTGACATTTGAGGGCCTTTGTGGTCTTGTATGGCAATCACCAACGGACCTGTTGGTGACTGGTTGGGGTCCCGCCGGCTGTGCAAAGTCGAGTCATTTTTAACGCTCGTTACTTACATTTTATTGTCATATTCAGGTGTAAAATGGGTACCTGGGTACAATAGCCTGGTCTCAGTCAAAATAAAATGTAATAGCGCCTTACTGACATCAAATTTCGTCCCACATGTCAAGAATTGCTGTTGCCTTGGAGCACCTTGTAAAGTACTCTGAGCACGTAATTTACTGGATATTGGGAAATCAAGCTATTTTTTGTATAAGTGAGTGGGATCTGTTCAAACATTTTTTTTTTGCGTTCTAACCGAGATTGCCTCAATAAAAAATTACTTATCGTGTTATTTCAACGAAACAAAAAATAGTTTTGCTCGATTCCATAATGTATAATCAAATTTAAAGACAATAATCACTCACTGATATGACGCAGATGTCTACGGTTCCTAATATTACGACTGCTATTCTTGCTCTTTGAAAAGCCGTTACCTATTTCCTTACCGATCCTTTTCAGTATTTTCTCAAAATGGCAGGATTACCCAGCAGAAAATAGATTTTCAAAACTCAAACAAGCTCTCTACAAAACAACTGTATGTTCTTATTAATTAAACAAAGATCATTCTTCAAACTTTGTGATGTACAAAATATATCTGAATAAGAAAAATGTATATCGTGTCGTAACGAATGTGACGATTTTGCTGCAGGTGGTAAGGAGAGGGTTATGCTGAATTTTAATTCCACCTTTTAATACGATGAGTAAAATTTAACGTTTCATAAATAATTGATCGTCTCCCTGAACATGCAAAGTTGTGTGTGATGCAGTACTAGACAAAGCACGTTGGAAAATAGAAGCAGAATAATCTTAAGGTTTGGCCATCTTTGATGATCGTTCTCTTTTAAATTCATGACCCAAATCTATTTTAACATCATCAAATGTGTGTGTGTGTGGGGGGGGGGGGGGGGGGGTGGGGGTGGGTTAAATAATGGCTATAACGCACACAGAGAATTATATATATATATATATATATATATATATATGATATATATATATATGATATCTATATATATATATATATATATATATATATATATATATATATATATATATATATATATAATATTTAAAACGAAAACCATGAAATAATAACGCTCAACTTTATGACAAAAGGAGCGATTTGTATAATATGTTCAAGTATAATTATGATGAACTTCTACAATATTGTTTTGAGCATCCTGATGGGAGCGAATGCTCGAAAAAATATTGTAGAAGTTGATCATAATTATACTTGCAATATATATATATATATATATATATATATATATATATATATATATATATATATATATATATATATAAAGCATACATAAATAAATCAAGAGATGAAATGAATCGATTCATTTTATACGTTTTTTTTCCTATCAACGAGAAGAATTTGGATGTAGTTAGCTCTGAAAACCTTAAACAGATCAGAGACAGAACCGATTCTGTGCTATCAATGTCTGCGACAATGCACCCTAGGTGGTTTGCAGATATGCAGGAAGAAAAAGAAAAGCTTTCAACCAGTCAGTTCATATCACAGATTGTTCTCTCAGGCCATAATCGATGTGCTTGTCGTCGCTACCATGCTTTATTCGGCATGATTTTAGTTTATCAGTCAGTAGATATCAATATCAATAAGTCTTTACCACGCTTGACTTGGGAGGCATTCCGAAAGCTCATACAAAGGGAAACAACTTAAAAAATATTCCCTCAACTAACGCCAAGAAAAAGTAAAACCTAGACTACCTTTAACTAACCCTAATAGGAAAAGAAACACCCTAGCATTATGACTAACCTTAATAGAAAAAAAAACCCACGGACTGCTTTGCACTACCTTTCAATACTTCACAAATTAAAATGGCGGCCGAGAATCAAAACAATGGTCAAATTAGGAAATTTTAAACTTTCACAAATCTATCAAGGTTTGTTCTAGAGTTTTTAAAATGATTCTTTATGATGACAAATTGAATAAACGCCTGACAAAAGATCTACGGTGAAAATACAAATAGAAAAGAATACTGGGGATGTAGGAGCTTTCAGAATGTCTTCCCCCTAGCACCTTTACTAAGACTTATGACTAACCCTATAGAAAAAAAAAATCCTCACAAATCTATATAATGACAAATTGAATAAGTAAACGCATGACAAATGATCAACGGTGAAAATACAAATTGAAAGAATACTGGGGATGTAGGAGCTTTCGGAATGTCTCCCCTTTACCTAACTTATGTGAGGTCAAATGAAAATCTGAAGCAGACGCGAAAAATATCAAGTTTGTTCGGACTAGAAGCTAGACAGATACAATTGACAGTTTGCCGACAACGTTTAATTAAATATTTCCCAGGAATTATCACATCGATGGCATAAAAACGACCGTAATATCAGCAGTAATATTAGTTGACGTTGTTAATCGGTGAAACTTGTTTAAAATTTGTGTTAATCCGAATACCTTCATGTGATCAAGTGAATAATATCACTATGAATGCTACGATTTGCTGAAAAATGCCAACACACACACACACATGTATACACCACACACAACACACACAAACACACACACACGCACACACACAAACATACACGCAATTAGAACATACTACTACATAACAACACTGATCACCGCTAAATCAACAACACAACGGAAGTAATAATAATACTTGATGTCATAAATAGATGACGCAAACTGACAACTTTTTACAGTGACGAAATTGGTTGATTTTGAGAGTGTTAGTGTCGTCGGTACGTATTTTATGATATCTGTGTGACTCAACAAACTTTCAAACTGACTTTAAATTATAAAAGGAAATCAAGTTATCTGTTTATCTATCTGTAAAAAATACATTTCTAATTTTCAAATCTTTCAGTAGAGTTGTGCGCCGTATCATTTTTTTTATTGACTCAAATAAGCACAATGTTGCCCACAATGCTATCTTTTTAAAGAAAGGATAGGGTTTGAGGTTAACATTGTTCCGTACAAACCAAAAAAAAAGAAAAGAAAAAAAAGTAGTCCTTCAGATCCATTAGGCCCATGGAGCCGGAGTTTGTCCCTGTTTCTATAACGTGAAACGGACTATATCAATTGCATGCTTCCCTTCGGAAGGACGTTAGTCTATCCCAAAGTACTTTCCGCCAGATCGAAGAGACAAGCTACCCAATTACTGCTGGGTGGACAGGGGAAGGGGGGGGGGGTCAGAAAAAAATCTCGATTGCACCCGGGATTGATCTCGTTCCCTTTGATTATAAAGCGAGTGCTCTACCAACTAGCTATCGGGACCCCCCTATTGTTCCGTAAAATTGATAATCTTTTGCCAACGAGCATAGAATTACTGGTGAATTTAAAAAAAAATTAATCATGTTTTAAAGATCGATATACAAGTAACTTGTAAACCTTTGGGTTTTTTTAAAATAAGGGTAATCCTATCAACGTTGACTCGAATGGTTATTTAGAATATCTGCTAGGGTATAATGATCAGTAATTAATTTGACTTTGGCCTTGGAAATAGCACCTGGCCACCCTGTTGCCAGATTCATTAGCGCACACCTATAGACTTTATTACCGGACCGGTTTTATCGCTGATTAATCAAAAGATTTGTCTCGATCTGTGTTAATTTCCACAATACTGATAATGCAAATAGTTGAGTGCCTGTTCGTAGATTTTTTATTTTTCCACAAATATTGCGGGTTCTCCACTAGTATTGATAAATTAAGATGATTTCCTTCCAAACCTTTAAAATATTCTCAGAGCTAAATTTTTAAAGAAGTCTAAAAAAATCCCAAATAAGTCTTAGGTTTTTGACTTCTTGACAAGTTATTGGTCAATAAATAAAGGATAAATTCTGTGGTCAAATGAAGACAAATATATTTGTCATAGGTTGTCAGAAAGGCGTCCAAAATCTTCGCTAGTCAGTCGTTTGTTGTGTTATTAGCAATATGTTACATCTACTCAATGAACCCTAATATTGATTATTTCCTTGGATAGGCAATCATACTGATATTATTAAGAAAGACATCACTTTAAAAACTGGGTCATATTGCCTCTTCAGGATTTTCATTGGACCACGAGAGTCGCTTGCTCTCTTTTTGTGGGTCAGAATTAACAGTTGTCAGATTGTTTTATTTGCATTTTTGGGTTTTAATGCACATAATCATAGTAGGTACGTAGTTGTTGGAATTGTTTGTCCCAATGTAGACAATGTCATATTATGATTAATAATCCCAATTTCTGGGGTTTAAAAAAGCATATCTCATTGTTGCTTATATTTTTTTTTAAATGATTTGTGTTATACATAAAAGTATCAATCAAACATACCTGGCCTTCAGGCAACTTCAATAATGAAGAAGAACCAATGAAGGACTGTGATAATACATATTAGTGGGATTTGAAGAGTATCATTTTTGAATTATTGCTCCGCTTTAATATTTTTTTAAATTCAAAACTTTTTTCGGCCTTAGCACAAACCAATGATGCAAGGTTGAAGTTTTGCATTTTAATTACAAGAACGCTATCATTTCATTCTATTTAGATCTATTTGCATCTGAATTTATTAAATTCAATCTCGCCAAGCTTTGACTATCAAATAAATAAAAATACAATTGGATCGACGTAAAACTAAAATTTTCATACTTTTAAAAATCTAATTCTGAATAGTATCGACCCTGAGTGAGTAAAAAGCTATGTATCAGAGGAAAAACCTGCACAATGATAAATAATCAACACCGTTATACAAAAAGCGACCTTTATGACCGGAGCCAATGAGATTCCTGATTAGCAGTTGGCAAAACAAGGCACAGTTTCCTGCTGAAATGAATTGAGGCAATCAACGTATTCGCCGGGAAACTCACAACGCCCTGGCAAAAGAATTTCAATGAAGAAGACGAGCAAATTTTCCTTAGCTTGGGACGGCCAAGTTTTGAGATATTGATGGGGCATTGCTGAAAGTTGGCGGACTGCATTGCTTAGATTTGGTACATGTCCAGATTTTGCAGGCTTCATACATTGAACTGCCAAGTGACAGCTTTTGTTCAATATTTTGATCAGGTGACTTCACATCTTTATCAAACAACTTTACCATTGTTACACATTATAAGCCTTACCTACTTTTTGTTTAATATGGCATTGGAAATACTACCAAACTTTTATTGGGATATTGAAAGGAGAGTCCGTGAATGAGTGTCATATGATAAATATCATATTTATACATTGTTTATTAACATTTCACTTGAGCCAGCGGATAGCGAAGGTAAAAAGATCAGAACCTATAAAATTAAGGAGGTTCTTAATGTGCTTTTATATTTCAGATATATATTTAAATGAGTTTATATTTTTAATCATCAATTAAAATATTTATCGGTTAAAATACTAATATATATATATATATATATATATATATATATATATATATATATATATATATATATATATATATATTTGATTTTTTTAAATCATCGCTTAAAAAAACTACGCCATTATCTAAATATATATATATATATATATATATATATATATATGTATATATATATATATATATATATATATATATATATATATATAATATACATCTCTCTCTCTCTCACTCTCTCTCTCTCTCTCTCTCTCTCTCTCTCTCTCTCTCTCTCCACTTTCAAACTTACACTTGATAACCTCAGCTTGCTGTAATGAACAGGGAAACTTGATGAAGATTTGTGGATCGATACATACAGTGAAGGAATTGAAGGATCGTAGAAAGGTTGTAAAACTGGAAGTTATTTCAGAGTATTGCCATTTTACGTCATTGCTCAGGATTGAGCAAAACTGGCGATAGCTCACTCGGTAGACTGATAGACTCACTACAAGCAAGGGGATGCATCAGTCCAGAGATCAGCCAATAGATTTATTCCCCCCCCCCCCCCGACTCCTCATTACAACGGTCTTTGATTTGCCTATCCTTATCTTGACAAAGACTCTCAAACCTGGGACTTACCGAGGGCTCAGATTTAAGAGTTTTGTCAAGATAAGGGTTATTAAAATTGATCCATATTTGAAGGAGGAGTTTTCTGAGCAAATATTTAAATACCTGCCTTACCATTGTACCAATCGAATAATCACAAACGAAAGTATGGAATTAATCAGCATTTGCGACATCTTAATGTAAAAGAATTTGGCATAATCTTGATTGGTGTATGGATTCATAGACACCTCTCCATAATTAAATAAAATTACATATGAATAACATGGAACTGTCTATGTACATAGGAAGATTGAAGGGCATATAAAGAGATAGGTACCAAAATGGCAAACAGAACAAAACATATAAACTCACAGAAAATCCAATGCTTCTTCCTACTAAAATAGATACTGATGATATCAAATACTCGGAAACGTCTCATCATCTCGAAATGAACCAGACTTTATAATTCCTGAAAGTAATTCCCCTCTCCTGGTCGATAGATGCGTATGATTAGTTTGTGGTATTTGCTCATCAAAATAGCGACTCTTTTGTTTGTTCTTTTTAGTATTTGTTTATGACCTTATTTGTGTGTTTGTTTGTTTGTACTCTATCTTTAACAGCAGCCCGGTGTCGAGACGAATTCTATTTCCGGTCATGCGCGCGCGACCCGTAGATACTATGGATTTACCGCGTAAAAATCACATCTTGTCGATATCAAATGGTTATCTCTGAGAGAAAGTAAAATTCGACAAGAATTGATATTTATTTAGCCAGATCCAAGACGGCTGTAGTGAACGATTTAATAAGCAAGACTATATTTAGCTCTCTCTCTCTCTCTCTCTCTCTCTCTCTCTCTCTCTCTCTCTCTCTCTCTTAGCCATTATACACCATAGATGTCTATCACTGAGAAGTTCAACCATGCTTGCTTGCTTACTCAAACATTATCTTTTACCCATTTTAGACACGGGGAATCCGACTGCTTTACATCATTATAACTTTAAAATCATGGTAAACCCCAATTTCTCCCTGTTAAAAGGTAAGCATTCCAGAAATGTACCGAGTTGCAAGCAAATGGTGTAGATTTGGTAAATTGAGAAAACCAGGCAACGTAAAATACTCATGGTAAAACGTAGATTTAATTCGCTATGGTGAACACACCATTTAATCAACCCATTCTTTATTTTTGCCAAGCATGACAAATGACAAGAAAGATAAACACAACTTTTAAGTAATATTTTGGCCAGTTATTGTAATGTTAGATACAGTTGTTGTGAACAATAACAGGATTATCGCACTCATGCGCATGTGTTTGAGTTCCCAATGCATGTGCTCCCATTGTCTACTCTTGAGAAATCGATCGGAATTTCAAAAGCGAAAGTGCAAAATTCCTCTTCAAGTCAAATATTTATTGCAGTGCAAATATGGTAAGAGTGCAATAAATTGCTGTTTTACCATATTATACAACTTCGCCCTTGTGTGAATGGTGAAGTAATACGCCATATTGTAAAAGTCTGTACAAAAAATACTGTTCCGTGCATATCTTGCAGTCTTAATCTATTTCCGTGTAAAATCTTTCATTCGCTCTCAAATAAGATTCGGTTCTTTTGCAACCCAAGTGTTATGAAGACGTGGAATGAAGATTGCCGACTTTATCTTTATAGTTATCATCTCTATCAGATACAATGATTAAGTTTGATCTTTTGACTTATGGAATTCGGATGATATGGACTGCTTTATGTTTTGAACTGTGGAAATGGATTTTATCATGCACTTGGCTATGTAAAAGTATAACAGGTTCTAGGAATCTGATGGTGGCCACATTGGATTTTCAACTTAATTCTCCAATGAGCTGAGCGATTTCTTTAAGAATAAAAAAAACTAGAGCATTTTCTACCACATCATTGCTCTTGTTTTATTTCCCGAGAATGTACTTATGATTTTGTTAAAAATGCAAAAACATTAAACCCAAACCCGACCGTAAGTTGTTGATATTTTTATTGTTATATATTTTAACAGTGAATCTATCGACAAACCCCAAGGGGTAAATTTGACAAGAAAAGGGGCCAAAACGGCAATCTCGTGTCAAATGGCTCTATAACGACGTCACTTTATTGTTGTGCCAATAAATCCATCGTTCTTTTTTATCTCGCTCAAGGCGATGTCTACTTCCCTCGCTAGCTGGTATTTTTCTTCTTTTCCCCTCATAACCCGAGAGAAAGCGCCTGTGAACGGTTCACGTTTTCGTTAAGGCGAGCAATTTTGACGTCCCGGGGGGCCTATGGACCCAGATTGCAGGAAATATTAAAACAAACAGTAGAGGAGGCAATTCAGTGTGCTAGTTTATTTGTTGGCATAATCAACAAATCTATTATAATGAATAAAAGAAAATACACACGAGTGTGTTTAATCCTAGAAGATTTCCTCTGTTTCATATAACAAAATCAGTACGATGAAAATGAAAAAAACAAAAAAACAAGCAGCTTTTGTCCTCAAAAATATCTTGTCTTAACCGTTGAAAGCGAGTAGTCGTCATTATATATCAATATTACCGTTAACGAGTAACACTCTGTATTTAACAATTTGACCAGAAAACCCGATACGTGATATTTTTGAAGAATTCTTATAACATTAATATTGATAAAAGTTTAGTTTTTAAAAAATTACTCTAATTTGTTACCCGTGATTCATTTATGGGATTCCAGTGAAACTTGTCAACATGATCAATCTTCTGTATACAGACTTCCATGTAAAAGTAACCTGTGGAAGTAATTTGACCGAAGCTCTATAAATCAACACAGGGATGCATTCTTTCGCCATTTATTTTTTTGGCTCGCCAATAACTGGATCATGTGAGAGTCTGTTGAAAATAGTAAATCTGGACTAAGATAGACATTTACAGAGATACTGGAGGACCTTGACTTTGCGGATGACGTTGTGCTCTTGTCACACAATCTAACCAATATATGTATATATATAATATATATATATATATATATATATATATATATATATATATTAAAAAACACAGATGGTCCAAAGTAATGCCCGAAGTTAGGGTTAAAAATAAATGTAACAAAAACTAAAGGATCAATAACAAATCACAAACACCAATGAACTTGGAAATGAAGAATTTGAGGATATTCAGGCAATCACTTATCATTCGCTTATCTAAAACCCGGAGGGCTTTTGGAGCTTTTGGTAATATTTGGAAGTCAGAGGACACAGATCAAAACAAAGATCAGATTTTTCAAATCCAACATTCGCTCTGTGTTGCTAGAATGGTGCTGAAACATGGAAGCTAATAAAGAGCGTCTGCAAAATGCTTGACACATTCCAAAACCAATGTTTGAAGAGAATACTGAGGATATTCTTTCCAACAATCATCTCAAACAGCGACTTGATAAAGAGAACAGGGCTAGAGCATGTGTCCCTTCTTGTAAGGAGAAGAGGATGGAGGTGTACTGGCTAGGTCCTGCGGATGAACTATGATGCTATACCAAGGGCCGCCCTCAGATGGACACCACAGGGAACAAGGAGGAGAGGGAAACATTTGGAGACTTGGAGAAAGACCCTGGAGCATGACATGAAGACCCAGAAGTGGGCATGGCGAGAATTGCCAACGATGGCAGCAAACAGTGAAGGTTGGAGATCTACTGTGTCGGCTTAATGTGCAATTGAAGCACAAAGAGAATAAAAAGTAAGAGGATTCATTTTGAGAGAGAGAGAGAGAGAGAGAGAGAGAGAGAAAGAGAGAGAGAGAGGGAAAGAAAGAGAGAGAGAGATAGAGATAGAGAGAGAGAGAGAGAGATAAAAGAAGGGGAAGAAGAATAAGAATTGTTAAAAAATGTTATCATCATCATCATCATCATCATCATCATCATCATCATCATCATCATCATCATCATCATCATCACTGAACGTGGCAACGTCCTTTAGGGGACCCCTAGTGAACAGCAACACTTAATTTATAGGACGATACCAATTATGCGCGTCCAGAGCGGATTCGAACCCTGGAATTTCCGGTCCGAAGGTGATTGCCAAACAACTAGACCACATAGCAGCAAGACGCTGGTCGTCTGTGCTATTGTCTTTCCTATATTGTCGTACTGTAATATTGATTTCCTATTGGTTAAAGATGATTTATGATCACGATGCGTCCTTGTTACATATTTTGTTTTCCAATTAAAGCTGTCGTGTTGAATTTTGTTTATGGTTCTGGGGTCAAAATAAATAACAATTTTCGTTCGCCAGCCCAAAAAATAAGTATAATGATTTAGCCTTTGTCATTTTGCGTTTACTTTTATGATAAGATAACATCTGAATATCATTACGGTAATTACAACTATAACGGGGAAATGCCCAAAGCAAACAATCCTCATTCCAACAAACACATAAACAACTAAAAGTCTCATGACCCCTAATGGTTATTTTCTTCTAAGAATGGACGGCCACCCAATCCCCTCTCTCCACAATCTGAGCTCCCTATCGGTGAGGCGATTGGATTAAAATGACGAGATATTCGTAAGACGTTGGAAGCGTAACCACTGACGCGATGATAATGATTTTATTTATCTGTCTGGGGAACAGGGCTTCAGCATCCCTCTTCCGCCATCTCTTTCCTTCACCCAATTTGTGAATATATTATCTCTCTCTCTCTCTCTCTCTCTCTCTCTCTCTCTCTCTCTCTCTCTCTTTCTCTCTCTCTCATTCTCTTTCTTTCTTTCTCTCTCTCTCTCTCTCTCTCTCTCTCTTTCTCTCTCTCTCTCTCTCTCACACACACGAACATTCATTTCCCTCTCTATCTATCTATCTATCTATCTATCTATCTATCTATCTATCTATCTATCTATCTATCTATCTATCTATCTATCTATCTATCTATATATATATATATATATATATATATATCTATATATATATATATATCCTATATATATATATATATATATATATATAATATATATAATGAGTGTTGGTGGGTACTCGTAGGTACGAAAGTGCTTGATAATGATGGTTAAAGCTAATATATGATATAAATGGCATATAAGTGAGTGATCCCATTTATATATATATATATATATATATATATATATATATATATATATATATATATATAACATATACATATACTATCTATCAATCTATCTATCTATCTATATCTAACTCTCTTTCTGTCTCTCTATCTATTCATCTATCCCTCTATCCATCTATCTATCTATCTATCTATCTATATATCTATCTCCGCTTCTCCTGTTGTGCAATTCCCCTTCACATCATCTTTCAACGCCACCATCTCAATATTTAGTTTATTTTCTTCATTTCCGATCTGCAATAATTCAAGTAATCTTCTTAGCCGATCTTGCCAAGAAGCTATCATTCTTTTCGCATATTATCCTGAGTTGTGTAATGTCGGTGGTCCAGTGTGTGCACCATGCTTCGACTGTGGCGCCCGATTATACATTATTGAGTGAATGCACTCTCAACCAAATTTAAAAAAAGACCTTTCTACGTGGAGCTGGTATCTCAGTGTTGTGGCTTGCTGTTTTAATGAATTGTGTAATTTTGTGAGTTTTGTCCAATCGTAGTAGCCATCGAGCCCTCGAGAAATTAAATATTAGTTTTTACACGTTTGCCGTCCACTTAATCGCGTTCACTGTGTTGGACACAACCGAGGGACAGAATCTGTGATAATCGCATTCACCCGATTCACCAGACTTGTTTTGAATTGCAAGATATGGCATTACGTCTAACTGCATTGATAACAAAACAACCCCCCCCCCCCCCAAAAAAAAAAAAAAAAAAAAAAAAACAAAAAAAAAAAAAAAACAAACAAAAAAAAAAAAACAAAAAAAAAAAACAAACAAACATTGGCGCTTAAGGCGCACAGCAGGATTTGTGAAAACGTACCCATTAAATGTGCTTATTTATCTGTCGTAAATCATTAATCGATCCGATGGAAGTCCGTCATATCTTCCGTTGTCCAGTATATCTTTCTGACAATGGTCCCAATCAATCAAAGCAATAATATCAACATTCTGTTATCCCTTCTACTCACGTGCCGATTTGCATCACATGCATCCTTGGCCCTATCAATTTCTCTACATCCATCAATATAAATAACGTTTAATCCCCTTTAACTCTTTAACGGCAAGAGTGATTTTTGTATTTACCATAACTATTTCAACTGTTTTATCACTATAAACCCCAGAGTTGACCATTCTCTTCAAGAAAGGACCTACAGTAACCTGAGTCGCATCATTTTATTACCCATTTGCTCATAACGATAAAATCGATTTCTTGTCATTATAGGATTTAGATCGATAGAATCAGACGTAGATTTTTAGTTTCAGGTTATAGTAAAATCAAATACCACTTGTACAGGGTTAGGTAGGATCATTTCATCTCCATCCGCTCGCTTCCTCTGAGTGACAGCTGAAGGAGCGCCGGAAACACACGGAGAAAAAATGGAGCGATTGCGAGAGTTTAACAAGATTTCTAATACCCCTCTCAAAAACACATAATAATTTGTTTTATGAAACAGGCCGGAGCTTTTGCTATCATGTGGACACAAGACAAACCTTTAGCACGATCTGATCTTTCGAGTAACTTGGATATCTATACTGTTAGTATATCTAACTCTATCTATCTATCTATCTATCCATCTATATATTATATATATATATATATATATATATATATATAGAGAGAGAGAGAGAGAGAGAGAGAGAGAGAGAGAGAGAGAGAAAGAAAGAGAGAGAGAGAGAGAGAGAGAGAGAGAGAGAGCATGAAGCGATTAAAATTTATAATATTGTATAAGTTGTAAATATGATTTGTTATTATCATCACCATTTCCGTATCCATCAATCAATCAATCTCTCTCTATCTATTTTTATCTATCTATTTATATATTCACGCATCTACCCATCTATTATCTACATTTGAATAAATGTTGGTTATTTCGCCCGCCAATCGTTTTATCCATCCACCTTATCTACTATTTACCTACTTCCTTTATATTTCATGTGGCTGACACACATCGATCTGTTGACATCTATCTCTTAAGAGCCCATTTGAAGGAATTGATTATAGATCCACATTTTAGCATCACCCTATCTATCTGATAAAACATTCATAGTGTACTTTTCTTTAACAGTGCTGTTTCATGCTATCGCAATCTCCATTAAATTTCCAGAAAATTGCAAAAGCATGAAGCATTAGGAGTTGACGAAAATAATCTTATTTATGCTTGGGCCCAATCAAAGGATGACCAAGAAACCATCCACGAACTGAGGGAGCAAAAGACATTCTACTCCCCAGACTCCCACAAATAAGTTAAGAACAATTAATCTTAAGCTGAGCAACGAAACGAGAGAGGATGATCATAGCCTAACTTCGATTAATTAAAAATCTACTATTAAACTTTTGTTTAATGGTGTTAATTTGCTTTTGTGTGAGGCTATTCTATTGAATTATTATTAAAGCATTCCTGCTTTAACAGGGATTAATACTTATCTTATGAACCGTATCTATCCCTATATTATAACGTGCTCCGTCTACCACTACTACATATTACCCATTTCTTTAAACTTAAAACTTTATTACTGTATGTCGAGTTGCCAGGAACGTAACTCATCTATAACAGGGTGAAAGAGGCACCAGGCGACTTCTGTATCTGGGGAAAACTACTTTTCTTCTTTTTGTCTTTATCTACTCGCCACTTTTCCTACACAGACGCGACATATCCATCTATCCATCAATCTATCTATCTATCTATCTATCTATCTATCTATCTATCTATCTATCTATCTATCTATCTATCTATATATCTATCTATCCATCCATCAATCCATCCATCTGTCTATCTACCCATCTATCCAGCAATTTATATATATATATATATATATATATATATATATATATATAATCTATCATCTATATATCTATCTATGTATCTCACTTCTATCTATCTATTATCTACTCTATCTATCTATCTATCTATCTATCTATCTATCTATCTATCTATCTATCTATCTATCTATCTATCTATCTATCTATATATCTATCTATCCATCCATCAATCCATCCATCTGTCTATCTACCCATCTATCCAGCAATTTATATATATATATATATATATATATATATATATATATAATTATCTATCTCACTATCTATCTATCTATGTATCTCACTCTCTATCTATCTATCTATCTATCTATCTATCTATCTATCTATCTATCTATCTATCTATCTATCTATCTATCTATCTATCTATCTATCTATCTATCTATCTATCTATCTATCTATCTATCTATCTCACTATCTATCTATCTATCTATCTATCTATCTATCTATCTATCTATCTTTCTATATGTCCAACTTATCATATGTATATCTACCAACCTATCTACCTGTCTGTCAGGCTATTTGTTAATCCCTCAAACTGTCTATCAACCTATCTTTCTATCTATCTATTATTATTATTATTGTTATATATATATATATATATATATATATATATATATATATATAATATATATATACATATACATAACTATCTATCTATCCAAATATTGATCTACTCTACAATCTGTCCAGCTGATATTCCTACCCGTTCTGATACATTACTATTTGCACGACGTTCGTGGCACATCCTATCTGATTAGATTCAGATCAGTCTTGAAGCGGCAACAGGGTTACATTGCCGTTATGATAATCTATTTGTGAGTAATGTATCGATCTCAAAACCATTTTATATCGCTTCATTACACACTGGCCTAACGGGTCCCTTCACAATCGTCTCACTAAATTTACGATATTCTCCTTATTTTCTCTATCTATCCATCCATTCATGCATCCATCTATCCACCCATCCATCTCTCTCTCTCTCTCTCTCTCTCTCTCTCTCTCTTACACACACACACACACACACACACACACACGTATATTATATATATATATATATATATATATATATATATATATATATATATTAGATATTGCACTGTGACCCGGAAGGTCCCGGGTTCGAGTCCCGCTTTTTTTTTTTTTACCTTGGGCAAGATTATTAACCCCCAATTTGCTCACTTGGACAACATGGGTGATTTCTGTTGAAATCGACATCTTGTTCGATGAACTATCTATACTCCTTCGCGGATGATTTTTTCTTTTAGGGTTTTACGGCGCTTGCAACTTGCAACACATTGAAGTCATATCAGCGCCAGTAAAAAGGAAGAAAATGGGATAGTAAAAAGTTCTAGAATTACAATTAAAGCACCCAAGAAAAGGTAAGACAAAGGGGAATTGGATCAAATAGGGAACAGATGTAGATTCCAAGATCAGAGCACACTATCAAAGTACTTAGTCTGAGATCACATAAAAGTCTTATCCAGTCACAGGCACAGGTCCCCACTAAGAGGAATACACTGAAATGTTTCCAAATAAAATATATATAATAAATAATACAGTGCATAACATAGAGATGATATACAAGGAAAATAAATATCATCTCCCAAATCTAACTATACATTTGATTGTTTCCCTCCCAGCCAGGGTATCAGGCCAGAGCCAGGACAAAACCAAGTAATCTCATTCCAAGACAAAGACAGAAAGCATGTTGGAAAACAGACATAGGGGGATAGAAGACACACTATGTACCTCCCTGCCCACTATGGGAGAAAGAGGAAATCATTCAAACGGGAAACGGGTGTAGATTCTAAGAGAACACTATCATAGTTCTTAGTTTGAGATCACCTAAAAGATCTGTAGGCAGGTAAAAGGTGGACCCCACCCAACCATACCAATAGTGACCTCCTTGGCACTATGCGAAGTCATGAGCCCCCCTTACCTCCGAGAAACAAATGGTAAGAGGTGTTTTTTTTCTATAAACACATTTTATTTTAAAATCATTGATATATAAAATAAAATAATAAAATTGTAAAAAGGGATAATCATCATCATCATCATCATTATCGTCATCATCATCATCATTATCATCGACTAGGTTGAAAACACATATGTCCGTTTTAAAAACGAGACGATGATGGTGGCATTCAATATTTATAATCAAACGTGATCTAAAATAAAATGCAGCATAACCATACTTCAGATTATGAATTTTGTGGCACTTGTTACATTAAAGATTATCTCAATGCCATTTCATATGAAGGGATGATAATAGCGTATAAACAAATGTACAGAAATTTTTAAAAACAGTGGCTATGTACAGAAATGTAAAATCAAAAACAGGGACTATTTACAAAATCTTTTTTTTAAAAAGCAGGAGCTATGTACAGAAATATATACACAGTGATTATCTACAGAAAGATAAAAAAAAAACAGTGGCCTTGTACAGAGATGTAAAACCAAAAACAGGAACTATGTGCATAATTTTTTTTAAAAAACTGGAGCTATGTACAGAAATACATATAAAACAGGGGCTATCTACAGAATGATTTAAAAAAACAGTGACTGTGTACAGAAATGTAATGACAAAAACAGGGAATATGTACAGAAAATTTAAAAAACAGGAGCTATGTAAGGAAATATATAAAAACAGGGACTATCTACAGAAAGATAAAAAAGTGGCTATGTACAGAAATGTAAAAGTTAAAATCAGGGACTATCTATAGAAAGAGAAAAAAAGTGGCTATGTACAGAAATGTAAAAGTTAAAGACAGGGACTATCTACAGAAAGATAAAAAAGTGGCTATGTACAGAAATGTAAAAGTTAAAAACAGGGACTATCTACAGACAGTAATGAAATTTAAGCTTCAATTAGAAAATGTGGACGTTTCAGTTTTACCCGTTATCAATAAAACATGATTAATGAAACACTTTATCAACGATCCACGCCCCGAAACGCCTTAGAGTTCCATTTATCGTGTTTTGTTGATAAAGGAGAAACCCAAAACGTCCACATCATCTGTCTTCATTTAATAAATTGAAGCTTACATTTATCGTCAATTTAACTTATGAAAGTTGAGTATATGCATTGCCTTCAAAAAAGCATATTTATGACTCACCTTCTCAAAACGGTAATGTGTCGAGATGAATTGAATACAGGTGAGTGAATTTAGAATGAAAATTTAAAAAATAAACAAGAACTTGAACATTTTTTAAATGTAAGAAACTGTATTCATTCCCCACTATAAAGAAGAGGATTTAACTTAAAATATCAAACGTATTTAATCTGTCACTAAAATTCAACTTCCATCAGATAGCGCTTTGAGGAAGTGGGCAATTTCCCTAACCGAATTCCTTCCGACATATTACTGGATTGACACGGGGGGAGGGGGGGGGGGGTGGTAAATCTTATATCTTTTAATGTACATAAACGAAAATTCAAGTTTCGAGTCCTGCTTTGAGCGGTCCTTGTGAAAAATTCTCTTTACTCACATTTTCTCACCGTACTCAGATTAACATGAGTACCGGAACTAGGGACTGGGGACCCCTTTTAAAGCGCTTTGAGCACGTCTAGTGGATTTGGGGTATAGAAATGCTCAAGTTTTGTTTGTTTTATTTTAACCAATTTTCCTGAAGATTGACCATACTTACAAGTACATATCCACTACGTCATTTAGTTTTATAACCGAAAGTAAATTATGGGCTTATTTATTGGGGAGAGGGTTTCTTCCTTTTATGTTTTTGGCTTATTTTAAACCGCCAGTCGGGTGATTAGTTCTCACTAAGTTATATCAATCGGCCTATAAACGTTTAAGGCTATACACTGTCTCGTAGCATTGTAAGTCGGTAGATATCGTTTCTGGTATGTAGAGGTAGTAAGAATTTTAATAATCGCATAGCGTCGATTCAAGATAGCTTTTTCTGTTGTTTTTTTTTTCGCCTCTCTCTCTCTCTCTCTCTCTCTCTCTCTCTCTCTCTCTCTCTCTCTCTTTCTCTCTCTTTCTCTCTCTGGTCCAGTGTGTTTGGAAATACAGCACTGGTAGAAATAGACATCTCTATATTATTTGCTCCCACTCGTGTTATCGCTCCCCTAATTTATCCTGGTTGACTTGATTACTTTTATTATCATTCATACTGCCTCACACTAACAAATCACTTTTTTAAAGATTTTAGCCAGGAAAGTGTCACCCCAAATATCGAGTGATTAAGATTACCCAAATTTCCACGGGAAAAGTCTCAATCCTGAGACTTTAAAGAATTATCAGGATTTAAGCTTATTGATAAGATCGGGATCATTTGAATCGATCGATATTCGAAGTAAAATCCTTCGGGCCAAAATCAAGAAGTTTGTTTTGTAATTGTTGGCAGAGTGGTTATTTCCGTTGCTATAGAATCGTTTCGCTGCCATCAATTGAATGTGCTGCAGAACAAAATGGCTGAACAGTTGGGAGGATTTATGCAAGTAACACAAACTCCTATCGAGCCGATAGTAGGATGAATAACAAAATCTTCCTAAAATTGCCTCGTTAGATACGTACAATTAGCCGAAAGTCTGCTTTAGATATACAATGTATTGCGTTGTGTGTGTGTGTGTGTGTGTGTGTGCGCGCGCGCGCGTATGTGTGTATGTGTGTGTGTGTGTGTGTGTGTGTAATCCGTGTCGGGGAAGCTTGTGTGCTTGCAACGATGCCATGGATCTATGAGCGCGGGGACTGCGTGCTCCCTGGCAGGTCTAACCAAGCCGAACAAGTCCGTGGGGGAGGAGCCAGATCAAGTCACTCACTGGATAGGTGGAGCTCATTCGTCTCATTTGACCTTGGAGAAGGAAAACTAATTTCAAACCTGGGCAAATGGAGCTCACTATTCATAGAAGACAATCATCTAAAGGAAGGAAACCCCAACAGAAAACATGGGCAGACTGGGCTCACTAACTCGGGGGAGTGAATCTACAAGTGAATCTCCAAAATTAATCCTGGTCCTCCAAGTCTGGGAGTAATCCGATGGGGCTCATAACCCGCCCATTACAAAAAATAGCAAGTTACAAAAACTTACAACATTGTGTTTACATATGCATGTGTATGTATGTATGTATGTATGTATGTATGTATGTATGTATGTATGTATGTATGTATGTATGTGTGTGTATGTGCGCGCGCGCGCAAGCGTGTGCATGTGTGTGTGACAAAGATTCAGACAGAACAAATAGTATTTGACAAAAAGGTGGAGCTGTATTGACCTTAAAGCACACAGTAAACACTTGTCCACTAGTGAAATATAAGATAGAGAAAACAAAAGTATCTCGCTCACAACATTATGTTATCAACACTAGATAAATATAACGGGATCGCAATAGGATTCCGTAGTCTGATGTCACGCCGCCCGGCAACGGCGGCCATCTTGGTTCTAAACAAAGAAAATCATTACGTTTTATTCTTCATGCTGGCTATAACTTTTCATATGCCTTGTGATCAGAATGTGTAAAAGTCAAAACATGATCAAATTTATGTTGTTGTTTTTTCCTCTGGATACGCTTTTATGTTCGCCGGAGAAATATTTCATACTTGTATACTTTCATATTTCATCGCTCTCCGTTACTCGAACAAAATATTCTTTATATATCACTTTACATGAATAGGATGTGAAAAAGTCGATTTTCTTTTGAATTACTTTGCTAAATTGACATAATTTTTATTGATGAATCACATACCTGGGCTTTATTGGATTTCAAACCAGCTCGTTTCTCTTCACACCAAAGCAAAGCAATTATTGCGCCATGGAATCTGCTCCTCCATTGCGTTTACCGCAATTTTGTTTTCATTTCAGGCTAGCAAATAGATAGAAGTAGAATGGATATGTACAAATTGCACGTTTACTCTTACAAGTATCCAAAAAGTAAGACATGAGGGAATTGTTGAAACAGGGATGAGAAGAAAATTCATAAACCAGTCTATGCGTTATAGATAGTATGCGCTTGGCTAAGAAGCTCATAACATTGCCATCCGGAAGTATAACGGACCAACACACAAAACTGTGTGCATCCATGAACGTTTATTGTCGGGTTAATACAGTTCAGTGAGCATTGCTCATAAAACGCGGAGGGCAAAAACAATAACACAGACCTGAGTAACGTCATTTTACAACAACGATGGCAACTTTTCGGTCACATACTACGCAGGGACAAAAACATACCAGCTAACCAAGCCATGTCGGGATACTTCCAAAAACACGGGAACCTTTTCAGAGGAAGACCGATCACAACACTCCCTGTGATCCTAAACAAAAACCTCACAACACTTGGACAAAGCATTAGTCTCATAACGGCAGGGGACCTTGAAAATCTGAGAACCCTAGCAGAGGACCGGCAATATTGGAGACACCTCACACAGGAAATACTGGAAACAGCCAAGGCGACCCGATCTTTCGGTCGAGACGCGAAAGGCATCTAAGTCAAGTAAGTCAAGTGAGTAACGTCATCTTCGAACTATCTATAGGTAGACTATCTAAAATTCTCACACATACAGATGCAGTAAATCCATGATAAAGAACATAATTCAATGCTAATAAAAAAACAGACCGATATGAATTATAATGCAGAGATCATTTACATAGAGTAATACATCAACTCCCTAAAGAAAAAACACTTTTAGCTAAATATTTCTGACGGGGTCAGGAAAAGACCGAATAAAATCTTTCCGAGACATGGACAGAAAGCAACATGGAACAGTTAAATAGATTAGAGGGATGGAAAGACTTAGCAAGATTTAATATCCCCGCTCACCACCAAAGTCAGAAATAGATATAGATAGAAAATAAGTAATCTAGATGGGATAACTTCCGTAAGTGTGCACACATCTAGGAAGACGGGAGTAGGTAAGATGGCTTGATACTAAACTGAACTAAAGAAATAACTAAACGAATAAAACAATAAAGCATGTATAATGGAACGACACATACTATACCTGGACATACAAACACTCAAACATATAGATACATTTTATTACAACACATAGATACATTTTATTACGAACACATAGATACAATTTAATACGAACACATAGATACATTTTATTACGAACACATAGATACAATTTAATACGAACACATAGATACAATTTAATACGAACACATAGATACAATTTAATACGAACACATAGATACAATTTAATACGAACACATAGATACAATTTAATACGAACACATAGATACAATTTAATACGAACACATAGATACAATTGAATACGAACACATAGATACAATTTAATACGAACACATAGATACAATTTAATACGAACACATAGATACAATTTAATACGAACACATAGATACAATTTAATACGAACACATAGATACAATTGAATACGAACACATAGATACAATTTAATACGAACACATAGATACAATTGAATACGAACACATAGATTCATTTTATTACTAGAACCAACCGGTCAACTCCATTCAACATACACGACCTCTCGCACAGACGACAAAATAGCGACTTCTTAAGACAACTCAAAATCTGTTGGAAGTCTTGAAAGTTGCGATCTGAAAATTGCAAAAGCGTCTTATAACGTCATATAACGTGCTCGTAGTACCACATGGTTAGTCTTGCTGTTGGATGATGCACTTTGTAGAGAGCACTTTAAACATATTTAGCAGACATTGTACCTTATAAAGGTTTACGCTTTTTAAAAGTGTTGTGAACACTTGTATTGATATGGGTTACTCATTTAAAAACGTCTCGTCTTATGGTTGGTGTCTTGAACACACATAAAAGAGTAAACAGAGGTGGTCCCAATTGTTATCTTATACAAGAATAGCCTATTATTTTAGTTCCAACAGAGGTGAAGATCATGCTCAGCCTTGATTGTTCAAAATTTCAGTTGTTCCTGGCATTTATTATTATTATTATTATTATTATTATTATTATTATTATTATTATTATTATTATTATTATTATTATTATTATTATTATTATTATTATTATTATTATTATTATTATTATTATTATTATTATTACCATCATCATCATCATCATTATCATCATCATCATCATCATCATCATCATCATCATCATCATCATCATCATCATCATCATCATCATAATAATAATAATAATAATAATAATAATAATAATAATAATAATAATAATTATATAATAATAATAATAATAATAATGATAATAATAATAATAATAATAATAATAATAAATAATAATAATAATAATAATAATAATAATGATGATTATTATTATTATTATTATTATCATTATTATTATTATTATTATTATGATTGCTTGTGCATGCATGTGTTTATGTTTTGTGTTTGTCCGTAATGAGAAAACGTGTCTTTTTACTACCATTCCGCCCTCGATTACTCTGTTATAATTGATTTCTTTAATCGGGCCTGTGAGACCGGCTTATCCTTAAATCTCAGTATCCTTACTATATCAACAATTCAAACGGTTGCTATTGGTACTTGCTACTTTTGGGATTATACTTATTTGAACAGAGTAATTGTAATGACCGGCTTTAGTGCGATGGTCTGAGGAGTGTTCTGTTTTATGAGTCGCCGACAGGGCTGAGTTTAACTGTTACCTGACATCAAGTTTTACCGAGGAAGTAGCAACATTGATGCATGCTTCAATGAAGTCTTATTCTTCCCACTGCAACTGATCTCTTAGTAGTAGCTTCTGATGATTACTCTTATTGCAGATTGCACAAAATCTGAAGCCGCTGCTTCTCATCATCCATACCGTGTTCCACTACCTGATCTATGTCTTTCGGACAGTTTTCTCACCCAATGCGAGTGGGCAACACCGTAGAAACCCTATTGATACCGAGTGGACAGTGATGGGTAGATCCCTGACCTGTAGGAGGGCGGCCTTCCAATGTCTACCCTTGTTGGTATTTGCTCGTCTGGAGCAAGAACCAAAAACATCTGGTATTATTTTGAATGAAAGAGATGCTGAAACGTGTTTTTAAGATGACAATAATCAGATATATGGTTTTGTAGTTTTCAACAATATAAAAAAAACAAACAAACATTATTTCATTCTCAGGAAAAGAACGAATAAACTGAACCCAAGTATAAATTGGTTTGATTTTGAAGTAATTTTCTAGAATATAAATCGACTAGACATAACAATATGTTTTAATTCGGTGGGTCACGTTTCAAAACTGTTACTCCATATTCGATAATCGCTACATCAACAACAACAACTATTACTACTACTACTACTACTACTACTACTACTACTACTACTACTACTACTACTACTACTACTACCACTACTACTACTACTACTACTACTACTACTACTACTACTACTACTACTACTACTACTATCTACTACTACTACTACTACTACACTACTACTACTACTACTACTACTACTACTACTACTACTACTACTAATATACTACATACTACTACTACTACTACTACTACTACTTACTACTACTACACTACTACTACTACTACTACTACTACTACTACTATTACTTATACTTCAACTAGTATTACTAATACTTTTATTATAATAATAACAATAATAATAATAATAAATAATAATAATAATAATAATAATAATAATAATAATAATAATAATAATTATAATTATTATTATTATTATTATTATTATTATTATTATTATTATTATTATTATTGTTATTATCATTATCATTATTATTATCCGATTCATCCATTTCTTTCTCCTCTTCCATTCTTTATATATATATGTAATATGTATGTAAAACATCTAACAAGAATAAGATCCAAAGTCTTCTATCGAATGATTTCTTTCAAATAAGCAAGTTTTTCTTTTTCGTATTTGGCCATCCAACCAAATAATCTTAACAACAAGTATGCCTTTCTCGCGGGCATTCCTATACGATCAGACCATTTTTTTTTCAATTACCCCCCCCCCCCCCCCCCCCCCCGCCCAAAAAATAAGAAAAGGAACAAATAGTAAAAATAGAAAAACTCATCTTGCATCTTTTCGATCGCCATGTTTGTGAATAAAGCTGGTGTCGTTTCGTGAACGAATGCAAATCTCATTTTTGCAACAACACTTTCAAAACTGACCTCGCACGCGTGCTCCAATCAAAGATGTATCCTTCTCATCATATCGATCTGTTTCTTTAACCGGTTGTCTGCCGTACTCTGGAAAGACGCGTATTTAAAAAATTGGCCCAAAAAACAGTCTATAAAACATTGACCGATTTAACTGACCCTCATCTTTGCAAAAACTCTGAAATCTGGGACCTCCCAAGGTCCAAAAGTCTGGCCAAATTTCTAAATACGTGCTTTTCCATAGTACGGCAGTCAACTGGTTAAGGCAGGGGGAAATACATTATCTTCTTCTTTTACAATTATGTTAGAGGGCAAAAAAAAGGAGGGGGGGGGGGGGGGGGGGGAGGGTATTTTCAGACAATCGCTATGATATTACAGTATCGTGCCAGGCAAAGATATATGGATATTGAGTAAGTTTTTTAAGGAATGGAATGGAAAGAAATATAAACGATATTTGACATTGAGAGGAAGGAGAGTGATGGGAACATTTCACACAGTTTTTTTCCTTGTTGCGATATGTCTTATATCATAAAGTATCTGACAAGAGAAAAAAATAGAATGCACTTGATACACTTTTAACGCACCAAATCTGAATACTTCCTTAATCATATGGACATTCCCAGATCAAAGTAGTCTTTACATTTTTCTAATTAAAAAATCAACACAAATCAATTTCCATTTAGCTCTATCCATTTCAATTGGAATTTCCCTAACTCAAGTTTGACACAATCACAATGATTTCCATACGCTAACGGGCCTTTGGGGCAAAAAATAGATTTGTTTTGTGAAGCACAATAAACACGATGAACGCAATTTTAAGATCATTGAAGATGTCACTAAGATGCGCTGCATAAATCTTAACAGAATATAACAAATCGTTGCCTAAGATATGATTAATTGATTTAATATGAAAAACATGCATCTTTCTTCTTCTTCTTCTTCTTCTTCTTCTTCTTCTTCTTCTTCTTCTTCTTCTTCTTCTTCTTCTTCTTCTTCTTTCTTCTTCTCTCTTCTTCTCTTCTTCTTCTTCTTCTTCTTCTCTTCTTCTCTTCTTCTTCTTCTTCTTCTTCTTCTTCTTCTTCTTCTCTTCTTCTTCTTCTTTTCTTCTTCTTCTTCTTCTCTCCTTCTTCTTCTCTTCTTCTTCTTCTTCTCTTCTTCTTTCTTCTTCTTCTTCTTCTTCTTCTTCTTCTCTCTTCTTCCTTCTTCTTCTTCTTCTTTCTTCTTCTTTTCTTCTTCTTCTTTCTTCTCTTCTCTCTTCTTCTTCTTCTTCTTCTTCTTCTTCTTTTTTTTCTTCTTCTTCTTCTTCTTCCTTCTTCTTCTCTTCTTCTTCTTCTTCTCTTCTTCTTCTTCTTCTTCTTCTTCTTTCTTCTTCTCTTCTTCTTCTTCTTCCTTCTCTTTCTTCTTCTTCTTCTTCTCTTCTCTTCTTCTTCTTCTTCTTTCTTCTTTTTCTTCCTTCTTCTTCTTTTCTTCTTCTCTTCTTCTCTTCTTCTTCTTTCTTTCTTCTCTTCTTCTTCTTTCTTCTTCTTCTTCTTCTTCTTCTTCTTCTTCTTCTCTCTCTTCTTCTTCTTCTTCTTCTTCTTCTTCTTCTTCTTCTCTCTCTTCTCTCTTCTTCTTTCTTCTTCTTCTTCTTCTTCTTCTTCTTCTTCTTCTTCTTCTTCTTCTTCTCTTCTTCTTCTTCTTCTTTCTTCTCTCTTCTTCTTCTTCTTCTTCTTCTTTTCTTCTTCCTTCTTCTTCTTCTTCTTTCTCTTCTTCTTCTTTCTTCTTTTTTCGATCATTACTTCGTTGTTCTTTTTGTCTTTTTGTGTTTTATGCTTCTTCTTGATCTTCTTTTTTCTCTTTCGATCATTTATGTTTCAGCAGATTTGATGTTTGATGTTATATGTTGATTCTTTCATATCCACAAATGTCACAGATTTGAGGAACTATTCATCACATAATCTTATGTAAAGAGAGACCCCTGAGCTCTTCCTTTAGGCCTCTAACGGTGGGCTTGACTGTGTGTAGTGGTGGGCAACTGTTCTGTAGATTTTGCATTGACAGTCCTGGACTTCACTCTGTTCGTGTATTGGTAGTTTAAGTGAAAATGCCAAGTGCGGAGGCGGAAGATCGTGATATATCAATTTGGTAGAAAAATAAAGATTGCCTCATTGAGATACAGGCTTCATTTTTTCCTTTCGAATTTCTTCAGAGATTTCCTATTTTTGTTAGAAATGTACAGGTTAATTTGGGAAATTAATGCAATTGGGTCACTATTTTTGCTAGACTGTTCGTCTTTTTGTTGCACGACAACAAAATCTATTACTGAGACTTGATAATGTTTTTTGGAGAAAGGATTTTACGACCCTTTTTACTTGGTACTCCATCAGTTGCATTGTCCAGTGTAGTGAGAATATCAGTAAACTTTGATAGGGGGAAACTCAAGCAAGTGGCTTAAGTTCAAAATGTTCTTGTAGCCTTTTTATCATTTCTTAATTGCACACTTTCATTTTTGTCTGCCGATATCCTGAATTAACCAAGTCATTACGGCTTTCCGACATGGATATCAATTGACTGACTTTCACTCTTGCTTTGATATCATTTAAATGCAACATATTCTACTGGGCACTATTAAACACAAACTTCTATTATAGAGATGATGTTTACCAAAGTTGAAAAATGAATGAATTAATTTTGATTGCATACAACTTTTTACTTGCACTAAATGGTAGATATAATACATTCTTTAAAATTTAATCGGCATTTACGAAATAGCTGTGTGCTAGAACGAAAATTGGCTGAGATTTTGATTTGTAGTAAAATAAAAGTATCAGATTTTTGGAAACTTGAGGGACACACCGGCTATAGTTAAAGCGCCTGGTGGTGATGATGAAGATCACCATCATCATCATCATCATCATCATCATCATCATCATCATCATCATCATCATCATCATCATCATCCTCGTCGTTCTCATCATCATCATCATCACCACCATCATCATCAGCATCGTCATCATTATCATCATCAACATCGTCATCAACAATATCATCATCATTATCATCATCATCATCATCATCGTCATCATCATCATCATCTCCCCCCCCCCCCTCTCTCTCTCTCTCTCTCTCTCTCTCTCTCTCTCTCTCTCTCTCTCTCTCTATCTTCAAGTACCAAGTCTGTGCCAGACATCGGTGATCATGGTACGCCATTCATCTCTCTGATCAGATAATCTCAGAAAACTAATATTACTCTTCTCTTTCTTTGTCACCCAGCTTTTCAAACTATTCAAATATGTTTTTCTTGGTCTACCTCTACTCTTTTTACCTTCTATCTTTCCTGTGAGAGCAAGATGTTCAATACATTTATGTCGATTTAGGTGCCCTAAAAATTGCATTTGTGTTTTTCTTATTTTACGAATTATTAACCTTTTAGTTTCAGCTTGCTCTATGTCACAGTAAAGATTGTTCACAATTATCTTATTAAATTTTATTTTATTAAGAACTGAATTCATCTCACTCCAGTTATATTTCGGTAGGCTTAGATAAACTTTACCTTCTAATATTAGATCGTCTTTCCTTTTATAGCCTTCCCTCGAATTAATTTCTAATTAGTGAATACTTTTCATTCTACATTCTGTCACGTAGCCATTTATTATAAAAGCTGATAGGTCTAACATTCGACACTCACTTTCTCTCCACAATCTATGCCGGACGGCCAGTCACTCTATTCCTATATATATATTGTAAGATTTTTATCTTTTGGGACTTTGTAGATATTATATCTACACCATTAAGACGCCGGAGCTTTTAACTTTGATTGTATAATCTTCAAGGATCAAACCCAAGCCCGCTGTACTACACTATAACCTCTTACCAATTGCCTGGAAGTGGAATTTTACGAGTCCGATCCTGTTATCAGAGGAATAGATCACCTCGCGGCCCGATCAATGTAGTAGCCGATATTTGTAAAGGAAATGAGGAGGACAATAACGAAATTATGTTTGCTTACGAATATGTAAGAAACCTGAAAGACAGAATAGAGGATACATGTAAGCTAGCACAGGAATCCGTCACTAAAAAAGCAGAGAAATACAAGGAATACTCCGATCGAAAAAGCAAGTCAAGAAAATTTGAGATTGGTGACAAAGTACTAATACTCTTACCCGATGACTCGAGTAAACTTTTAGCTACATGGAAAGGACCATTCAAAATAACAGCAGTAAAATCTAATGTTAATTACGAGATTAAAATTAACAACACAACAAAGACATTCCATGCAAATATGCTAAAAAAGTATTTTGATAGAGACACAGTGTCGCAACCTATGTTTACTAATATCGAAGCTTCAAATGCAGGATTGATCATACCGTTGGTCATGGGACACAGACACCCGAGACAGAAAAACAAACAAAAATCGCACAATTGCAAACCACCTAAGACAAAAAAAGAAGTACGCAAAGTACTTGGGCTCCTAAATTTTTACAGGAAATACATTTACAACTTCGCGCACATCGCGACACCGCTAAGAAATCTGACAAAGAATGGGTCACCGAACAAAATTGTTTGGACAGAAGCGTGTCAGAATAGCTTTAACCAATTAAAGGCATTACTCTGTTCAGAACCAATTCTTAAATTACCCGACATATCAAAAGAATTTGTTGTAAGAACTGACGCGTCTGATAAGGGCATCGCAGGTGTACTATTACAGGAACATGAGGGAACTCTAATGCCTTGCTTATATGCAAGCAGAAAATTATTGGACAGAGAATCACGATACTCTGTAATAGAGCGTGAAGGACTGGCCATCGTCTTTGCTTTAAAGACATTCAGCAGATATCTACTGCTAAAAGAGTTTGTGGTCGAAACGGACCATAAACCACTCACGTACATAAGAAATAACAAAATGAATAATAGTAGAGTACTAGGGTGGAGTCTATTTTTGCAAAATTACACTTTCAGTATCTCTCACATACCAGGCTGTGAAAATATTCACGCCGACCTACTTTCTCGATTAGTATAAACACGTGAGAAGGGTATAACTTAACCTCCCATGCATACTGTTAGTTACCTCGCAAACTATGCCAAATCAGAACGCACAAATTCGATAATTTTATTTGTAAACATGATGACCCAACTTAATGTAACATTGAGTATTGTTTGGATATATATACCATACCCATTCATGATTTGGGAAATCTTCTCTTTATCTATTATTGTTATGAATTTTCACTCATTTGTGATTAATAATTGAAATGTCAATATTCCATTACATTTTCATTCATTTCATTCAGTAAATTACCTTCATATCATCGACTTAAATCATGCTTCATTGCCAT
>NC_088360.1:59033727-59071227 GCF_034508935.2 Berghia stephanieae | reverse complement strand
TCTCTCTCTCTCTCTCTCTCTCTCTCTCTCTCTTTCTATCTCTCTCTCTCTCTACACACACACACACACACATATATATATATATATATATATATATATATATATATATATATATATTGATCGATCTACCCATCTATCTATGAATCTATATTAACATCCATCTATCTATCTATATGTATGTCTATATATCTGTCTTTTTCTCTCACTTGAATTATTGAGAAAGGAAGCATCAATGAAGCACGTACCTCCTAGGGGAGTGAATTGGGTAAATATTCACTCACTTTGAGTGGGACACGTTCTTTGCACTGGAATTAGTTCTACTTCTCTAGAATCATCGCAGACTCCAGACCATTTTTCTAAATCCCTGCGTTCCGAAAGCTATTATGTATCTCACTCCTACATATTTAATAGGTATTTTTTATTCCTCACCATCACTATTACTTTCATTATTGTGGCTCGGACGAGTACTAATGGCTTCCTCTTTTATAAAAATAAGATATAAAATAAGAGAGAAAACCATCCATAGATAATGAATCTCTGTCTAGACTTTTATACCTGACTGTCACACTCCATTCAAATAATCAGCAACTTGGATAGGATATTAAGGATAGTGTTTGTTTATTCCGCAATGGTTTAAGAAATAAAATAGATCGATAAGTGTGTGCGACATTAAGACACGATTGCGTCAATATGTAGCGGATAATAGTATGATGATTATATTATAAAGCTGCATCGATTCTTTAAAAAATAGGGTCGGAGGTTAAAATCTTTCCATACAGCCCACGTTACATTTTTGCCAACGAGCACAGAACTACTGGCTGGTCTCAAAATTATAAAACTATATTTTTACAGATTAATATACAAGTATCTTGCAAAACTTTCTTAAAATCTTAAACTTTTCTTATCCGCTACTCAAATGATTATCTATAAAATCTGCTAGAGCAAAAATGATCGGTCTTTTGATGTTGCGAATCTCCATGTCACAGCGTTATTGCCAGATTCAATTGCTTGGCATACCGACTTATTACCGGACCGAATTTGATCGTTGATGGCTCAAAAGATTCGTCTCGTCCAATGTTTATTTCTACAATACAGAAGTACAATCCAATCCATTCCAATCCAATTTAGTTGTAGCTTCGTGTGACGAAGATTGACGCAACTAAATGTGGTGGGGTGGCATTGACGTAATATTTATCTAATGGGTTTAAACTGGTCTAGATAATTATAGAATATTATCGGACTATTTCTTGCCCTGGCATTTTCAGGGATGCTTTTCTATACGCGAATGGAACTGAGGAAGAACGACTGTTTGTGCACATTGATTTTATAATATTGCAATTATGATAATAACCAAAATAGATGAATGCCCGTTCGTAATAGCCTAATTTCCCAGCAGATACTGCGGGTTGTCCACTGGTTTAAAAAAAAAAAAGAAATAATATGATAGGCGTCCAACTTAGTTTTGAATTTCGTTATCTTTTAACCAAATAATTGAGGAGACCTGCACACCACATTGGCTCCAACAGACTCCATATTGTCTTGACTCCAAATTCAGCATCATTTATTGTTTACATGATATAGGAATTATATCCCGTCGACAACAAAGACAAAAATATTTTGCTCATTTAACGGCTAATTCCATTGCGCCAGATACACTCAAATAATATATCTGGCAAAGTATGGTACAATTCGCTCTTTGTTTACAAACAATGGGAAACACTAAGGCACATGTATTACGACTGAAACGCACATCAGAAATAAGGCTTGTAGAATAAAAGTATTTTCTCTCCTTTTATACTGAGGACATTTTTTTTAAAAAGCAATAACGGCAACGACGACAACAACAGAACAACACATTATATTACATTAGCAATCAATTAATGTAAAAGACGTGTGCCTCTTTTTATATTATACTATTTCAAACAAAAGTAATTAGATGTGAAATATTTTAAAAGGTTCCGCCTAAGTGACTTCTCTCACCAAATAGGTGTTAAGCCGCAGGAATAGATTACCAGCCACAGGAATATAATAGCAACAGTTTTGTGGGGGGAAATGCTTAGACACACCACTTATCTAACATTTCAAATTATAAGATTTCCATCTTGAAAACCTGTGCTAAAATGCTTCAAGAAGGGAAAATAATCAAGGATATTAACTTCATAAATATAATATCTATTTGTTATATAAGATAAAAGAGCAAATCGTAGTATGACAAAGGTTTTTAAAATAGAATGATACTATTCTGCAGACAAGTTTAAATATTTTATTTAAATCTTTTTTAAAAATATTGTCGTGGTGCTATTAAAGACGTATCGCATCCAAATCCCTCAGCACATCGCCAATGAAGGTTGAAGGAAAATAGATCAAGATGTAAAACAGGCGGAAAAAAAGAGGAACGAATTGTAAATAATAATGATCTTTTTTTAGCAGAAGGACCTAATATTTAGAAAAAACATGACATTAATTTTTTCCCCGAATAAACAAGGGAAAGTGAAAGACCAACACCAACAGTTTGAAATGGTCTTAACAAAACAGAGTCCGTTCACAACAAATGTTATATGCTGCTATGTCATTTTGATTTTGTTGAATGATATACGAGTATAAGAACGCATGTGCATAGATATATGTATAAGCGCTTCCAAGCACCTTTGGTGGAAAATGGCGCTATAAAAATTACGCGTGATTATTATCATTATTAATACAAATTACATTTTTTCATTTTGAACAAAATATATTAATTCATCCCTATATTGGTTAAAAAGACCTAAAGCTGATTTTAATTCTTTTGGCAAGTTTTTGAGGAGGAAGATCAATTTAAGCCTTAATATTATATCAGTATGAGTAAATTAATTGTTTTCCGACCAAACTAGGTATAAGGCGTCCAGTCATTGTTCAGCAAAATATACAACAGGAGCGAGTCTTTAGAATTCATCATCCATTATAAGAAGTCTGTGTTTTTTTCCCACCGAGTTGACAACCCACGGTCTGTTGAATTCTAACCAGTCCTTATTTGTTTCATGTCTTTCTTTCATCACGGTAAGTGTTAACCTTAAACATCTTCCTCACCCAAAATTTGACACATGAAATCGGCTTAATTGAATAACATAAAATTTGATTTCTGGGTTGCCTGTGAGTGCGGCCGACTTCATAGTTTACGTGAAATCAACGTTTATCTGTGTTATCTGGATAGAATAATCATCGTTGACTGTAAATTATTGAGTCTTGATTTGGTAAACATATTTTTTCACGATTTTTATGTTAAAATATAAGACTTGTGATACTGGTAAATTTCCCAGAAAAGCTTTCAAAACAAATAACTTAAAACTGCCAAAGTTCTAGATTTAACTTTGGTATTAGATATTTCCATGTCAGGGTAAAAAAAAGATTCACACCACATTTCGCGGTCCATTGACGAGACAGAGAATATTATTGAGTTGGGCTAGACAACTTTTACGCCCAATCTGACGTATTTTTTAAAATAAAACAAAACAACGACTACACAATCAAACGGGGAAAAAATAAAAAACATAACGCACATTTTATCCTTAAAACTCGTTGTTCAAATAGCGGTCGGTTAAAATGATTTCAATCTTGTAAAAAAAACTCACCTGAGACTTCCATAAATAGAAATTTCTATTAACTAAAATGACTTTCAACATGACAAAAAGTTCCAAACACAAGGCATCGGAGAAGTCTCGAGTTCCAGGTTTGAGATTTTGACAAGTTGAAGGTCACTGGAGTTGATAGTTATCTTAATGGCACAATAGTTGAAGTAAAAGTTTTCTCACCAAATGAAATCCGACTTAATTACAAAAAAAATAAATTAGAGTTGGGATATTTTTTCTTGGGCAAAAAGAAAAAAAAACCCTTCAAATTAGGGACCGGCATCAGTGCCTTTACATGGATTTGAACCGACTTGATTGTATATACGGGTCTGAAAATCCAAATTATTATGGGCGCATTGCTATGGAAATACTCTCAAACCATGCAAAATGCCGTCTATTAAAAAAGCCCATATTTGCGATCGGTTATCAGACAGGTCTGATAACAGGAACGCAAATATGTGACTTGAACTCTTGTTCTCTGAAGGAAAAACGAGTGGCTCAAATTGCATAATCGGTTTGGGCATTTTGATAAAGTAATTATGGTGCATGTGGGGAAATCCAGGTTATCTTTTATCACTCTATAGCTTTGAAAGATGACCATTAAGTTATTTTGCCTAGAGCTATTGTTTTTTTGGCTACGTAGCTGATATCATCCATTTACTCAACACGGAAGTAATATCAAGCCGACACGATCTAGTAGCACACACAATGTTTAGACCATCATTTGTGTGTCATGAATATAAAGATATTAATAAGAGTATAAAACATGAGGGTAAGAGATCAAAGGAAGATTATATTGAACATGAATTGAACGGCTTAAGCAATCTAGCTCCAAACAATTCTACCAGTCAGTACAAGATCTAAGTGGAAAACGACAAGCCATGGCAAGAAAATGCATTAAAGACGCAAATGGTGATATACTCATCGACAACAACGAATTTTTAAAACGTTGGGCGGTGTACAGAGAATATTTACTGGGATAACAAAAGAAGGTCGTGCTTGGATAAAGAAACCTCTACTGTGAACACGAGTCCCCAGATTATGCGAAAAGGAATGGAAGATATTTTTCAAAGAGATGAACAAGGGAAAAGCGGTAGGCCAAGATAGTTTCTCAATAGATTTGATTGACGCTCTCGACGATCTGGGAATAGACATTCCGACAAAAGCTTTAACATCATATATGAAAAAGATGTCCTGCCTAAAGTTTTAAGACAGTCAGTATTCATTACCACCCCCCCCCCCCCAACAACGAAAAAAAAAACAAATACAAAAAACAATGAATTATTGATTGTGACCAACACAGAACAAGCAGCATAATGAGCCATGTCACAAAATTATATTACGAATACTTATGAAACGAATAAGGAGCAAGATCTCTCCGGTCGGAGATAAGTGACGAGCACATTTTGGTTTCGTTAAAGAAAAGGGTAGGGTAAATGCAATTTTTACTTTGAAAACAAAAATGTAACAGTCAATCGGAAATAAAAAATCACTTTATCTGTGCTTCATTGATTACTCCAAAGCTTTTGGTTCAGTACAACACGAAACGTTCTTCAAAATCTTAGAAAAGATCGAGTAGACAGTAGAGACCTTCGAATTATGAAAAACTTATACTGGAATCAAACAGCGTGTGTCAAACTTAAAAACTAATCATCGGACTTTTTTAACATCGAGAAGGGAGTAAGACAAGGTTGCGTCTTATCACCGGCCCGATTTAACATGTATAGTGAAATATAATTCAAAGAAATTGAAGATATAAAAGGCGCCATCGTTGAAGGGTAGAATATGAATAACATAAGATACGCAGACGATAGTACTCTGATAGCATACTCTCCAGAAAACGTGCAGATTTTTTAGAAAGGCTGGTGAAGGGTTGGGCCTGAAAATAAATGTTAAGAAAACCGAATGCATGGTGGTCTCAAAGAATGACAAGAACTAGACCTTTCACTGTCAAGTAAAGGAGAATCCATCAAACAAGTATAGAAATGTAAATATTTAATTGGACACTATTATTATCCATGACACACGAGACAAAGGGGTTATAAATCAAAGAATAGCAATAGCAAAAATGTATTTCATAAAACGCGTCGAATTGTGTCAAACAACAACCTAAAGTTGAAGACCAGAATGACAGTCGTGGAAAAATGTCATCATTTCCATTTTACATGGACGCTTGACAAAGAATGTACGAGGAGGTTAGAGGCATAAAATTTGCGATATGGATGTACAGAAGAATGTTTAGTCCATATGGACAGAAACATAATATACGAACTAGGAAACGCTGGCAAAGGTGAGAAAAGGAAGAATACTGATAGATACCAACAGAAAGAGGCAGTTACGGTTTCTGGGACACGTGTGGAGGAGAGACGGAATAGAAAAGTTGGTAACATCTGGGATGATCGAAAGAAAGATAACTCAATGAAGACAGATAATGACATTTGAATAAGGTAAGAATGGCCAAAAGTGTTTTTAAAACAACGCAAACTTAATGCGCAAGCAAAGGATCGTGATAAATAGAGACAGCTGACCGGCAACGTGCTCAAAAGTAAAGCCACTGTGGATGATGAAGTGTTATGAGAATCTCTCTCTCTCTCTCTCTCTCTCTCTCTCTCTCTCTCTCTCTCTCTCTCTCTCTCTATCTATCTCTCTTTCTCAGACATACACACACATAAACAAACACACACACACGCACACGCACACACACACACATATATATATATATATACCCCGCACTGTATGTGTAGATGTGTATACGTGTTCGAGTATTCCAACCGTTTGTTTTACCCCAATTATGTCTATAATACAGTGGTGATCAAAAGTAACGTTACATCTGTCACCCTCTTTACATACACTATAAATCCACAAAAGTTATAAATCAAGGGAAAAAGGAATGGTAGTTGATTCATAAAATCACAGATTTATTGACCGGGAAGACGTCTTTGTTACACATAATGGAAAACTTTTGAAAAATAATAATTGCAACGTAGCAGACATGTTTTCGCAATTAATATTTGATGTGGTCCCCTTCAGCAAGTGCCTTAATCGATGCCTCATCTATATTGTAAGATTTTTGACAGTTCGTGCAGTTTCTCTGTCAAAACTTCAATTGCAATAGCAAAAAAAAAGTATTGGAACTTGGCGGTGTTTAACTGTCTTTTTCATTGCATTAGAGATCACATTTCTTCCACTAGATTCATATTTGTGATTTCACTATTTTGTGTTCAGTTCCACTTTTGCCAAATTCGAATAATCAAGTGATGAACCAATACATTCCGTCATCAATGATGTATGTATGCGTATATTTGGTACCATTAAGATATGATAAGATAAGATAAGATATACTTTATTCATCCAAAAAATGGAAATTCGTTTACAGACGTGGCATGCATGAATTAATGTATAAACACAAAGTTGAGAATCTATGGCGACAATGTATAATTATATATATATATATATATATATATATATATATATATATATATAATATATATATTGAATCGTGTTTGATACAAATATGGTACGGATAGTGCTCGACATGTAGCAATGGAACGAATTATTATTTTAATATTTACCACAATGTTGGAGTCAGTCTACATCGATGTTTCAGGCCTTTTAGCCATCATCAGGACGGTGTGTTACTAACCAAACGCATGTAACACACAGTCCTGACGATGGCTAAAAGGCCTGAAACATCGATGTAGACTGACTCCAACATTGTGGTAAATATTAAAATAATATATATATATATATATATATATATATATATATATATATTATATATATATATATATATATATATATATATATATATAACAATGTTGTAGAAGTCAAATTATCTTAATTATCTTTCAAATGTTTATATATATATATATATATATTATATATATATATATAATATATATATATATATATATATACATATAATATGCAAATGCACGTTGTACGTTGAATTAAATTTCTTGCTTTGATGCATGTGTTTTCTTGTGGAGAGCAAAACAAAACTGTCACTATATATATATATATATATATATATATATATATATATATATATATATATATTACTCTCTCTCTCTCTCTCTCTCTCTCTCTCTCTCTCTCTCTCTCTCTCTCTTACACACATTCACACACTATTCGTCTATATGTGTATCTGTGTTTGAGTATTTCAACAGTTTGAATCATTCCAATTGTCCTTATCATATCATAATAAACACACACTGACACACACACACACACACACACACACTCTCTCTCTCGCCTCTCTCTCTCTCTCTATCTCTCTCTTTCACTCGTACACACTCACACACACACCCACACACAGAGACACCCAAACACGCATACATATACAAGCACACATTCTTACAAACGCACATCCACACCCATAAAAGTGCATTTATGCTTCTAGGCAGACATAGAGCTAACTAGATACACCTATCCTAATACTATTAATACTGCCCAGATTGCCTTTTTGTGGTGTCACTCCAAATCTATTAATGTCCTGTTCTCACCTTGTCGGATTTTCTCTTCGTCTATCTGCGCTACATGAAATGTTTTTCCTGATCGTTCGGGTATTTCCAGATTTATACAGCTTTGGTCTTTTTTATAACTTGATAAGGCGCCCATTACATCCCAAATCTCAATACTGTTTCTTCTGTATTAATTTTTGTTTGTTTGTTTTTTTTTCTTTTCTTTTTGCTGTCGTTCTTGTTTTGTTTTGTTTTGTTTTTATTATTGTTTTATTCAGGGCATTCTAGAATCTCTCCACAGAACTTCATTTCGAAGGCACTGATCTTCTAATCGTCTTCATTATAATCGTCGTGAGGATGATGACAATGATGACGATGGTGTGGCTGTTGCAGTAGAGGTGATGAAGACAATGATGATGATGTTGCAGTAGTGGTGATGAAGACAATGATGATGATGTTGCAGTAGTGGTGGTGCTAATAATGATGTGGTGACAGCGCTTGTCGAGATTTTTGTTTTGGGTGGGGGGGGGGGGGGGATAAATTTGCACAATTTACAGTAAATTGTGGGAAAATACGAATGTTGCGGCCGAATAAATAACAATACTCAAACGGAATGATAGCGTCAATTTAATTAACAAAGACAGATTATGAAGATTATCTGCCATTATTGCAGCCGAAACAAAATCCAGATTATTGATGGTCCGTTCTTGACAATCATATGATGGTGTCCATGAAAAGCGCATAGTTCCTCCAGTTTCAAATGTTTTGTTGTTTTCCACGATTGGCGTAAAGAAAATATATCAATAATTTCGCATAATCCATTGATTCAGCTTATCTCTCTCATTAAGATTTGATGACTTCCAATCTTTTAAGGTATACCTTACGATACACGTTTTTTTCTTGTTTGTTTTTTTCTTTTTTTTTTTCATTTTTCTGGTGGACCAGCAGTAGTTTGAGAATCCACGCTATATAATCGAGAATATGCAAATCACGTTAATACGAAATGAGAAGTAGTTGGGTCTGCAGGGACGGCTGGTAATAATGGGCAGGGTGGGCAAATACCAGCCTGTTTTTTCAAGTTATATGCTGTATTACCAGGTCTGAAATAATCAAATTTAAATTAGATAATTTAAAAATTTACTACTTAAACTTTATACTTCGTACTGAAATCAGTTTGTGTGTATTTTTAATAGATTGCGAATCACCATGCATCCCGTAATGCATAAACCAGGATACGCTCCTGTTCTTTTTTATCACTCCCCCCCCCCCCCACTCCGCCCACATCGTCATCTCATCGTTACGTCGCCTGACGGTGAACTAACTCCGATTTTTGCTGTCTGGCCTCTCTAGTACTAGGTCGGGCTAATTCAAATGAGCCCACCTTATTAACCAGTGAAAACTAAATCGAGATTTTGGCAAACGAACTTTTTCTTATTTATTGCCTTACTTGTGCTGGTACCATTGATGTAATGACTTTGGGAATGTTCCAGTATTGAATTAAATTTATTAATTTACTAATTTTATATCAATTTAGTATTAATTTGTGTTGTTTTTATATATTTGTTTATCCATTTAAACTTTTCTTTTTTTCTCGTTTTCTTTAGTGCTTCTCAAAACTCATTTATTTAAATTGTTTTCTTATTTGTTTTTTGTTGTTGTTGTTGTTGTTTTGGGGTGTTTTTTGTTTTGTTTTTTAACAAATTAATTTGTTAGTTCTTTTTTTTTTAATTCTTAAAGTAATTACCGCTGTATTTTTATTGCCAGACAAAATAATTTTGCAAAACAATGCAATTTTCTATTGTATTCCGTCTAATAAAACAAAACACTTTTATTCAAAAGTCACGACTAAATAAATATATAAAATACAACCACCATTTTGGTTTTCTCAACAATTGAATTAGTATACGAGAAATACTCTTCTGAGAAAGGAGAGAGTTGAATTCTAAGTTAAAGAGGAAATACGGAAGGGTGGGCAGATTCCGTACTTGCCCGTCCTGAAGCTAATACATACATAAGATAGTTCGCGATGAAGAGGCGGGAAGCTCGGGTTGGTTGGGTGAGGAGTAAAGATAACACGGTCGTTATTGTTATAGTCTAACGAATGCTTGAGGAGAAATTGGTAACATTATTTTGTCTTAATTGTATTGTATGAAGTATTGGCGAAAGCCTAAGATTAAATAAACTGTGTTTTTGTTGGTCTTCTTTTGACTATGGAACTGATACTGATACTTGTCATAGCAGACCTGCCTACTTAAAGTAGGAAAATAAAAATCGTAGTTTTTAGGGCTAATAAAATCGTAGATATTTTAACTACCCTTTAAAAAAATGACCGGAATTTCGTCTGTTTTGATAGATATCAAATTTTTAGAAACGAGAAAAAATGATTGGAAACGTAATAATGATGGTGATGGTGGTAGTGATAGTGGTAGCGGTGGTGGTAGTAGTAATGATGGTGGTGGTAGTAATGATGATGGTAATATTATTATTGTTATTATTATTATTATTATTATCATTATTATTATTATTATTATTATTATTATTATTATTATTATTATTATTATTATTATTATTATTATTATTATTATTATTATTATCATCATCATTATTATTATTGTTATTGTTATTATTATTATTATTATTATTATTATTATTATTATTATTATTATTATTATTATTATTATTATTATTATTATTATTATTATTATTATTATTATATTGTACGTATTGGTGGTATTACTATTGTTGTATTTTTTGTGGTTATTAATGGTATCAGTTTATTGTTTGGTTCCATTTACCATTTTTTTTCCACTTTCATGTATGTGGTCATCAAATTGTATGATTTATTGTCGAAAGCCTAAGATTGAATAAACTTTGTAATATTGTAATATCGTATGGTAACCATCATTGTCGACGACATCGTCGTTGTCATCATAATCATCATTATCATCATCATTATCATCATCATCATTATCATCATCATCATCATCATCATCATCATCATCTTCATCATTAACAACAACAACAATATTAACAACAAGTACTACAATAGCAATAAAAACAATATCAACATCATCATAAAATTTCCGTCATCGTCTCCATAAATATCATTCTAACCAACAGCACCACCAAAACCACTACCATAATTACATCCTCCTCCACCACCACCACCACCGCTACCACTATTCCAACCACTACCACCACCGGCACAATCATTCTAATCATCAAGACAGCAGTTAAATGCAATTTGAGCTCTGAATGAAACTCGAGTCATATCGCTGTTGTTGCTTCTCGATTAAAACTTTATGGTTACCACATACTACTGAAAACCAGTAATGTAACAGAAATATTAATCTCGCCGTTGAGGGATTAAAGCAAATCTTTAATTTTTCGAGTGAACGAAATGGACTTGTATTGTCAAGGTGTTGTCGCATTATGTCTCGTCGCTTTATTTTTTAGTTGTATTCTCTTTCGTGATTCATTTTTGATTACGTTTGGAATAATCAAAATCTACTGGTATTGTCATTTCATTATGAATGTGATTATTTGTGGTTGAAATATTATTTTTTAAAGGTGAAAAAAATAATAATTAAAAAAAATAATTAAAAAATAAATAAATAAATAAATAACTTTAAAAAAATAAAAAGATAAATTAAAAAAAAAAAAAAAAAATATATATATATATATATATATATATATATATATATATATATATATATATATATATATATATATATATGACCTAATCATCTTTGCCCCACCACTGTAAATAGGCTAGAACCGCCACTGTGGGTCTGAGAAAAGTAATCTCATGAGGCAAAATGGATTCCAGCCTAAATGGAGTAGGTTATTATTTTGTATTGCATCATCTTTATGTCTTGCTTTTAATACCCTGACAACTTTATTTATCAATTGGGCCCGGGGGAGGGGTTGACCGAAAGGTTAAGCCTTGCATTGTAGCGCTCAGTTCGAGCCCCGGTTTATGAATGTTCTCTTTAATAGTCATGGGCAAAATCATCAACTTCAAAGCTGTTCACTTGGACAACATAACGATAAGTATTAAATTGTAAGCTTCAATTTGATGGACGAAGACAGATACTGGGGACGTTTCGGGTTTCCCCTTTAAGGACAAAATGAAACACTACAGACGAATGAGATAATGTGATAGTGACGGCACTATCAAGTTGTATCATTCGTCTGTAGTGTTTCATTCATGCTGTTTTGTCGATAAAGGGGAAACCCGAAACGTCCACAGTATCTGTCTTCGTCTAATAAATTGAAGCTTACAAGTCAATATTTATCGCTATTTTTTCCTTCGAGCTTCAATCAGGAACATTTTCACTTGGACAATATAAATAATTACTGTTGAAATGAGACGGTGTTGGAATGCCTGGGTGTAATCTTTTGATGCCACGCGAAAGAACTTAAAAGAATATAGTAGTAGTAGTCCTTCAAAACCAAACGGCCCATGATCCCGGAGTTTATTCGGCTTTTACAACTTTAAACGGAAACCATCAGTTGCATTCTACCGCAGATTACTTTCCGTGTGATAGAGCCAACTGCTGAGAAGACAGGACAAGGCGCCGGGGTGGGGGGGGGGGGGGGGGGGGGGGGGGGGTAGAAACAAATCTCGACCGGTCCATTTGTATCTGAAGCGAGTGCTCTACCAACTGTGCTTTGGAGACAGCCAGGATGAGGAGAAGTAATTTACTTATTTATTTAATTTTTTGTTAATTCCTTCTTACTCGAAAAAAAAACCCACATTAAAATATCTTGGCCTTCAATTATTTGTCGATTAAAATGATCCTCAACTTGTGAGAACTGGGATTTCAAACTGGTCAAAAAAAAAACTGAACACTATAAAACATTTAACTTAACCTTAATTTCAAACTTTTGGATTGAAAATCGACTTTCCAAAATCGTCCGAAATAATGGATTTTAGATAGTGGATAACAATTTTAGTTCAGTCATTGAAGGGCTCACGACGCCATTGCCGTCGACATCAAATTTCATATCATCCATTATTGACCGCTTTATAATAACATTATTCTGATTAAGGAAACAGGCTAATCCTAACCGTAATTAAATCAAATAGCGATGTCATCGTATCGAGATGTATTCAAACATTTTTGTCAACAGCTAAACATCGTACTAAACGGCTATCTAAACATGTTAGAATAGCTATATTAACTCTTTAGGGACATGAGAATGAATTGCCGTCGAATCAAACTTTATCATATTATTCAGCGACTTAACATTGCAGTTAGATTTTTTTTTTGTTGCTTGTGATTGCTCTCTTAGTAAAAACATTGAGATGTGGAAGTGGATAAGAGAAAAATAGAACCGACGATAGCTCATAATATGCAAAGCGGATTTCTATGGCTTAGTTGATAGAACGTTCACAAGAAAAGCACAATAGCACATTAGAAAGCGTTTGAATATCTATCGACTTCGCAAGGTCACAGGTTTGAGAGTTGTTGCCAAGATGGGGGGGGGGGGGGGGGGGGGGGAGGTAATTTCAATCGATCCATATTGAAAGGACAAGTTTTCTGGGCGATTATTTAAATACGTATCTTTCCCGATTACGGCAGTTAAATTCACACTCTAAGTAATTTAAGTATTTCGCGGTAAAGGAGCAAGGCAGCCAAAATGTTATTCTTGGGCAAGCAAAAATTAATTATATTTTAAATTAATCTAAGGAACTCTCGGATTCGAGACGTTTTACAAATTAGAGAGAAACGCGTAATTTTAATCGATCGATAATTGAAATGAGATTTCTGGCCAAACTTTGAAGAAGAAGAAACGTTTTGTGAGAGAAGGTCAGAATGGAGACTATCGTCTGAAGATGGAAGTGAGTTGGATGCCTCATCCATTACACCACAGACGTGCTTTGCAATAATCCAAGACATATTTATGTCCTGTCCATTTTATGTCACACAAATTGGTGAAGACACTCTCTAGGCTTTCTCAAGAGCTCCTTACGGCTATTTTATGGATTGCTCCTATTATCGATCATTGTTATGGCTTGTCTAAAAGCACTCATTTTAATCAAACGGGATTTCGGAGTCGATCGAAAGGTTGTTCAGTGTGAGAGAAATTCAAGGTAATTAATTTATGTAATGCATGCAGAGCATAATATTTCTGTAGCGTGCAATGACATTCCATGGGATAATCAATTATGGTCTTGACATTTTTGTGTCGTCATATTTTACATTAACGGTGTACATTTTATTGTTTCCATGATATCCTGAGCACATTCCCGAAAAGAGAAAGAACGGATGAAAGAAAGAACGAATGATAAATGCAGATGGTTACACCGAAATGCGCCGGGTTATCTTTAAATATAAATAATAAATGGACGCATTAGCCAAGTTTCCAAAAGCATGATGTAAATTATTCATAAATCCGGTCAGATAGCTTTGTTAAGGTAAAACATTTTCTGAATTGTTCACTGGTGTTAAAAGTAATCAACAGAAATGAATATAACTGATAGCACCTAAGTCTTACTTTCGCAATGGCGTCGTCTTGGTATTAAGCTAAGGTATGGTGATATTATACTTTGTTTCAACTTCAGGACCGAGAGACATCCTAATGTGTTGTCATTTTGATAGTTTACTTTTTTAAAAAAAACTTGTATCCATTCTCTTTTTCAAAATGCGATTTTTTCATTGTTTCATTTTAAAATCTATTTGTCTATATATTTTTTTACAAAATTATATGCTTATCATGATGATATAACAATGATCGACTCTCATATAGATAGCTATATTTTTACTTCCACTACATGATCGTATTAGGGGAGGTGGAATTAGATTAGAGTTGGTTTTATTTTACAATACAATACAATTCAATACCTAATAAGAGCTTAATTAGGCAAATGTTTGGCATTTGGTACCCTATAACAGTGATAAACAAAACGATATTACTATTCTTTTTTGTTTGTCCTGATCATTTCTTTTATTGAGAAGAATCAATCACCAAACCTCGGAACACTAAACTGGAATTATCACTTCAACAGATAGGTAGGGTTTATATTATATCAACAACCAGTAAACTGTCCGAGTCTGTAAAGACATGATTTAAACATTTGGTCAGAAAACTCGTCTTTCAAATATCTATCGATTTAAATGACCCTCATCTTGGAAAAAAAAACTGTCAAACCTGGGACCACGTTAAAATCATTTATTAGTGTACCACTTTTCCATTCTCACGGACTAGGTGTGTCAGGTTGATGTAATTGATTCTTTTCCATTTCACAATTGTGAGATACAAACAGCATTGAATTTATACCGTTATGATTTTATAATGGATATTCATGAAATGTCAGTGGAATACATGGCATGAACAAAATTGTTCGATTTCCCATGCATATGAACTCGAGATTTAAATACAATTCAAAACCCCCAAACTATCCCCAAATGGAATAAGCATGGTAAAGAACAACATGAACTCGTGTCTTTCCACATCATCATCATCATCATCATCATCATCATCATCATCATCATCATCATCATCATCATCATCATTATCAACAACAATAACAACAAAATTGATATTTGCTTGAATAGATGAAATGTAAGGGCACCACTAGATATAAGTGTTTATATAAAAACTTTAATTATTTAATTATTGTTTTTTTTTCTTTCTTTTTAAAAATCAATTCCCCATAGATTTTCACGTGTCGTTGTAATATTATTTGATTTGACGTTCTGCAGTGGGTCGCTTCAGAGTGATATTGTGTAGATTGGAATCAATTTTAGATATGCAGTAATATCGCACAGTCATGATATCATTGACATGTTGATCCCAGGAGGATCTAGTTAACCCTTTGTCGGTGAGAAGAATGTGTTTCAAAGCATAATTTATCCTTTTATTTAGTGGCGGACGTTTTTTATATTTTTTAAATCGATCTTTTATACAGTACAATATCAACTAAATTTGTTCAAAGCATTTAGAAGAGGCCGATACCAACAAGACATAATATGGCTATTATAATTTATTGTCTGCGTAGACTACATCGTTACCGGACAGGTACTCATTATACACCTGAATATAGTGAGAAGATATAGATAAAGAGATATTTCCACAAACTTAACGTTGCACCTCCTTCACCCCGTTTGCATCGTCGACCTTCAGATTGCACGCAGAACATGAACCCTGATTCAGACCCGATTTATTCCATCAAGAAAGCAGAAACAGCAGCGCGACTCGGATCCATTGATGAAATATGCAACGACAACCTTTTGACACTTTCATTGGATATGTCCCGATGTCCATTCAGTAGAGAGATATAAATAACAATTCCAAGCAGAAAATATTGTTCTACATAACTATCAGTATTTCTTTATCTTAATACAATAATAAGAAAGGGGGGAGGAGGTGCAAATACACAGATATTTTATTTCCATTAATTCATTTTAAGCGTATTCGCTATAATAATACTCGACTGTACATTGACATATTTTGTGGGGAAATAAAGTATAATTAAATAGACAGAGCGGGCCTGACTGGAAGACAATCAGGCCGGATTCCATTCCATTTTGTCAGCCACTGGTGTCCAACAAGCCACAGATATGGGTTGATAGTTTTTTATGTTTGTTTTTTCTTTTCTTTTCTAGACCTCGCAAATTGTACTTTACAATAGAGCATTGTCCTGTCCAATTAACAGCAAGCAATTCTAATTATCGACTCCAAGCTACAGAAAATGACAATGAATCCGGGGTTCTTAAAGCTCTATAAGACTATATTTACACTTTTCTGAGCGGATAAATGTATGACAAAATAAATATTATGGGGGCGAAAAACTAAGAGAATATAAAGCATTGTACTTCCACCCAAGAGACCCAGGTTCGAGCACTACTTTTTCCTAAAGAAAACAAAATTCCTTTTGGATGAAAAGAGAATTTGATTTAAATTATGTTGGTATCATTAGTATCCAGTCTACGCACTAATCAAAGCGTAACATTATAATTAAATAATAAATATTATGAATATCCTATAGGGTATGCTGCGTTCTTGCCAATTTTTAAATATTTTTATGCACCTTATCTTTGAGTGTCAGCTTGTCAATGTTTATTTGTGAGACAAAAGCTTTCTCAAAAATAAATTCAATCCCCTTATCCTTCTATCCTTAACTCTAACACCCCCCCCCCCCCTCCCCCACCCCCCATCAGTCCTCTCTTTTTTTTTCGCGCTCATTCTCATTCGTACCCTTTTCATGCAACATTTTCTCTTTCGCATATAAACGCAAATACACATAATCTTTCTTTCCCCACCCAAAAACACATAACAACACACACACACACACACACACACACACACATCACACGCAAATTCCTTACACTGATTAAACCCTTTTAAAAAACGTTGGCCATATAAAAAACGTAATATATTTTGATATCGACCGATTAAAATGACCCTTGACTGTCAACGAGTTTTAAAACTGATATTTCTCATATCTCATTCTTAAGAAGTCTCGGGTTTGAGACTTTTTCAGTAGGAGTTCATATCAATCGATCAGTATTTGAAGTAAAAGCTTTCTTGCCAAAAAATAAAACAAGGCGATTTGTCAGAGAACGGGGGACATAGACTAACACACGCGCATACCCCACTATCTTTCTCCTGGGAAATGCTATCAAGGAAGTCCACTTGGTCATTTTGGGGGAGATTCATGCAGGAAAATTCAATAAACTGGGAAAGGAGTCCAGTGGAAAAGGGCCATCCTTAACTCGTTGGTAAATTTTCACATTTACACACAATACCACCGGGACAATATGGCTGTAGCATTTTCCAGGCTCATATAGAAAGGAAGGGCATTAGTATCCTTTGCGTATTTGGACACGGTATGGAATTAAAGTTTTCCTATTTAAAATAGTGAATGAAAGGACATGCGTACCATACAAGTGGAAGTACAAACGCACACTCACTAAAACATACACACACACACACACACACACACACAATCTCCCATACACACACGCCCGTAACGGATAAATCGAGATAGAAGTAAAGAATGAGAGAATTTGTTTAATTAACAGACGCTTATTTAACGCTCATATCAACACTTTAGAACGAAAGACAAATAATGGCTAAAGGTCATATCTTAATAAGTCAAAAAGATCAGATTCCATGAAATTGTACTCTACTCTTGATTCAAATTTTGAATTCCTTCGATATACTGTCAAATCTCAATAAAGAAAAGCAATGTTGTCATCCGTGTAGTGATAGTGTGACGTACTCTGGAAAAACCCGTTAGTTTCTTTGCCTCAAGCGAGCGGTTAAGTGTTCCATGGTGCATGCGGTACTTTTACTTTAAGGTCATGACGATCAGAAAAAAAGGTTATTAAACATGAGCAAGTGCAAGATCATAGCTTAAAGTATGTCAGTACTCAAGAAAAGGAAAATTAAGGGAGTCAGATGGTCCACCATGTATCCAAATAACTGGTATAGAACCTCCATGATCTGAGTCACGATAATCGACACATGGGGTATGTGTATGAGGGGTGGGGTAGGGAGGGATCCCAAGTCCCGTAACTTAAGTGGTGGAGCACTCGCTTTACACGAAAAAGGACAGAGATTAATCCCGAACTCAGAAGTGATCGGGTAGTTGAGTATCTTAGGTCTAGCGGAAAGCACTTTGCGATAGATCAGCGTCCTATTAAAAAGTAGTAAACAATTGCTAACGTCTGTTTCACGCTTTTGAAACCGGAATAAAATGAAGGCTCTGAGGGACTACTTTACAGAAATCATAAAACGGAAGTGTTAATGTGCAGAGAAAATATATAAAGGAACAATCTATACATCTTAAAAAGCTCCACAATGGCTAATCTAGTAAGCTTTATATTGCAACTTCAAAATGACACCTGTAGTCAATAACTTTGTACTGGATAATTCATGTTCATTTCTCCATGTTCTTTAGTAACTACCAATCGATGCAGCTGGGCTTTAAGTAAGCTTTATAATATATATATATATATTATATATATACGTAGTTCATTTGTCCGTATTTCATATTCCTGTCATCTTCTTTCTTCATTCATTACTCTTCTCTTCTTTCCGACAAACCCGAATCCCGTAAATCTTTTCCACATTGATTTTAACCAGTTAACTGCCGTGCTCAGGAAAGTCACGTATTTAAAATTTTGGTCAGGAAACTCATCCTTCAAATATCGATCGTTTAAATGACCATCATCTTGGCCAAAACCTCGCGAGGTCCCAGGTTTGAGAGTTTTCGCCAAGATTATGTTCATTTAGATCGAACGATATTTGAAGGATGAGTTTTCAGGCGAAATATGTCCCTCTAGAGTAAGGCAGTTAACTGGTAAAATAAAAGCAGTCAATTTGCTGGCAAATGCAATCAATCGTTTGAGAATGTTAAAATAAATGGAAAATAAAGAAGTGCTTTACTTAGGGATTCAACTGCCACTTAAGGTGGTGACATCACGTTATCAAAAGCTTCAAGATATTCAGGCGGAGGCCACTATACCACGCTTACGTATGGCGGATTTATCAAGAAATTTCCATTTGTCACATCCTACCTTTTAGACGAACCACGAGACATTTGATTAGTTGGACAAAATTGGCTGGGGGGCAATCTCCCTAGGGCAATGGTAGGGACTTTGAAAATAAAATGGTTCAGCGACAACGATGGTGATTGAAACAAACAAATCTTGATTTTCTACCCAATTGCTTTTCTTCGCGTTCGATTGTCTTCACGTTTTTCATTTATTGTATTAAAAAAGAATAATTTAAGTGTTGATTTATGTCCAAAGTGCTGGTCTGTTGGCCGAGTGGTAAAAGTGTCTTGTGACACAGTCAAGCGAAGTTGTTTGTAGCCAGTGACTGGATAAAGTGAACATTATCGCCCCGGCTTCGTATCTTTAGTTAAGGCACTTAAGACTAGATAATTTACTCTACTCGAGAATAAACGAGTACCTGTCTGTATTGTAAGAGTACTAATAGGAGAATACACGGTGTGAGTCGATATATTATGGATTATTTTGGGATGTTAGATCAACTGGTGCGTACGTCAGGTTCTCATCCGACTATTGAAGCCCATCACTAAAAAAATGTATCTACTATGAAATATCTTTTACGAAATATTCCCAAATAAAACGAAATGTTTTATTTGTAAATAAATAATTATGTGATTCAGAAAAGAGATCTTTTAACGGATGAGAGCGTTTGCTTCTATATTATTTATATAAACGGACGAATCTCAGCGGTAAACCGATGCAACCCGGCTTATGGGGCTTCCTCTTGTCACTTAAGTGCTATTTATAGGTAGCTGGATAACGTTTTTAAGTCGTAAGGAGAGCCTGATGAATTGTACACTGGATGTCCAGCAAAGTGGAGAAGGGTGGATCAATCAACAGAATAAAGCAGTTATTGAGGATGACCATTAGGTAACTGTAGGAAAATTTACTGGTATGGTCATTTTACTACCGTGGGCAAGATTTATGGGATAGACTCTTGGATGATATAGGCAAGAACAAAAACTACGTAAAATTGGAAACACTGATAGAGATAAGAAGCAGAGACAGTGAGATTACCCGCATTGTGTCAAAATTGTCAGAGAGCCTTCGGAATTGACTTACACAATGTCATAACAATAAAACGCGGCTTAGTATTAAACATAAAATAACAGCTGTTAGCGGTAAAACATTATTAAATTTCCAGAATGTTTAATGAACACCAAATGTACAAAAAGTACAATAGCATCAGCATAGAACAAATCTACTATAACCAATGCGAACGGATATTAAAAAAAAACACTGAACAATTGAGTAATTAAAAGGTATTTCATATAAGGAGGAAACTTTATTTCAACATATTAATAGTAAGACCAAAAGATGTTTGTTTTTAAGGGTTTTAGTTTTAAGACGCTTGCAACACATTTAGGTCATATCAGCGCCAGTAAAAAGGAAGAAAATGAGATATGTTTTGTTTGTTTTTAAGGGTTTTACGGCGCTTGCAACACATTTAGGTTATATCAGCGCCAGTAAAAAGGAAGAAAATGGGATAGTAAAAAGTTCTAGACTTTCAAATAAAGCACCCAAGAAAAAGTAAGACATAAGGGAACTGGGAACAAATAGGGATCAGATGTAGATTCCTAGAGCCCACTATCAAAGTACTTAGTTTGAGACCACCTATAAGTCTCATCCGGACACAAGCACAAAATCCAACAGAGGAATACACTCAAATGCTTACATTATAAATTCAAAATAACAAATATAATAGTACATAACAGAGAGGAAAAAAATATCATCTCCCAAAACAATGACGATGCATTTGACTGTTTCCCTCTCAGCTAGGATTCCAGCCAGGGCCAGGACAAAACCAAGTAATCTCATTCCAAGACAAAGACAGAAAGCATGCTGGAAAACAGACATAGGGGATAGAAGACACAGAATGTACCTCCCTGCCCACTATGGGCGGTCAGGAACCCCACCCAGAAAATGAGATATCAAAAGGATCTAGAATTACAATTAAAGCAAGACAAAGAGGAATTGGTTCGAATAGGGAACAGATGTAGATTCCAAGAGCACACTATCAGTGTACTTAGTTTGAGATCACCTAAATGTCTCAGTCTGATACAAGCACATGTCTCCCACTAAGAGGAATACACTCACATGTTTGCAAATCATATATGTGAAACAAAAAACACAGTGCAAAACAGAGAGACTAAAAATATCATCTCCAAAACTCTAACTATAAATTTGACTATTTCCCTCCCAGAAGGGCTTAGACAAAACCAATCACATGTTGGTATAAAAAACCCGAAGCTTATAATTTAAACATTCGATTACCTAAATTTATATGTTAAAAATCTGTCCATATTCTGTTTAATTTCCTTGAGTATTTTCTTTAAGTTTATTTTATTTACTCTTAATACAATCACACAAAATAAACTTTAAAGATTGAATGCAAAAGAAATCAAATAATTAAAAAAACAAACAAACAAGCAAAACAAATTGATAATCTATAAAAATAATAAAATCTTTCTCTAGAGCGTTCTAACAAGTGCCCAATATTAAAACATACATTAAGTTACATTGCGATTCCAAATAGGTAAGTATCACAACACCAATGCTACATAATATGAACATACCCCTTTAAAAACAAACAGTGGTGATTTTCATTTGGGAATTTCATTATTTCAAGACAGAGTAAAATACTAATAAATACGAATTCAATAAAATTCATAACGCCCTATCCCCCTACTCCAAGTAGTGATGAAGTAACTAAATCTAACTTAAATTTGGCAGACAACAAATAGATTGCACTATTCATTTCATGCTAGAAGACCAGGAGAGATTTCAACTCAAGGAGCAGAGATGTAGGTGCATCTGTATGGACTTTGATTCTCATACAATACGGGCCACTGATGCCTGGGTTATCTCACTCTTTATTGGCACATAGCCTAAAGAAAAATTTGCCTTTTATTTATTTGATTCTATTGAATAACGTGACTTAATCTAAAGTGAATGTTTAAACAGCAACAATACTTTTTGATATTGCTTTATTTAGCTCTGAAAGGTTGTCATGCTTTGTAATAGACCATGAAAAAACAAACCAATATAAAAGTTTTTAAAAATCAACATATCCAACAGTTATTTTTATCGCAGATAATATAAATGATAGAAAAGACAATCTTGTATTCAAATCTTAATTACGACGGTTTGTTGGTATGCAACTGCATAATCTAAAATATAAAACTTATTTAGTGACACCTAGTGTTCTTGTTTTTTGTTTTTCAAAATAACAAATCTAATAATACATAACAGAGAGATGATTTACATGGAAAAAAAATATCATCTCCCAAAACATTTTACTGTTTCCCTCCCAGCCAGGACCAGGACAAAACCAAGTAATCTCATTCCTAGACAAAGACAGAAAGCAAGTTGGAAAACAGATATAAGGCGATAGAAGACATGCATCTCCCTGCCCATTATGGGAGGTCAGGAACCTCACCCAGCTGACACCTAGTTTTCCAAATTCAAAGCACCTGAAAGAAATCTTAATAACTTTTTAGATTAAGGATGAAATCACACCAATTTTGGACGTAAAATGCATAAACAAACCATTTGTTGTGTTTATCAATTATGGCATGTGACAATTCTCAGAAAGTTTATATTATGCAAAGCTATATCATACTTTTAAAAAGGAAATGTGTATATGGTATGGCATTAAAAAATACTGGAAGCCCTCAACAACCAGCAAAGAAAACTATACTATAACAACAGGATACATGTTGACCTTCCACAAACGAAGAGGTAATCTCTATAATCGTAGAGTTTAGACTAAAAGGACATTGACGCTGTTTAACCGGCTGTTGGGACTAATAAAAAAAAAACACACACAAAAAAAAACCAGTCAAATCATCGTCACAACCACGAACTCCAAAGTAGCCAAACTCTGTCAGGCGAATATTGAAACAGGGTTAAAATACAGACCTTATTCTGTATCTGTCTCTCAAGGGATTTCAATCACAAACGAATTCCGCCAGGTTATCCATGTGCCCATGGTTTTAGATAAAAGACAATCCAGCATAATTGCTTTGTAAGTGATGTTATATTATAAACTAGAAATTTCTGGAAAGCACTGAGAAGTTTATGTGGTAAATCAGTAGTTCATACCAAAGATGGGGCAGCACCCTATACATCAAAAAATGCCATTAAGTAGCTTAAAGAACATTTTGGAACTCGGCTCATCAATAAAGAGACTCCACTCACGTTGGCACACAAAAGTCCTGCTTAAAATCCTACAGATATTTTTTTCTTATAGATCAGCTATGTAACAGTTTTGAGGACCTTGCAAAGAGCAGTAGGACAAGCCATCAAACAAATCCAGCACACTGTCTTCAAAGATGTGATAGCTGGTCTTCAAAGATGAGGCCAAAAATGCGTTCAAGTCAAAAGCAGTGCCATTATAAATTTTCATATGGATAAATCCGCAATTGAAATATTTATTGACCCAAAAATTCATTGATCTTCTATAGTTTTTTCACAAAAGCATTTTCTTTCAAATACTTCGAGCCAACCGGTAAATGCCTGGGCTTCCAAAATTAAAACATAGACTGGACATATTCTTTATAGATCTCATTTGTTTCCCAGCATCCTATCTAGTTATAGATACAGTTACTGATATTTTTGAATGGCCAAGTCAAAAAAAATCAAAAGTTAGTGATTAAATACTCAATTTTTGCTTTGTGTCATAAATTACTTTGCATTTATGTCAATGCCAATAAATCAGTTGGATAAATTATCATCTGAATTTTTGGTACCAGAATAGTTGTTTAACTCAGATGATAGCTTACTCTCAAATTCAATTTGTTCACTCGAACAATCACAAAAAAAAGCCATAACTGATGCTTGCTTCAACAATTTCAGATTTAAAAATAAAAGAACACAATTCAGATAAACTTGATTTTATATACATATGTGCAAAAATAACTTAAAATTTTATATGGTAAATTACTATTGTTTAAATATGTGTTAAAGTCAAGAATTTTATATCTCCAAGGACAACATTCCTTAAACCACATGCTTAGTTATATTGCAATCTGTCAATCACAGCTTGGATGGTGAACATTTTTATAAGACAACTTCATATTTCGACTTCGGAAATGACACAAAGAATGAAATATAAAGAATGTTACTGGGACAATCGTGAAAATGCATATTTTTAAATTATCGAAACAGAACCAATCCACAACAACCTGCTCTGATTTAACATTGCCATGTTCTGCTACTCTATGGGGAGACTTCTCAGAGAATTGATTGGAAATCATGGTAACCATATACCTTACTGACTTTTTTTGCGTCGAATTTTATCTTTTTTTTTCCGAAGTAGAGCAATCCAACTTGTGCTCCTTGAGTTTGAGTCGTTGTTACTTTCAGCATTATGCATGAAGTTGACGAAATCTGGATCACATAATATTATATTAAAAATATTGCCAATTTTTGTGGCTGTGATATAACATTTGTCCAATTTTGTATCTTAAATCTCAAACAAATTGACTTAAAACAAGTGTAAAGTTACTTTTGCATATATGTGCATAACTGAAATTAAACACATGCTAAAAATTAGATAAATAAATAATAATTAAATAATCAGATTGAAAATGTTTTTGTTTGTTTTTAATGGTTTTACGGGGCTTGCAACACATTAAGGTCATATTAGCACCAGTAAAAATGAAGCAAGAAAATGGGATAGTAAAAATTTCGAGAATTACAATTTAAGCACATAAGAAAAGGTAAGACAAAGGGGGAATTGGTTCAAATAGGAAACAGATGTAGATTCCAAGAGCACACTATCAAAGTACTTAGTTTGAGATCAACTAAAAGTCTCATCCAGACACAAGCACAGGTCCCAACTAAGAGGGATACACTCAAATGTTTATAAATCATATATAATAGGTAAATAAAACAGGGTGCATAACAGAGAAATGATTTACAAGGAAAAAAATATCATCTCCCAAAACTCTAACTATACATTTGACTGATTCCCTCTCAGCCAGGGTATAAGGCCAGGGCCAGGACAAAACCAAGTGATCTCATTCCAGGACAACGACAGAAGGCAAGTTGGAAAATAGATATGAGGGGATAGAAGACACAGTAAGTGCCACCCTGCCCACTATGGTAGGTCAGGAACCCCACCCAGACAGATTGATAAAATAATAGATAAATACATAAATAAATAATAAATAAATATAAAAGTCAATGCACATTTTGTTGTGATTATACCATAAATCTATTTTTAAATAAATAAGTTAAGCAGACACCATGTTATTTTTCATCTGATTACTTATTTCTACATGAAATTGAACATTCTCAAACTATTTTATTCACAAAGCAAGTGTTGCAAAAGTAAAATAATACAGTTCACTCTGCTTAATCGCACATCGGTTAATCGCACACTCCGCTTATATGCTACACATTCCCGAAAAACAGAGTTTTTTCCTATATAATCGCTCCTCTTAATCGCACACCTTCTCCGCTTAATCGCTACACTTTGATCCATCTTGATTGGAGAAAAATATCTTTAAATTACAACCTAAAAAAGGGTACTGAAAATACGTTTCTCATTGAACCATTTCTGCACGATAATATCGTATCACGCGTGAAAAAAGCTTTTCCTTCTAAGCTATTCTACTGTCCCTAGGACCCCGACTAGGCCAGGCGTGCAATGCCTGTTAATTGACATCAAAGGATTACCAGACCCGACGGGCTAATTGACTCAGCACAGCACTTGCTGTCTGCATCACAAGGTGTGAAACGTGATCGCAGTCCACCCAATGCCGTGTGTTTGTTTATATTGTCTGACCACTCGATTGCAATTCTCTACATGTACATTGTTTTCCTCTACTGGGCCGTGGACAATAAGAAAGGATTACAGAGAGGACTTGTGTCTCATCTTTTAATCGATCTATACAGTCCATGTCCACATTGATAAACTCAAAAGTCAACTTAAGGCAAGTCTTTCTCCCCATAAGAAAGCTGGCTCTCGTGATGGAAAGGTCGACAGAATGTCGTGTTTAGAAAAGAACATGTCGAAAAACACTATGCTGATGTCTCTTCTGCCAGCCAATGGAGTGATGAAGTTTTGAACAACTTCTTCAGCAGTACGATTAGAGTGACATTTACAATGCTCACGAGACGGGGCTTTACTACAATCAACGCTCCACGGTTACTATTCTTACAAACAATAGTGTCATAATTTATTGTCCATGAAACATGAATAAGAAAAGAAAGTTTTAAAAAACAACAAAAGTCCCCAATACAAACCAATAAATAAATAAATTTAAGAAAATATAAAGAAACAAAAAAAAAATCCTTCTAATGAGTCTAATGTCTTGAATATGACGGTTCCTAGCCCATAGAATACTCAGAGGGTAAGGTCCTACATGAATGGCACATGGAAGCTGGTACTTAGATGCTATTTTTAGCTTCTCCACTTAAACGCACACTCCGCTTAATCGACACACCAACCTGTAACGTATATATGATATCATTTTAACTGCCTATTGTTTAGTTAAAGAACAAAGCCTAGTAGTCTTCTTGAATCTATTGCTAACTGTGATTATGGTATAACAATTTTTCTAACCTGCCGATTGGAAACCCTAACATTTCTTAGACATAATTGTTGGATAAAGCTTTAAACCCATTGAATATAAAATGTATTCAATGATTACAGAATATTTGTGCTCATTTTATTGACTTCAAATGAAGTTTAAAAGACAGCTGATTAGCTATTTGAAATAATATTTTGGTGCGTATGAATACGAATCCAACCTTTTTCTTTTCTTTTTGGGTCAAAATTTTCATCCCAGCAGATGAACAAAACACAACTGAGAATGATAAATCATTTGGAAGAGATCAACATTGAGACTGTTTTCAGTGATTTTTACACTGAGAAAAATACTTCCAAGCCAGACGAAATGCAGATCTTCATTATAATCGAAAGAAAAAAATCAACAATGAAACCATACCTAACCATATCAGGCTAATCCAATACTGGATTTTAGAGAACAAGTCAGAAGAGAGAAAAATTGAGACAAATACCACCTCAGAAATTGAATACTCCTCAGAGATTGTTGTTTTTTGTTTTTTTTTTGGATAAAAATTGAAAAAACTGATGATTTGGAATATGAACTGTCCACACTGGACTGTACAAAAGCAAATGTAGAGAAGTATCTAAAATAGAAAGAATACCTAGAATCAATCGTAACTTTGAAGACCTTGTTCAAATCAAGAGTAGCTTTAAATGCAAAGAAACTCTATCTAAAAACTAAAGGACTCCGGAGAAAAAAGATCATACTGCTGAAAGCTTTAATTCCGAAGACGAGCAAAAATTCATTGAAACAAACCAGCGAGGAGATGACACACCTAGATCACTCCGATTTTCATTATTTTCTTATTTCATAAAGGCTTTTGGTCTCCGTGGTCAGCATGAGCATGGCCAGATGAGACTTAGAGACATTGCTTTGCACAAAACTCTCGATGGCTTAGAATAATTTTAAATGCTTGTTTTCATAACTGTACCTTTAATTTTTCTTAAATTTCATCACTAATCCACATTCCCTAAAGCAATCAAATTTTTTTAAAAATCCAACGAAAATAAACTACAGCAAATAAACAGGCTTGTAACATCACACCAACATGCTGAGTAGATATGTGTAGTGTGGCCCTGAATTGTTATGTTTGACCTAATCAAAAGGGATCTCCATTTATTGGTAGAGCCTTTCAATTTAAAATCAAAAGTTGATTTCAATTCATCAAAGGAAACTCTACTTCTTTCATGTGAAAATTATTTGCTTCTTTCTTTTGACAAACGAATCAAATTGTCTTAGGAATAGCAATGTTTTTTATTTTGGTGATATCGATATCTTGCAAGGGACGGAGAAAAAAATGGGATTCCAAGTGGGTAGGGCTTTCTGATATGCTTTGGTGATCAAAAAGCCAGTCTTTTCTTGAACGATCACTAAAGATTGCAAATTAAGCTTTTTACAACTAGTACTAGTACTAGTTGGTTAAGAAATATCTAATAATCTTACTTTAAGGGGTGGAATAAAGATACTTTTTATGGCTATGAATACATTAAATTTTCTATTTTAATAACGCAATAACACTCATTCGCAAGCTTGTAATGTTATGTGGTGCTTTAAAAAATAAATCAGTTGATAAATACAACGCAGTGTAAAGATCCTATATTAATTCATGATAAAATTTAAGTTCTGATCTTGTTTTTTGATATTGTTAGACTAAATTAGGTGTTAAATTTAAGGGTAAAATCAATACATTTGTTTACTACTCCTGAATCGATAATTAATTAAATGTCGTAAGTAAGCAACAAGAAATTCAATAAAAGATCAACTTTCAATATTATTTAGGAAAAGCAATGGGAAGTAAAAGTCCAAAGGGTTGTCCTCAGTGATAAAAAGAAACATACATTTTTTCTTTACCAATTTCTTATATAAGACTAAATTGATTTTTTAAGTAAAAACAAAATTTTAAATTGAATGTGAAGACTAAAATCCACTCGATTTCATGGGATAATAATCTTTAAAGTAGATTTTGAAAGGAGGCAGAGAAAACCTGTGCATCAGTACAGGACCACAACGCGAGTAATATGTACCTATTTTTTTTTGCTCAAAAAGAAGGAAAATAAGATGCTGACAGAAATGTTTTCGTTGTTTTTTCATATCCTCAACCAGAAATCTAATTATGCAATAAAGTTTCAAATATCAGTTAATTAGTTAACGCATTATCTCATTTACTGAATAAGTTTGCGTGATTAAAAATACATTTTTTGCTTTAATTATTTATTCAATTTTAATATTTGATTAATAAAACTTAAGGCTAGCTTACAATCCAGCCATGAGCTGTTCATCTCACTTTGAGTATGTATTCCTAAGATCTAATAGATAGTATTTAAAAGAGAGAGGAATAAAATTGGTGATTGCTCTTATATTTATAAAGATTGAATTCCACAAAGATTGAGGATGAATATAGGAATATGAAACTGAAATAAATTTAGGTAATTTCAATTTCAATTGATCATAATACAGTATTTGTAATAGCATAGCAATAGCAAATTCTTATTTCATCTGTTTTTCATAAAATCAAATAATATACATTAGTAGTTTTAACAAAGTTTTATCTGAGCTCTTGATTTAATTGATTGATACAAATGACCGGGGGAAGAAAATGAAGCATTATTCAAGTCTAGCTTAATTGGTTGAATTAACTCCAAATGCAGATACTATGTGTTTTGAGGCCACAAACATTTATAGATTTCATATTATAGAGTGAAGCCCGAGGAATGTTTACTCAATCCCTAGAGAACCATGTTTTCACATGACTAGACTTGATTTAGTATTCATTCCAATTATTATAGAAATTGTTTTTATCCCCCATTTAAATTAATTACTTGTTGAGTAAAAGGATATAAAATCTAAAATACTATCAAGAAGAAAGTGCTCTGCGATAAACTAGCATCCAATTTAACAAGTTCTGAGCAAGTTATATTACATGTTTCATGCCACAGAATAATGGATACAGTCTGGCTCTAGGGACTGCCTATTTTTTTTCCTTTCGATTAAGTAGACCTTTAATTATATGTAATGATAAAGAAACACTGCAAACAATTATTATCGCGTTATCGGAATCTGTTGGCCAGAGACAATTACAAATACTAAACTCTATGAAATAACCAGGGTCCAACGCCTGAGTACAATAACAAAAGGAAAGCGATGGAGGCTATTTGGTCACATCTTACGTCGAGAAGATAACATCCCAGCCCAAACTGCAATGACAGAATATTTCCTTCATGGCAACAAATATGTAAGGAGACCACCAACATCAATAGTAACTACCCTGAACCAGGATCTCTCTACATATCAGAAATTTCTGGATTCAGATGAGGCCGAATTAATCCCTGAAGAACCAAAAAATATTGCAGTGCCCTCTGTATTAAAGTCACAACAAGATCTCGACAGCCTTAAAACTCTTGCCCAGGACCGTGACCAATGGAAACAATTAACAACATGGATGGAGAGAGCAGATTTAGTCATCGACTATGACTGAATCACACAATTCTCAGCAAGCGTCATTCGGACTACGAGGCTTACAACTACTACTACTTAATTATAATGCTTACAATACAGGAGTTTCATATTTACCAATACATTATTACACCACAATGACTTTCTGTACAGTATCACTTTATAGCTAAAGACACCAATCCATTTGCATCATACACAATAGATCAGCGACTTTAATGAATCACACAAAACTAACAAACTTACAATTTTCCTAACAGCTTTTGCACACTTGTATCTGGACCAACATGTTTATTCTTAAAGACAAAATTAGAGACAATATAATAAAGCGTCTGAGGGCTGTAGTCTCTTTTGATTAATCTGTGGAAGTTTTTCACATTTCTATCCACCTCTTTCATTGTCTGTCCAAACTCGATTACACTTTTTGGGGTATACAAGTCTGGACTTTCAGGATAGAGATCATCCCCTGGAGAAAGTGAAAAGGAAATATGCTCTAATATGAACTAATTTTAAAATGAATGAATGAAATGAATAGATAAAGAAATCAATGAATCAATCAATGAAAGGTTACAGAGTGAGTATTTAACTATGATGAACAAATAATAACAACACAACAACCGCAACAACAATAATAATAATAATAATAATAATAATAATAATAATAATAATAATAATAATAATAATAAAACAAATAATAATTCTCATTTACACATACACACACACACACACACACACATATATATATATATATATATATATATATATATATATATATATATACTTGCTTTATACCCAACAACAATACTTATACAAATAAAGACACACCCTAAAGTATGTCTCGGATTAAAAATAGGCAGACGGGAAAAATAAAATGTTTGTGTCACTACTAAAACTGGATATTATTAGGATTTAATATCATGTACATATTAAATTTACCAACTATTTTGATTAGATATAAAAGTATATTTCAATGGTAATTCTATTGTAACTATTACCGGGCAGGAGAGAAATAAGAGCATCATTGGCAACTCCAATGACAGGGAAAAATCTCTCTACTCTCTCAGGTTCTCTTTCTGCTGAAAATTTCATCAAACCATCAGCTCTATCAAAATGGAGTAGTCGTGCAAACTCATACACTTGAGGTGGTGCCAGTGCTACATTGCCTTGGTAGTAAGAGGACAAAACATCTGAAGGAGTAATCCACTGTAGTGAAAATAAAATTTGGGATTATCATTACTAACTGTGGAAATAAATAATAGAACTACCATGACTACAACTAATTATACCAAAAAAAAAAAACAACTACTTTTACAAGTACTGCAATCCACTCTGGATAATCGCAACTCAGATAATCCAACATTTCCCAAGAAATGGATTTAATTCTTAATAAAAGTCACTGGTTAATTGCAATGAACTTTGATTAATCGCAACAAATTTTCGACCTCAAAAGGTGGCAAATTCAAGAAATCAAATAAGATCTCATGAAATCATGACAGGTTGAAGAATCAAAAGTGGGCGGGTTTAATGCTACAGGAATGTGTCACCACTCTATTAAGAGACAAAAGAGAGTGTTGCTTTGGAGAATGGGTTTGTGTGACACCTGTGACCATTAGATCTGAGGCGAGGGTAGGTAGACAATGACAGTTGTAAGTAGAGACAGCGATATCCTTTGATTTGGGACTGACAACTGTGCATTGTGACCAATGGGTTTGGTGATAGCTTTTATTGTATCTTGTCACGGCTAATCTCTTTGACTCTTACAAATGTTGATAACAAAAGAATGAAAGTTAATCCAATCTGAATAAGATGTCAGTTTGCATCAAGCTTCTTGGTTTGTTAAATCTATATGGTTTTTGTTTTAATCAAACTGTTCATTCTGTCGCAAATTAAGCTGTAATAATAATAACAATAATAATAATAGATAATAATAATAATAATAATAATAATAATAATAATAATAATAATAATAATAATAATAATAATAATAATAACAACATTTTATAATAATATTTTTCAATCCACTTATATATTTATCCATGACAATTTTAGTAAATGCTTTGATTTGATGTGAAGTTTTTATTGAAATTAATAGTGGTAGGACCTGGCACAGTAGTTATCTCAGTGGAGCACATTGTTCTTTGACACATTTGTTCTTGCACTATGTTTCAAATTCTTTTCATTTTCACCTCTTCTCAATGATATATACTTGCTTTTACCATGGAAGTCAGATAAGCTTCCACCCACTTCACCCTTCGTCTAATTTTTGATTACTCACTTGATGGTGAATTGTTTCTTGACTATCTGCTTCAGCAACTGGCTTCTTATCAAGACAACATATGTAAAAAATTGTATCATATCTTCTCCCACCCAGTGTTGTGGGTGTTAGCCAACCTGTCCACTCATATAGTGATAAAATATCTGGAATCAAGTCCATTTCTTTGCACATTTTCATAAAGTTTTCAGGATTTTCATTGACAAGTTCTCTCCACCTCTTCAATTTCAAATCGTTATCCGAAAATGACAAACTCGAACTTTGACTCCACTGCTCTGAAAGCAATACATTTTTATGTTCTTTCATTTCTTCAATCTTCTTCACTATCAAAATGCCAGATTCCTCAAACGTCTCACGTATGGCACTAATTCGAAAAGCAACTTCAGGTGGGATTTGTGAATATTGTGGATCCCTACTACGGGTAAACATTGGAGCAGCTTTTTGGGATCCTCTTGAAACTTTCTCAAACATTGATTCTTGAAAGTCCTTGCCTAATTTTTCAAAAACCGAAATCCACTCTGCTGAAAAGTCGTTGTCTTCAGATGTACCGCCTGGAAACACATAAAGATTCGGCATGAATGTACTTTTGCCACTTCTTTTCAATAAAAGGGTTTCATAGTCTTGGATAAATTGTCCATTCAGTTTGTTCTTGTTTTCATGTGACTGCGGTGCCCGTTGCCTTTGTAAAATTGCTGATGGTTGAAGGTGAAGTCGAGATGCTGGTGATAGAATTATGAGAGTAGCTGCCTCTCTCCAATGTTTAAGAACAGCTGCCATTTTGTAAGATATATTAAGGGGCAATATGCAATCATGCAGATTGAATCAAAAAGTTTAATATTTTAAAGCAAAAAAAAAGATAAATTATAGAAACGAAAAGTAAGCAAACAAGATAACTCCATTGACTCCGTAAATTAAGGCCGATAAACTAAACTTTGAACCTTATATTCAGTCTCACAGTTCCAGCAGTCAGTGAAAACAAAAACAAACCTGGGGTTAAGATTATCTCTACATAAGAAGAGTTCGCATTGTTATACATTTACGCCAAATTAGTTTTTCGCTTATTTTCCACTGGTTCAAAATGTAAACCGATTAACTTACAAAATGTAGTTTGACAATTGTCGGATTTAGTGAAATAAATTGTTAAACAATTTCCGCTTCGTCCATCGGGGCGGCAACAGAAAATATAATCGATACCAGCATGGCTCGCGTGAGAGAGAGGCAATGCATTCTTATAATTTGTTGTGAGAAGAAACCCCATGACCCATGGTTAAGCATTTCCTCATGTAATAGCTTTTCATCGCTATGAGTTCGACAGTAAACAGTAAATGTTTTTTACTACAGTATAGCGTCTATTCTCATAGTATTATAATATAATTTGCAATATCAGCATAAAATGACAAAAGCAGCATTATTATGCTATTGTGTTATTTAAATTTATTTCATAATTATTTGATTAATTGAAAAGGGGGTAATACATGAAGTGCCATAAGTTGATCTAAAATCACCAGTCGGTTATCGACATTCATTGATGAAAGTTTCGGTATCGACGAAATTCAAACATAGTTGGACGCATGGACTAAAGACCCTCGCATTACGGTGTGTCGTGAGAGATTATTAACCCTCAATGACAACACATATTATTGCATTTCGATTAAGCTTGAGTAAACGGAGGCTAAAAAGGAGATCTGGAATAAAATTCAATACCCAGTATTAGAAAATGTAATATATGAATGTACATTTCGAGTTCATCCTCTCTCTCTCTCTCTCTCTCTCTCTCTCTCTCTCTCTCTCTCTCTCTCTCTCTCTCTCTCTCTCTCTTCTATCTCTCTCTCTCTCTCTCTTTCTTTCTCCTTCTTTCTTCTCTCTCTCTCTCTCTCTCTCTCTCTCTCTCTCTCTCTCTCTGTCTCTTCATTAAAGCCAAACAGATAAAGTTTCTCCTTTTGAATCACACTGACCCCGGGGTCAACTCTATGGATTTACAATTTCTCAGTTTGTTTTATTTATGCTGCGATACTTTAAATGAAATGATTGCTATTTACGAAAAATATATCTTTCAAAATGTCATAGAAAACACAATTGTTTAGCCGGCCGCATATAAAGAAAAAATGCTTCGTGTTGGATGACATTCCGGTAGTAAATTCAAATGATTCCTATGTTAATAATTATCGCTCTCATTTTATTGTTCATTGTTATGATTAATATGTTTTGGCTTTTTAAAAACAATTTCTTAATGTAACAATATTTTTACTTCCGATAGTCACAATGAGCAAGTGTTACTTGCTTAAGCCTCTCGGTCCTTGGGGCATAGGGCTGCAATTATGCTCCCCCAGCGCAGTTGCATATATCACCCCTCTGTTCTCCGATCTTCTCCAATATTCGTTTAGCCTCCCGATATTTCCTCTGTACTGTAGGTTCCTTCATAGAGCTTGTCTGATTACTTTTAACCAGTGAACTGCCGTACGATGGAAAAACTTGCAATAAAAAATTTGGTCAGAAAACTCGTACTTCAAATACTGATTAATATAAATGACTCTCATGTCGGCTAAAACTGTCAACCTGGGACTTCGCTGGTGTTAGACGTCGATTTATTTGATTTCTATGTCGCCTGATTTCATAATATGTTACCTTCATGGTTGATTTGGTTACGAAATTTGAATGGAAATACATATCGCCCCCACAACCACTACTGGTGGCATTATCACCACGAAAAACAATCATCATCACCAGTATGGCTACCATCATGATAATCTTCATAATCATCATCATCTTAATCATCATCATCATCATCATCATCATCATCATCATCATCGTCATCATCATCATCATTATTGTCATCATCATCATCATTATTGTCATAGTCGTCCTTGGCATCATCATCATGTTATCATTGACTTTGATAGTAATAATACTAATACTAATACTGATAATAATAAATAAAATATAATATAATATAATAATAATAATAATAATAATAATAATAATAATAATAATAATATAACAATGATAATGATAATGACCATGATAATGGTGGTGATGATGATGATGATGATGATGATGATGATGATGATGATGATAATATATAATAATAATAATTATCATCATCATCATATATTATATTATATATTATATTATTATTATTATTATTATTATTATTTTATTATTATTATTATTATTATTATTATTATTATTATTATATTAATATAATATAATATATAATAATAATAATAATAATAATAATATAATTATAATAATAATAATAATAATAATAATAATAATAATAAATAATAATAATAATAATAATAATAATAATAATAATAATAATAATACCGAAGCATATAGCAGATTTTTTGATTAATTCTTTTGTTTTATCTAAATTGGACTATTGTAACTCCCTTTGGACGAATTTAGCTAAAGACGAAATGAGTAAACTTCAGGTTGCTCAAAATAACGCAGCCAGACTCATTGTGCACAATGGCCAGAATACCCGTCAGCAACTCTCCTTCATTGGCTTCCTGTGGAAAAAATGAGTTGCCTATAATATTTATACAGTTGTCTACAAATCATTGAGCACCCACAGTCCCTCCTATATTAAAGACCTTATAAACATATATGTCCCCAATAGAAACTTGAGGTCAAGCAATGACCAATCAATCCTTGTCAAACCTAAGGCATTGCGTAAAATAGGTGAACAATCTTTTCAATTTTCGGCGCCCCCTTTTTGGAACTCTCTCCCATCACACGCGAGATGCTCGGATTTGTTGACAACTTTCAAATCTCGCTTAAAGTTTTATCTGTTTACGTCATAATGTTGCAATACTATTATCATATTCTGTTGTTGTTAAATTGAATTCTTATCACTTTTCCATCAGACTTGTCTTACTGTAATATGTTTTGTTTTATATCACTGTAAAGCGCTTAGAGCCTGTGACAACGGGGTAAAGCGCTATATAAATGCCAGTTATTATTATTATTATTATTATTATTATTATTATTATTATTACTACTACTACTACTACTACTACTACTACTACTACTACTACTACTACTACTACTACTCTTATATTACTACTGCTACTAATTATCTACCACTATTACAATGCTACTACTGTAATTACAACAACAACTACTACTACTGGTGCTGCTACTATACTACTACTACTACTACTACTACTATACTACTACTACTACTACTACTACTACTACTACTACTACTACTACTACTACTACTACTACTACAACTACTACTACTACTACTACTACTACTAGTAGTAGTAGTAGTAGTAGTAGTAGTAGTAGTAGTAGTAGTAGTAGTAGTAGTAGTAGTAGTAGTAGTACTGTAACTATTACTACTACTACTACTACTACTACTACTACTACTACTACTACTACTACTACTACTACTACTACTATTGATGATGATGATGATGATGATGATGATGATGATGATGATGATGATGATGATAATAATAATAATAATGAGAAATATAGGGTATAGAGAAGTGTCAGATAAAAACAGAGATTAATAATTATATCACGATGCAAGAGAGTCAAAATCGGGATCCAATTGACACGGCACCTTCACCCTGGCTGAGAAAAAAA
>NC_088360.1:59028727-59031227 GCF_034508935.2 Berghia stephanieae | reverse complement strand
GCTGCTAGAAGAGTATAACCATTTTCATTATGATTTTCATCCTTCACCTTCGTTATTGTTATCTGACATGCCATCATCATCGTCATCATCATCTTCATCATCAGAATCAATGCCAACATCGTCATCTTCGTCGTCATATTTTTTATCGACCTCACCAGAATCGTCACCATTTCCATCACAGTATTCAACTTTGGATCGTCAGCAATTATTATCGAAGTTGTTATCGCCATCATTGTATCCGTCATCACTATTTTCTTCATCATCTTCTTTATCATCACCATCATTAAAGGATAAAAGTAAAGGCTGCTGGTCGGCCATGTCAATGGCTTCTTATCCACTTAGAAACCCTGTGTACAGGTATGTATTGATGATACATTATTATTATTATTATTATTATTATTATTATTATTATTATTATTATTATTATTTATTATTATTAATATGTTTCAAATACTCATAAATGATCAAAAAAATAATAGTTAATCATTTCATTCAGCAGACCTTCCAAAAACTGCATTTATTCAGAAACGTTTTTAATAGATAAATCCAAGAAATATCTCTCCACAAAAAGAAATTGAATTTTCAGCTTATAAGGATAATATTGTGGTTATTATTTCCATTACAACAAGCTGAGGGGAGGTAAAATAATAATAATATATATTTAATAATACTTTTACAAATAAATAATAAATAAATGGATAACATTTATATAGCGCCAATATTCACCTAACGTGTTCAAAGGGGCTTTACGAGACATTTGTGATGTAAGAATTTTAAGAAAATTAAATGTTAAATTTTGAAATATTACTTCTACTTATCCTCTTGGTACCTCAGTTGAAATGTTAAGGGAAAGTTAATGTAAAATATTCTTTATTTTCAGTCGAGACTTGAAGCACTCAATATCATGAGCGCTTCTCGTAAAGATCGAGAGAGAATTCCAGATTGATGGTGCCGCAAAGTAAAATTGCAACTTTGGTTTAGTCATTTTACTTTCTCAGGTGGTGTGATGTGAAGAGCGAAGAGCCTGGGGTGGCCTGTACGATATCAATGACAGTATGTAATGTGGTGCTAAGCCATGGATACGTATGAATATTGTACAGACCATCTTGAACTCAACTCTCCTCTCGACAGGCAAACAATGTAGCTGTTTCAAAACAAGAGAAATATTTCCTCCTATCTTTGTCCCAGTTATGATTCTAGCAGCTTTGTTTTGAAGTACACTATCCAGAACTGTCATAGCCTTGTACTCGTTTACACCTGAGTCCTATGTGATGATGATGTGTGCTGATTGCACTCAAAACATTTACACACAATGTTCACATAGCATGATTGCACTCACAAACATTTACACACACACATACACACACATACACACACACTCACACAATCACACACACAAACACACACACACACTCACAAATTCATTTATCATTCATTAGAGTTGCTGCTCACCGAAGCATGACCGAAAAAGATGAGTTTTTATTGAATGTTTCTAGGGCTGTTGATTCTCTTATTTCTAAATGCAATTATTCCAATTCTAGGGCCGGACCAAGCAAAGCTTTTCTCCCCGGCTATAAGTCTAGTTTTAGGGATCTGTAGAGTTTTTTTCAATTGGAAGATGAACGAAGATATTTTTGCGGTTCATATAATATGTCAATGAGCTCGGTCAGATAAGAAGGCTTACTGTTATCTAAACATTTAAAAATAATGTTACTACTGTATATTATATTCTATACGTTCTCTCACAGGCAGCCAGTGAAAGTCCACCATGAGAGGTGCTGCTTCATCTTGGCGCTTCTTTGTCATTACCTAGCGTGCTGTATTGTTTTGAATTGCTTGGAGAGAACGAATATTTGTACTTGATGTTCCAGAAAGTAAAGAGCTACAATAATCTAATTTAGAAAAAAAAAGGCAGATATTAATTTTTGACAGGCATCCTTTATTATACAATATCGGAAAGAACCTATCTTTTTCATATCTACAAATAATTTCTTCTTTAATTGACATACTTGTTAATTCATTGAAAGGTCCGAATCAAATATGAACCCAAGATTCCTAACTTTATTGACAAAAGGCACTTTTATTTCGTTGTGCTTTACCAATGTTCACATAGCCGAGGCCAGAGCTTTATACTCACAATCCAATAACCGACCACACTTAAAATTATTTGGCTTCGTTACATCTCACGGTGAGCTACCGAGATAATTGTCTTGATACTATGGATCGGGATCTATATAGGAGTAGCCAGTTTACACAGGATCAGCCATTATAGGGGGATTATACTTTCCCACTTTCACATTCGTTTTATTACTGTTACAATGTATTCTTAGAGGTTATCTGACATTCTAACTTCAATGATGTTAATTTTCATTACTTTAGATTGACTAATATATTATCTAAACATAATTTTAACCATTTATTTACCGTGAAAGATGTTGCATTAAAACGATGGAATCGTCTACTGTGCACAGGCACTAAAAGGATATCAGAACCTATGTTC
>NC_088360.1:58968727-59023727 GCF_034508935.2 Berghia stephanieae | reverse complement strand
ACATCTTACCTACTCGATACAGGCTAACTATACAAAATGTCTATTTCAAATAATGTTTCAAATCACTTTAATTAGTCCTCTAAATCAGAGCCAGTTTCATTGTTCTGGTATCGCTTTTTATCCACCATCCCTTGTTCATTTACTTTTACTCTAGAGGTTTGGAAATACCGCTCCAATACAATTTTCTTAGTCTGTCTTGTTTATAAAAGACCCCAATATGTTGTCATGTCAATGTCTCGGGTTTTAAATGCTTTGTTGCTTCAATTTGTTTTCTTGGCCAGTCGATACTTGGGAAGCCCATCCTAGCAACCTGTAACACATTGTAGACTTCGATAGAGTCAGGGTAATTTTAGATACTAATCGAATTCCTGCAGGATACTGATAAAAAGAAGTCAATAAGTAGGCAGGAGGAAGTGAGACTTACTGTTGAAGGGAGACAAGGACATTATTTGGTGTCTATACCAACTTTACCGATTACTATCGTGTGAGAAATAATGGGGAGGATGAGGAAAAGGAGGAGGAGGAGGAGGGAGAAGAAAATATGAAAGAAAGAGAAACGACAAAGTAGAATGAAATGAAGTATGGAATTTGAGAAGAAGAAGAAGTAAGAAGAAGAAGAAGAAGAAGAAGAAGAAGAAGAAGAAGAAGAAGAAGAAGAAGAAGAAGAAGAAGAAGAAGAAGAAGAAGAAGAAGAAGAAGAAGAAGAAGAAGAAGAAGAAGAAGAAAGAAGAAAAGAAGAAGAAGAAGAAGAAGAAGAAGAAGAAGAAGAAGAAGAAGAAGAAGAAGAAGAAGTATTGTGCGACTTGACAAATCTCTTTAGTAAAATGTCTGTTTTAAGTAAGATAATACGCTTTTATAAAATCTTGAGATCGTAAAGAGAGTTTATGTCCTAATTCAATTAAATTTGCTGGTCGTACGAGTCGATATAAAATTAAGACACAGCAAAAGACTTTTCTTAATTTATGAATGTAAGTAAATAGAATTTCTTTTCTTTCAAAGTAGTAAGTATAGTAAAAAACCACATGATGGTTTCTTGAGCTAGAGATTAGAATGGACTAATGTTGACAAGTAAGAGCATTTTTTTAAATTTTGGCAAAAAGACTTTTATTTTACATAGACCTATCGAAAGGTCAGTTTGTGCGGCTATCTGGTCTAGTAGTATAAACATAACACATCGGAATAGGAAGTATTGGGTTCAAGTCCGCTCTAAGCGGTGCATAGCTGGTCTTGAAAAGGACTCTTACAATAACTCTCTCACCGTACTCAGGTGATAAAATTTGTAACTGGATCTTTACAGTCATCTCTGTCGGAAAAAGGATTGTAAATATGCTAATAGCGTCATGTCTCTGTATGCGTGTTAAGTGTTGCTGTTGGCTAGGGACCCTTTGCAAATTGTTGAGAACACTTAGTGGATATTGTGCTATTTAAAAGCTCAATTTTTTTTCTGCCGAACTCGATTTTCACGCAAAGAGACCGAGATGGATAAGGGGTAAAGTCGAGATCTTTTTCGACCCCATTTCAACCCAGTAGTGAATAGGAGGACACTGTACATGTTAGATCTGACGACAGTACTTTGTGATAGTCTAGTGTCTTATTCAAATGGCACAGAGCAATTGCTATTGTCCGTTTCATGTTACAAAAACCGCAATAAACTTCGGCTCCACGGGCCTAATGGTTCTGAAGGACTACTATCGATGGATTAAGATGACCCTGACTTGTCACAGTGGCTTAAAACTGAGGAATCTAGGAAGTCTCGGGTCATGTTTTGACGTGACATGTTTGAAAATGGGATACAATATACAGTAACAGTTCATTGGCTAAAATATAAAAAGTACTTTGACTTTGTTAGTGAAAGGTATTCAAACAACAGAGCCTTCGAATCAAGTTAATTTTGTGTGTGTGTGTGCGGAACTCAAGGCATTTTGACTTAACAACCTATTCATAAAGTAATAAAGTGTTTTATTTTTTCTCAACGACACGAGAAGAGAATGGCTTGAAAACTCTCAGCACGGTTAATATTTACGGGTGTAATAAATGTAATCAAAATGAATTGTCAAACCTTTTACGTTATAGTACTTGGTCATTCGCTTCCACCTCTTCTCCTATCTTAACCCAGTTGTCATCTGATTTCCCGCCGCTTTTAGCATCGGCCCGAATCAATAAAGGACCGGCAAATTGCATTACGTCCTCATGTCGAGGTGGGCTCTTTACACCGCTACACTTCTCTCATTCCCCTTGTCATAGTATTTTCTTTCTTGTCCTGCCTACGGCGACAACCAGACTGCCATTTTATGATGAAAATGACTCGGGCTCGTATTTATCGACTGATGGCGAGTAAATAAATCCGAAGAGTATTACTGAAATGCAAATTGTTCTAGTTCGAATCCGTTTTTCAAGTGCTCTTGTCCCAACACCAGTGATCAAGTAAAATTTAAATTGGAAGATGAAGCAAATATATTTCAAAAGTACGCAAAGTTTATTGAATTATGTAGATAAGCAAATGAATATAATATGATTTTTTGTTCGGTGCCTGGAAAAATTAACTGATATCCAAATCGTATGTAATGAATGCTAAGTAATTTACAATCTTTTTAAGGACTCCTCAAAACAAAACAAAATCACAATGCATATTTAGAAAATATAAGATTTGCAGACGATGAAATCACGAAGTGACACCGTGATTTTCGTTTCTATGATTTATTTTCCCTTAAATTATTGAGCGTCACTGTATATATGTCCATCCATCGACTTCCCAAATTATTTAATAAAACATTTAAACATGCTAAGTATTATTTAACATTGCTATTAGAAGTAAAACTTGGTATAACATTATTCACATGACCACGACATGGATATAGCCCGACAGAGATACATAGAACTAGATAGACCATTTTACCATCCGCAGTGGAGGAAGATCTTACAGGATGTGAGAGTAAAGCGCGGAGCTGATGCAGCTTCAGACTATTAACTAGTAAGAGCAAATCTTCAGATCAAACTGAAGGCTTACCAGAACAGAGCAGAGAGACCATAACACAAGTTTAATGGACACTGTCTGATACAAGCAGATAAAAAAAGAGAGTTTAGAATCGAATTGAGAGCAAATTTAGTGTGTTTGCATCTGTACAAGAAGAGACCGTTGATGACCATTGGCATAATCTGCAAGATATATGGAACGCAGCATGCAAATCTATTCTTAGGAAAAAGACAAAAAGGCGAAAAGGACGGCTAACCACAGAGAGATGGACCCTAATAGAACAGAGGAAAAAGTTGAAAGACCAATTGAACCAAATTCATGATTAAAAGGAAAGAAAGAAATCCAAACGATTTACTTGCCAGATGCAAGTAAAAAAGAGCGCAAGATAAGATATAAAAAACTTTATAGAAGATCTTACCCCAGAAGCAGATACTGCAGCAGGACAAATGAATATAAAAAGACTTTACAAAATCACAAGAGCACTCTCAGGAAAAACAAAAATCCCCAGCCACCCAGTAAAAGACAAGAATGGCAATGCTATTTCCAGAGATACATACCAAATCAAGATGGGCCGGACACTTCCAGCAAACAGTCAATAGACCTGCTCCAACTATGTCACTAGAACTTCCACCGCAAATAGACCATCTTGATATTAAAATCAACCAACCAACCAAACCGGAGATTGCCAAAGCCATAAAGACCCTCAAACAAGGCAAAGCGGCAGGGCCAGTTGGAATTCCTGGGAACAAGAGAGAGAGAGAGAGAGAGTTCAAATCGTAAAATTACCAAAAAGGGGGACTTATCATTATCATTGTGTAACTGCTATCAATACCAGGGGCTGTTTTGTCCAGAATCATATTGGAACGCTTAAAGACTACACTTGACAAAAACTCAAGAGATGAACAGGCAGGTTTCCGACAAGATAGGTCGTGTACCGACCAATTCGCGACTCTACGAATCATCATCGAACAGCCCCTAGAGTGGTAAACTACTCTGTCTTTGTAGACTTCCAGAAAGCTCTCGATAGTGTGGACAGAAATGTCATCTGGAAACTCATGCAACACTATGGCTTTCAAATAAAATTTGTGACCATCATCCAGCAGCCGTATGAAGGTGCTACTTGCCAATTTTTCAACGATGGAAAATTAAAAGAACCCTTCATCAGTGAAAACTGGAGTCCAGCACGGCTGCCTTTTGTCACCAACAATTTTTTTGATTTTATCGACTGGGTCATGAAACAGGCTACCACAGGACTAAATACCGGAATTCAATTAACCCTAACGAACCAACTACATGATCTCGACTTTGCAGATGACATCTGACTTCTCTTTTACACATTAACCCTCTCCTTACCACCCATAGGAAAATCGTCACATTCGTTACGATAAAACCAACAATTTTCTAATTCAGATTTCTCTTGTACATCACAAAATTTAAAGAAATGCTTTGATTACAGCTATAACTACTTAACACTGTGTTGAAGAGCTCACTTGTTTCTTTTTTGTTTTAGTAAGAAAAGTCTTTTTTGTGCTTGGTGGGTGTGAATTTTCGGGTTAAAATTCTAAAAATAGCTGTTAAGGAGAGAGGTAAAAGATTTTGTTTGTTTTTAAGGGTTTTACGGCGCTTGCAACACATTTAGGTTATATCAGCGCCAGTAAAAAGGAAGAAAATGGGATAGTAAAAAGTTCTAGAATTACAATTAAAGCACCCAAGAAAAAATAAGACAAAGGGGAACTGAGAACAAATAGGGATCAGATGTAGATTCCAAGATCATACCACCAATGTACTTAGGTAAAAGATTAACAAGAAAAGCTAAACAAAGTCAGAGAGGAAGCAACGAAAACAGGACTGCAAATAAATACAGGCAAGACAGAAATGATGAGGGCAAGCAAGCAATTCCACCCTATAAACACCACCAAAGAGACATCAAAGAGGTAGATAAATTTGTATATTTGGGTAGCATAGCAAAAAAAAACAGACGAAGACATTAAAAGTCGAATAAATAAAGCGCGATATGCCTTTAACATTCTTCGACCAAAATGGAATTCAAAGACTCTGAAAATGAAAAATAAAATCCTGAAATTCAACACAAATGTGAAGTCTGTTATTTTATACGACTCGGAGACATGGTGTGTGATTAACACCACCACAAATAAGTTCCAGGCATTCATAAATAAATGCCTTAGAAACATCCTTAACATCAGGTGGCCAGACATCATCACAAACGAAGAACTGCACCAAAAAACTAAAGCAGTCACCTATTGAAACTGAAATAAATAAAAGGAAATGGGACTGGATTGGCCATACCCTCAGGAAGCCTGCTTTGGACTGGAACCCGCAAGAAAAGAGGAAGATTGGTCGACCAAAGCAGACATGGCGACGAAGCATTGGGACTGAGATTAAGGCAGCGGATAAACCGTAACCCAAATACGGAAGACTTCCAAAAAAAACAAAAACAAAAACAGAGTCAAATGGAAGAGTGCTGTTACGGCCCTATATTCCATAAGGAATCAAGTTTAATCAATTGAGTGGAACATTAAGGTATGATATGACAAAGCTATAATAACACTATTGCCCTGTATGAAATCTAATGCAAATGTTGCTGATTGAATCTCGAAGACACAAATAACAATAATAAGATGGAATAGAAACTTCAATTTAATTACGTAGACAGATGATCTAGACCTTTCGGATTTCCCCTTTGTCAATAATAAAACCCGATGAATGAGACACTAAAGGTGGCGAGGGTGGCGTTGTTGAGGCGATTCGTAGACACTCTTGTCACACATTATATTCTGTGTGATTTTTCATAATTCTTCGATAGTTCCTTTCGAAATGGCTTACAAAAATATTGATAGGGAATTACCCATACAAGATGTCTATACCTACTTGTTTAGAACTTGTTTTTTTAGCTTTGTAAAGTTTCAAACCAATTTCACCAATAACATACGAATCATAATGTGCAAAATTTCGGGCCCATTTTTTTCCAACCGATATTTATTGATTATCTGTGGTTTCAATGCATTAAAAGCTTTGTCTCAAAACGGTATTATGTCAGGTGGTTTAGATGCTAAAATTTGAATAATTTGCTTAATAAAATGATACTTGGGTTAAGTTTTTATGATTTATTGAGGAGAGTGAAAATATTTCTTAAACTCAACACAACTAAAATCTGATATTTCTGACACTATAACCCCTTTTACTCCGACAAAATACCGGTTTGATCAAGGTGCACGTACTACCAGGTCTGATAACAGAACGCGATTATGGGCTTGTTTTAACATTGTTGTAATGGACAAATATTTTGCATTGATTTGATAGTATTACTAGTACAATAATGAGCCCATAACAATTTGGATTATTAGACCTATAAGTAAGTAAACGTTAGATTTGACGCAACGAGTCGTATTCCAAATCTCCGAGTTTTTTTTATCTCACGTAAAATTCATTGTTTTTGTGCCCTAAAGCCGATGATAAAAGAGGGATAGCACATTTATGATTTATTTCATTTTCCATTATCGATAAAAATAAATTGGAGTGAAAAACACTTTCAAGGAAAATCGACATTAGGCAATTTTCTCGCTGTCTCAATAATATTATTTTCTTTCATTTACCGCCCAAGGAGACATGAGTCTATTCTATAAATGTTTCTTTATCATTTATAATTTATCTGTCCCTTGGCAGTAATGTTCCGCTTTGAACTTTCAAATTGATGATTGACCTCTCAGATTTCGAATTTGTTTTGTTTTTCTCTGAGTTAAATCATAAAGTGCATAAATTATGCAAACCAACAAATGAGAATGGAAGGAAATGTTCATATATATTACTTTCAGTTTAACTCTACAATGTCTAGATTGTTGCTAGGAAATTCAAGTACAATACGAAACCAAGGATGGGTTTCTGTTAGGTTGAGCGGTAACTAGCCGGTTCCTATGCGAATGGGCACCCCAAGTACTCATTCACACATGAGTCGAGTGGTTTAATGAGTGTAAAATACCTCACGCAAAGGCGAAATGCTTGGGCCAGAATATTGCGATAAAAATTGCTTAATCTGGTATGATGTAAAAATGAATTAACCAAAGAGGCTTGATGTCAACATGTTTTCTTTTTAAACTTAAGACAAAAAACGCACCAAACACACTATATATCTTCAACATAAACATTCATAATAATTTTAATTAATTAAGTTCAACATTCGATTACAAGCTTCATGATCAACTCGACATTAAGCCTCTTTCACATAACCAGTCATATATTTTGGTCTTTTTATTTCAGCTGTGTTTATTGCAAAATACATTGGGTCGTTGAACAGTTATTGATTGAGCGATATGATAAACTACAAAAAAATTAACAATAATAATAACAATAATAATAATAATGATAATAATAATAATAATAATAATAATAATAATAATAATAATAATAATAATAATAATAACTATAATAATAAAAAATAATAATAATAATAATAATAATAATAATAATAATAATAATAATGATAATAATAATAATAATAATAATAATTAATTATTATTATTATTATTATTATTATTATTATTAATAATAATAATAATAATAATAATAATTATTATTATTATTATTATTATTATTATTATTATTATTATTATTATTATTATTATTATTATTATTATCATTATCACTATTATTACAAAATATATAAATGAAAATAAAAACCTCAAATCATGTCATCTTAATCAGTTGACTGAAAATTTAGTTTGTTTACATCCGGTTCATCCCAAGAATTTACCAGATTGAAGCGATTGGTAACACATATATCCATCAAACAACCTTCGTTATTCAACCGGCCCCATGTGAGTTGAACTGCCAGCCAGTAATATATCATCTTGATTGTAATAAAAAAAAAAGGGCAATACCACTTCTGCCATACTCTTGAATAACATTTATTTAGAAATTTGGCAAGAAAACTCGTCCTTCAATTATCGATCGATTTAAATGATCCTCGTCTTAGCAAAAGTCCTAGGTTTGAAAGTTTTAAATTTAAAATCGATATTTGAAGGAAGAGGTTTCTGGCCAAATTTCTAAATATGTGTTTTTCCAGAGCACGACAGACTTAACCGATACATTGCTGTACTACGGAAAATCACTTATCTAATAATTTGGCTAGAAAATTCGTCCTTCAAATATCAATCTATTTAAATAGCTATGATGTTGGCAAAAACGCTCAAACCAGGGAATTCAATTAAGACTTCGCGAAATTCCAGGTCTGAGAGTTTTTGCCAAGATGAGGGTCATTTAAATCCATCAATTTTTGAAGGACGAGTTTTCTGGCCAAATTTTTGAATAACAGTTTTTTCCAGAGTACGGCAGCAAACATGTAAAAATTGCGACAAAAAAGACTTAACGCCAGCATCCACCATCAATAAATCAGCCAGTGTCGAATTTGGACATCTTTGTGGCTTCTACTGTAATGGACGACCTACCGTTAACTTAATTCACCTTGGATATCTGATGAAAGACGACTCGCCTCTGTCGACAATCTGTTGATATCTGTTGATGAATGAAGACCCGTGAAAACATTGATGAAAACACACTCTGAATCATTGCAATAACCACCACCACCCCCCCCCCCCCCCCCCCCCCCCCCCCCCACCAAAAAAATCATTAAAAAACAACTAAACAACCAAACCAAAATAAAAATATAGATAGATAGAACCCCAAAAAGCAAAACAAAAACTCCCCCCCCCCCTCCACCCTCCATAAAAATGTATTTCCACAAGACTGGTTGTGTAGGGAGTAGTTCTTCTCCATTGAAGCTACGCATTTTTTATTCTTTTACTGTTGAATCCCAAAAGTAAAGGTGTAGACATCTTTTATCAAAAGATGTCAAAGTTTTCTCTCTCACAACGCATTTTTGTATTTGCCAGAGAGTTTTTGCTTTAAATAACGATCGCTAAAAATGGCCCGCGAGCTGTCAAAAAGCCTCACCAAGACAAGACTTATGAAACAATACAACATGATGTTTAGGCAATTCTACTTTAAAATACTGAATTGTAGTATTTTCATAATAAACGAGAAGGCATGCTCTATCTATGCATTTGTGATATTATTTATATCTTGCCAATAACACATTCTACTATATTTTTCTACCTACAGTTCCCTCCTTTATTCAAGTATCTATGGTTTGAATGGAAAGCTCGAGTTCGACGACGAAGGTTTTATGAATATCACCAAGTACCGTGTCAGGAATTTGGTCAATGATGGACGCAAGAGCGTGTGGCAAGATATTGGATGTGTGTCCGGCAAGGAGATTAGGCCATTTCGGATTGTGTGGCCGGGCGATGCTAAAAATATAATGGTACGTAATATTATTCTAGACCAAGAAAAAATATTCCACCAATCAGTTGTAAACTCCATGTAAGGAACTCAAGATTAATATTTTTCTTTGCACATTTTTAGAGCAATCAGAGAAATAGACCAGGAGAACATCACCGTCTTTAAAATGATTTACTGCAATGAGGTCCAGAGAGACAACGTATCTCCCGATTTCTGTAATGCGAAATAAACGGTATAGCTGTGTGCTAGACTCGAAAAAAAGGGCGTTTTACGGCACCAGACGCTAACCGCTAAATAAATTTCTTACACAGAGCTTTCTTAATCATAGCTTGTTGGACAAAGATGGCATAGAAAAGCCTAATCGAACTCGCGAAATAAAATCAGGTCTCTTTATGTGTCATATATGTCCAGTGCAAACTGAGTTTCTGTAAATCTGCAAGATATAATGACATTAGTATGTAGATTGGTGCTTACTTGCAAGGGACTCCATTTTATTGAAAAGTATTCTTCATAGGTCTTGAATCTCTACTAAATGTGAAGAATGGACCTTGAATGTAACCACAATGCCAAGGTCAGCGCAGAGTTAAGTCTAGTCAATTTATTTGAAGTCAGTCCATCTATTTTATAAGCTGTTAGATCCCCACTTCTTTTACTGTCTCATAATAAAAAAAAACAATGTCGAGAGATACTTTAAGTAATTTCTATCGTTTAACTAAATATACTGCACAGATAAAAATGCTTTTTATTTCAAACTTTATACAAGACTCATCAATCCAAGGAAAAACTATTTTTTAAGTGAGGAAATGAAAAAAAGTACTAATAATAATATTAGGCACATAGAAAAGAAACACATACATTTGCCCAGTTGAATTGAGAATGAGCTAACGTGAATATTATAAGCTAAATGCTACAGATTTTACATGCACGACGGTTTGGTGAATTTAATGACATGGAACACGATTTACCTAATACTTATTCAGTGCTGAAAAACACGAGAGAAAAATATCTTGGATACTAAAGTTTTCTTATTCATCTGACATGTAATAAAATTCTTATTCTTACTCATGTTGTTTGTGGAATAGGTTGCATTACTTGCTAATCAATGGTAGGACACAATTTTTCAAAAGTATTTCCACAGAGCAGGTTAGCCTAGATGCCATCGCCATTTTATCTGTATAATGTTTTGTAAACATGAGCTGCATGCTCAGCCTAATATGCTATCAGATCCCTATTACTCTTTGTATTAACAGTTATGAGTTCCGAGATTGCTGTCTGTAACAAATATGTTGTATATATGAGATTTTAGACAACATCAGTATCAAAAGATATGTACAATGTGACATAATGGACCCTGATTTTTCCCAGTCGACAGGAGGTTGGAGTATATATTATCTTGTGCCCGTAGTAAACAATAATGCCATGATCTTGAAATTTAATATGAAGACACTTTTCCTCTACAGAGTTACAAACGACAATAGCCTAGTTGCCCATCTATCTCTTTACATTTTGATATCACTAAATGACCTTAAAAGTGCTTCAGGAAATTAATTTTAAGTTATAGCTTTACTGTTTTGTTAGGAGAATAAATGTAGTTTTTAAAACTGCTAACTCTCAATCAAATTTTCATATTCTGATAACTTTGACTATTGATTAATTTTTTCTACGAAACATCATATAAAATATTGGTATAGATCAACTTTAATTATTCTTATTCTTCCGGAATCTATTCCTTCTGATTCTTATTCCCCAGGCCAAAACAGAAGGCAAGAAACGTTACCGAGTGGTAACGAATCCAGTTCAACCTTTTGTTATAACTGAGGCGCCTCACAAGGATTACGCCTCTTGCATCTCCGATACGCCTTGCCTTAATCTCACCAACAAGGAAAAGTCCAAGGATGTAGTCTGGAAAGCTATCGAAGCCTACGAGAATGGCATGGGGGAGGAGAGTGAATTATTCCGTATTCAGTGTTGTCGTGGCCTTACGATCGACCTTCTCAACAAACTGGCTTCAGATTTGGATTTTTCCTTTACCTTATACATCGTCCAGGACGAGACATATGGTCGAAAAGAGAACGGGACCTGGACAGGAATGATGCAGGATTTACGGGAGCACACAGCCCATTTTGCCATTGGGGCCTTTTCTATTACCAGTCGGAGAGAAAAAGTTATAGATTTTACAAGTCCATATTTTTTCTCGGGTTTTTCAATCATATACTCTGATCGTACGAGAGAAACCAGCATGCTTGCGTTTTTGGAGCCATTTTCATCAAAAGTTTGGTTCGCTATTTTCTTGACTGCTCATGTCACAGCAGTGTTTATGGCTCTATTTGAGTGGAATTCACCGTTTGGATTAAACCCATGGGGAAGGAAGAGAGATAAGAATTATTCATTGGCATCAGGATTAACTATGGTGTTTTCAGTGCTATTTGGTCACACCGTGAAAACTAAGTCGCCCAAATCATGGCCGTCCAAGCTTCTTCAAAACATTTGGTCCTTTGTAGCAATCTTTATAATTGCAAGTTATACAGCCAACCTGGCAGCCTTTATAGCAGGAAAACATGCTGGAATAAATTATGTGGATATACAAGACCATCGGGTAAGTTCTAATGTATACAATTTAAAGAAAGTTTCGATGCAGTTATCATCTGTTCATAGGTAGTAAACTTCAGCAAATTACCAGATTTAAAGAATTTTTATGTTGAGCACTTGCCTATAATTTTTCTGTCATTGTAACATTTTGCTGAGTTTTTCATTGTTGTCGTCATCTGTTTTTTTATGATCTTCTGGCAGACATTAAATTATACTTAGCCGAGAGTCTAAATTTGCTTTATGATATGAAATCAAATGAGTAGCGAAGTGCAGAAAACTATAGAGAATACTTTGGCGGTTAGTGAGAGTCGAACCTGCGACGGACTGGTGCAGTACTCTCCGCATGGCCCTCTTTAAACTTTGTAATCCAACTTCCTCATAGTAAAATTGTCCCTTTTGTTTTCAACACTTCTATCACTACCTTTTAAAAAATTGAATTTGCACAATAGTTTAGGTTACTTACACCTGGTAACCACTATTTTATAACTAAGGGAAAATACTAAAATGGATCTGGCTCTTTTTTTGAGAATCTTAAAATTCTTACAACTTGAATTTCGAACGATACACTCATTCAAATATTTAATAATGTTTTAAAAGTTTAAGGTACGTAAATATGCACCTTTTAAAAAGTAAATTTTACCTCCTTAAAACACGTTGGGTTGGTTTGAAAATGTTTGAACTACAGCAATAACAAGCAAACAATATAAATAATTAAATAAATATATTATATCCATACACCAGGGAGTTAGAGTTAGGTTAACAAACGTGAATCACAAGAATAAATAAATACGTGTTATAAAATATATTTACACAATTTTTAAAGCAATGTAACAAATACACTAAAAATAAAAGTGATAGTAAAAGAAAATTAACAAATAATAACTAGTACGCCTTTACTGTTTTCAATGCAACCCTTTGAAAGCCGTGATCTGTGGCTTCATCCACAAACCAAAGCATATATTTTTGATAACTCATAATATTTTGAACTGAGATTAGTTAAGACTTGATAGCTTGAACTATCATAACAATCACCTTAATTAACCAGTTGACTGTCGTAAGCTGGAAATAAGACACATATTGAATAATTTGGCCAGAAAACTCGTACTTCTAATAATAATAATAATAATAATAATAATAATAATAATAATAATAATAATAATAATAATAATAATAATAATAATAATAATGATAATGATAATAATAATAATAATAATAATAATAATAATAATAATAATAATAATAATAATAATAATAATAATAATAATAATAAACGTATTTCTATTGCGCCTTTTGTCGAAACCCCAAAACGCTTAAATATCGATTTATTTAAATGATCCTCGTCTTGCCAAAAATAATCAAACATGGGACCTCGCGAGGTGCAATAGGACTTGATAGCTATATCTCCCATAATATTACTCATAATTATCATGTTAAAGAATTAAAGATAGAAAGAATTTACGTTTAAATCACGATAAAATGGTCAATTAAATCGAGTCTGCTTTTGTATTTTTAAGTGAAATGAGTGAAATGAATAAATAGTAAAGACGCCAAACTGTATTTGGGACTTCTGACAGCTCGCAAGCAATCTTTGATTTAATGTCACAAATAATACATGTTATTACATTATCTACATCTGGCAATTGTTAAGCTTAACCAAACTCGTTAAGTTCTTTGTCTTTCATCAGGTATTGGATAGTTCTGAAGCCTCTCTTTTACTTTAAATGCAATTCCAGCTTCTGCGATTACTTTCATAAACCCGTATCTAATTGCTCGAAGATCCGATTTCACACTAATTTTAGTCAGCTTTTACATCTCAAATTAAATTTGTCGGGCTCGAGTTGGAGTGTTTTAGATAAAAGGATCGATCGTTTTCACAAAAGTAGATGTCTAATTGGTGAATAAGTAACATTACCGAAAGTATTGAAGGGGTTTATTAAGTTGAATATTCATTCTGTTTATAGATAGTTCACCCCGACATGTTCTGATTTGCAGGTCTGATAACCCAAATTGTTTTGGGCACGTTGTAGGAAATGGAAATACTCTCGAATTAACGCAAAATATATTGCCCATTACAATAATGTTAAATAAAGCATGTAAATGCGTTCGGTTATCAGATCCGCATTTTTTTCTTATTCAAATTCATTTTGTACATCACAAACTTTGAAGAATTATCTTTGTTCAATTAATAAGAGCATAAATTTGTTTTGTAGAAAGCTTGACTGAGTGTAAAAAATCATCTTTTTTCTTTCTACTGGGTAAGCCTGCCATTTTGGGGAAAATACTGCAAATGGTCGGTTAGGAGAGAGTTAAGTTTTAAAAAGTTTATTTAAAACACATGAAGAGAATTATTTCCAAACCATATCTTAATAGAGTTCGCTTTGAAATTAATAGAAATTGTGATCATAGCAAAACGTACAACTAATTCCTGAGAGAAAATTATATTGATTGGCTTATGGATGAATTATCTAACTACAACTACAAGACCCAAAAAGGAACTAAATTTATTGTGCAAGACAACCTAAATAATGTTCATGATTTATTACGCGGAGTTGTTACATTTTTCCATGGACTCTGAGAGATAATTTCCTTTTAATTGGTAGATAGTTAATAACCTAAAAATAAGTTCTACAGTTATGCATAATTACAATTGCATTAAAATGATCGATACTCACAAGAACTCGAATCTTTCTTTTTTTTCTAAACAATGCTTTTCAGTAGCTGTTGACAAGGCCGTTGATATCCTTTGTTTAATATTTTTAAAAATAGAGGCAGGCACTGGTGTGAGGTAAAAATCAGAAAAAGGTATATGAAACAGTGGGAAACAAAACATAAGAAATATAACAAAAAAATCAATTTAAAAAATCAGTCTCCGGGACTGGGATGATATTTTCTTGTAATTTTGTTACTTGTTTGGTTAGCAATATTTCATTCACACCTAGATCTATTTGTTAAAACTATTAACACTGAAGTATAATCACGAGCAAACGTGTGGCAATTGAATTCGTTAACCAGTGAATTGAAGAGGCATTCTTGACAAGATATGAGTATCAATTTCAAAATGTATCATGTTAGATATGAAACATCATTGATGACTTTAACACTTCGGATTAGAGCAACAGTGGGAGAAGCAACGTTATTTCTTTTCATTTGAGTCCAAAAAAAAAAAAACAATTGAATATATGAATATTTGTGGTTAATGAGAACATTGCCAGAAAATATATCTGTGTGGCTATGTGGTCTAGTGACATGACACTCGCCTTCGGATCGGAGGGTCCTGGGTGCGAGCGCCGCTCTGAGCTGCACAAGGTTGAGTCTTTGGAAAAGGTTTCTTACTCACATTATCTCACTGCATTCATGTGTAAAATAGTACCTGGTCGGAAACAGCGTTGTTTCTGTCTGGAAAAAAATGTAATATCGCCTCACAGGGGCCGTGTTTCATCATATATGTTAAGCGTAGCTGTTGGTCATGGACACTTTGCAAAGCGCTTTGAGCACGTTTACTGGATTTTAGGCTATCTAGAAGTTCTTTTTTTTTCGTGGGTTTTTATTTTGTGGGTTTTTTGTTAGCTACCCAATCACTGCTGGTTGGACAGAGAAGGGGAGAGATAACGAAAAAATCTCGACTTCACCCAGAATCGATTTTGGTCCCTTTGCGTATGAAGAAAGTGCTCTATCAAATGAGCTATTGGGATCCTCTGTAATTCTGAAGTAGTTATTATTTTGTCGTGTTATAATTCTATAATAGCCAAAGCTGTTAATTTTTTTAAGTTGGTTGAACAAACCCTCGTTGATCAGCCTGAAGAGTCGGTCAATTGGTATGACTCAATAAGTGTCACATGCTCGAAACTTCAAACACTATGCCATGCTCTTACTAAACATTTGTATCATTTTAGTCAGAAATATTTTTTAAACTCTATATATCGATATCGGCCATAGACGTCAAAAAGTTCCAAACTGCGACTTGATCATTTCTTTCTTGGTTAGACTTTTTGAAAAATTTGGGGTTATTTTAACATATCAATATGTAGATTATAAGTTTTCTCCCCAAAACTAGCAGGATGTGTTTTGTCAGTGGTAAAATTTCTGCGATAGGATTGAAAAGGAATTTTTAAAAAAATTCCCCATGCCTAGACTTTCCTGAAGATGATTCGTGATTAAATAACACGACCCAAGCTTATCCGTGGCACTATTCGATAATTTCAATTCATTCTGCTTACGGTATTTACAAGCAAATACCAGTTTCAGACCCCGTGTGGTGTCCGGGGTCCCTCAACTGAGAGGGTCAAGAATAGCCCAACGCCAAGCCAGCGTGTCGTAAAAGGACTAATGGTGTGTGATTCCCCCATCTTTGAGTCACCTGGTCCTCCAGGTTGGGGGTTGGTAAAGGGTTAACACCCCTTTCCGTTAAACTCAAACCGTTACAGAAACGCAGACAGACAAACCAAATCCTTTTTTTAGCTTGGGCGACCGAAGAGTTTCTGGAATGACAGAATTTATGAAGGACAACAGACAAAGCCGAAAGGACTCTGCTGACCCGATGACGTCTTCGCCAAACAAGCAGCTTCGAATTGCGTTCGCACCATGTATGAAGCATGAAAACGCTCTCAAGTTGGGACTGAGATGAGAAGATACAGGCTGCATCTACTTGGAGTAAGCGAAACCCACTGGATACAATCCGGACAGAAACAACTCAAGTCTGGGGAGAAGATTTTATATTCAGGGAGAGGGGACGGGATTCATACACAGGGAATAGGAATAATTCTAAGCAAGTTTGCCCAGAAGTCACTGAGAGGATGGGAACAACACGGAGAAAGGATCATCGTGGCATCCGTTACAATACGGAGTAAGGAGATCAGCATGAACATTGTACAGATCTATGCCCCAACAAATGATGCAACAGATGAGGACAGAGATACATTTTATAGTCTGCTACAACAAGTCATTGACAAGTTGCCAAGGAAAGACATCAACATATTGATGGGAGATGCTAATGCTAAAGTGGGACAGGATAACGTAGGTTATGAAGGTATCATGGGGCGTCATGGCATGGGAGAAATGAACGATAATGGTGAGAGATTATAAGATTATAAACAGCCTCTCGGAATCAATTGGTCTAAGAATTCACCCTGCAAAGTCAAATGGTCTTGAGGAAAGGTACGCGTCAAAGGGAGCAGATCAAAGTAAATGATCAGGAACTCGAAGATATAGACACTTTCTGCTATCTCTGAAGTATAATTGACAAGGATGGAGGAACGGAAGCAGAGGTGAAAGCACGAATAGGAAAGGCACAGGCTGCATTCACATCTTTGAACAGAGTTTGGAGAACTAAAGATATCTCCCTTCGACTAAAGCTAAGACTTTTCAACTCAAATGTGAAGTCTGTCCTACTGTATGGATGTGAAACTGGTTGAACCTGACAATTAAATAAAATTATGAGCAAAAACAAGACAAATTTTATAATGTATTTCAAAAATTAACAAATCATGGTCTAATGTTGATAAATAACGTTTAACCTAATTATAACGTCATAACAAAAATAATGTATTTTGACTAAAGCCCATTTTAAAGAGATGTTAAGATTTTGATCTTACCTGATATTGAATAAAAACTGTCTAAACCTACGTGTACATGATATATATATATATTATATATATATATATATATATATATATATATATATATATATATATATATATATATTAAGGTTTAATAATCGATGGCAATTAGTATAGATTTAATTTTAAATTGGTATATATAGTAAAATGTTGGGTTGTTTTGATTCATTAAGACAATGACAATTAAACCTAACATGCTTGCTTATCAGTCTAGTCAATAAGTGCATGGAGTTTTAAACAAATGATTCTATAAACAGCAGGTTTTATAAAGAAAAAAAAACAACAGCAATAAACAATTTTCAAAATTGCCGTTATTCTGCCCAAATCGAATTTGTCTTCAAGGTCAGTCTCAACAATTGACCGTAGACAACCTAGACATCAGACTCCATGCTAGCAAATTTGGGTGAAGATTTATGTTTTGCTACATTAAGGTTTCGTGCTAGGTAAATATTGTGTTAACAGGAAAATCGTTACAAGTTGGTTAATTGCTGTTGTTGAATGCAAAAATATTGTAAATATTGGTTGAAATTACCGAAAAATGTATACATGATAAAACCATGCCAGAGATCTCCGCATTTTACAAATTTTCTCTTAACAAAATAATTAATCGTTTAAAGATGTAGCAATCTATCCTATTTAGAAAGATTAAGGTATTCGCCTTCACTAAAATATCGTAGAATAAGAGACTCTTGCATGGTTCTTATAATATAGATCATATTGATTTGTTAAAATTATTCGCATGTTATAAACAATACTAGAGAAGATCAGTTTAAGATATGTATTGAAAAATGTGATTCGTCTATAAGGAAACAATCTAATTGAAAGGACTATGACAAATTGGAATAATCCAAAGTTTGAGACAAAAAAATTCTAATTCAATTAATAATTTTAAGAATGCCATTGATAAAGAGCTTTCCAACATAATATTTGATTTTGACGAATAATGTAACATGACATTGGATGTTATTGCATTTTGTATATCAAATATTTGAAACTCTTGAATTTAGAAATTGGACATGCTAAATGAATGTAAATAGAGCTAATTATATTATGAATATTGAATTTGACACTTATTTATGTATTAGATATGTAATTCTCTATATCATCAATTAATTGACATTGAATACTATTTATATAATTGATAAATTGCTTCTGTGCATAAAGGTTACACAGAGCATTTAAAAGTTTTTTAGAACCTATTAGCTCTTAAACGATACGGTACAATACAAATGAATGCACTGAACAACATATTTCATGCTGTAAAATTATTTGCGTATTTTATAAAACGGGTTAAAAGAGAAATTTTGAGGTTAGATTCTGTTATTTGAGAATCAAGTCTACATGAAATTTTTTGTATTTTCTTTCGGTGATAATTTTATTTTTAATGTCATTTTGCCAAATTTGCTTCAAATATTACACTCAAACTCTAACTAAATATTGCATGATATTTTCAAAAACATAAGACACAAACTCTAGACAGCTAAATTTTACAAGCTGCCCTAAATTATACCATACATGCCCTATCCATTTTTGAGAGATGACCACACTCACTTTGCTAAGTGACAATTATGTGGTCAATCGATCAAGATATCCTACATAGAAATAATCTTGTATATATTTATATATTACTTATTTTATTTATATATTTACCTATTTATTTATTTATCTACTTATTTATTCATTTATTTATTTATGTAATAAAAACCTCAATAATTCAACCGACAGTAACAAAATTTGAGGTTTTACATCGATCAATATTCGCTAAATGTGCATAACAATATGCCAGGCCTCAAATAGCAACACAGAACATGCAGGAAAATCAATGCAGTATCTTATTAACTCTTTTCTACAGAGACAGCATTGTTACCGTGCAGGTACTCATTTTCCATCCGAAAATGGTTAGAAAAATGGATGAAGAGTCTTCTCCAAGGATTCAAGATGACGACGTTCTCACAGGAAGTCGAACTTGTTACCTTCATACTACAAAAACTACAAAGCCATCCTAGCCACACAGCTCTGCTTACCCGTTCTTTTCAAGATACTTTAAACTTTAGCATTTATATAGAGGAATATCCATTGACCGTGCTCAAGCGCTCCACAAGGGTCCCTAGCCACCAATAGCACTTAACATGAAGGACGAAACATGACGCCTGTTATGCGATAGTACAATATTTTTCCGACAGAGGTAATGTTGTGAACGGCCTGGCACCCATTTTACACCTGAGTAGGATGAAAATGTGAGTAAAGAGCTTTTTCCAAGGACTCAACTATGCGCCGCTCAGAGCGGGACTCAAACCCTGGAGCTTCCGGTCTGATGTCAAGTGTCATACCATGACCACATAGCCGAGAATAGTGACTTTTAATGAATATGTACATATGTGTTGATCTCATTCACGGTATTTTCGACTTCAGCGTCACTGCATAAATCTTTATTTAACATCCAAGTCAGTTTTTGGCATCTTCTCAAATTAATTTCAACCATTTTTCTTCACGGAGCTAGGTCCTTAGACATCCGTCAACTTTTATTTTTTGTTTTTATTCAACAGCTGTCTTCGGAGCTTTCTCGTGCATTATTAATAAATAACGAATGCAAGCCGACAGGTTTATGTGACTATTTTTGAATTCGAATGCTATTTTTAAACAGAAATTAATCTCCTCTTGGGTATGGTATATTTCACGCAAGAGTTGAGACTCTATATGCGTAGCTGACTTTCAAAACGTTCTAAGTCACAAACTGGCAGAAAATGAGTGAACAATTTCAAGATATCTTTTGGACTCTAAAGAACCACCAGTGAAAATTTAGAGTTGTAAAACACTCAGGGTATTGTTTTAAGAACTTATTTTCTGTTTTAAGTCAATAATTTAAATAAATGACCAGAAATGGCATTTTCTTCTTTGAGAATGGGACTTAGTACGTTTTGAAAATCACCTTTTCATATAAGCATTTTAAAAAAAGAGATTACAATTTTACATAGCGCTTTCAACGGTGAACACCATGCTCTATTAGTATTGTATTAGTCTAGAGGAAACTTTCATAACCCTTTCATAACGTCCGCCAAAAATGTTTTAACGGAATCGGAATGAGATATATATGCGGAGTGTTATCATGATTAGTGCCGGTCTGTAGACATTGAGCATTTTTAATAAAATGTGATTTTGTATGAGGTAATCATAGGATCCATAATTGGTTACAATGGTTTTCCATACGTGACTCGCGGTTTAGCCTTGACACAGCACAGACTGAATGTGTCAGTTCACGGCAGCAAACGTACACGCCGATTGCTACGTCTGTTTTGTTTTATCATAAGACTGATGTCTATAAACGATATTAGGTGCCCTTTTATACCCCCATCACAGTTATAAAAGGTAAATGCCGTTTTAAAAATATGTTTTCAGTTATCTAGTGACCCACTTTCATTCTTTCAATCATTCATTCATGAATTCATGTTTTCTTTCTTTTCGGTAGGTAGTAAAAGTATGGTGCTCCGTTTGAGCACAATATTTGTTACTGGGTACATGTATGTGTATAGTGCACTGTCCACTAAAGCGCTTTACAAGGGATCCCTCTCTAGCCACAGAAACACTTAACAATTTGAACTGATGTAATAGTAATAAATATATATATATATATATATATATATATATATATATATATATATATATATATATATATATATATGCTCCTGGCAACCTTTCTTCCATTGATTCCAACTCTGAAAAAAAAGAGAAAAGAAATATTTGTCCTATTACTATTAACTCATCACTATTATACTCCTTTTAAAAAAATAATATTTTGAGCCATGTGGCCCTGGTGCCTGAATTTATCCCGGTTTCTGTAACGTTAATCGCCCTCATAGCGATTGTCTGTTTAACACTCAAACACTCTACCATTCAGCGATGGGCCCTTAGCCTTCACACCAGCAGTCGTCTTCTGAAATGTTTGTCTGAATTGACTGAGTGTTCCAAAAAGGACTTTCTGGAAATGCATAAAGAGGAAACAAATGCGCGTATCGCTAGTGATGCGCTGGACAGGGAAATTTCGGACAAAATTATTAGATAGATGCATCAACCCCATAAGTGCAACTGCGCATCCTGATTGCCTTGTGAACATCGCTGATGGAAAAGTAAGCCCTCAATCTGTCAATGTAGAATCAGCATCGGTACCACGGACATGAAAGAATTTGAGAAAACATGGCCCACTGGATTCTATAAAGCACTTTCTACCAAGGTGACAACAATGGCAGCCGGGAAAAAATCTATTCAAAGTGACCGTGGTCCAATATACGACACAAGTTTGATTTATTCTCGCGCTATGGAATTAATGGCTTGTCGAGATTTTGACATGGAGTCTCTCTTTAAATGTGAACTGGCACCATTGCCGACATCTTTATTCAGTGACAATGGAGACATGCGTACTGCTACTACAAAAGCTGCTCTGAAGATAAATCTGCAAGAAACTGTCTCTGCTCGTGGGGGACAACATCCTGAGATCGTGATCTTAGATGGATGCGCACTTCTTTATTGTGTAAACTGGCCATCCAACGGAACCATCCAAGACTATGTTAATAGTTTTTGGACACTCTTATTGCCGAAAATGGACAGAAGTGACGTGCACCTTGTCTTTGACAGATACCATGATTTCAGCATCAAAAGTGCTACTCGACAAAGTCGCAGCATAAAAGTTCGAACGGTACACCACCTTACATTACACACTCCTCTGCCTGCTCAAGCCTCAATTCTTGCCTGCACTGAGAACAAAAAGCAATTGATTAGCATACTCTGTACGGAATTAATGTCCAGGGCTGTAGCTCAACCACGTGAAAGGCGTCTCGTTATCACAGGACACGAAAATGCTCCTCTCCAAATTAAAAAATGGAAAAGTCTCCACAAGGACAGACTTGGAGACGACACACGAGGAAGCGGATGTCATTATGGTGCAACAAGCAATGCATGCTGCTTCATTGACCAAGGTTGTTAAGGTGGTTAGTGACGATACGGATGTCTTTGTACTGTTATTTCATTTCTACCACAAGTTTGACTTGGACTCCAGCCACTGCTCGATGATGATGAAAGCTACAAGTGGGGACCGTGGACTTGTTGACATTGGGAAAACGGTCTCGAGAAATCAAGAAATTGCGCCTTATCTTCTTGCAGCACATGCGCTATCTGGCTGTGATACTGTGGCTAAACCGTATGGTATAGGGAAAAGCACAGTCATCAAAATTCTTCATAAGGGACACAGACTGGACAACCTTGGTCTTCGAAAAACGCCCCCAGATTTACAACCAACAGATTTTGGATGGATGAAGTTAGCAGCAACCAAACCACTTGTTCCAACCACAGTGCCAAGCAACACACAGAGTGTAACGCCCGAGTTGTTAGAGACTATTCAATGCGGATGTTCTTCTGAACAACCTTGTGGATAATCAATCAACATGTGGCTGTGTTGCCGCGCAGCTTCCATGCACAATATTTTGTAAATGCCATGATCGTGAGTGCTGTCAAAATCGCCTTTATCAAGCTGCTTCCGTGTCAAGCGATGAGTCAAGCGATGAAGACATTGATGATGAGTGATTTAGTTTACCAGAGATACATGTCAGATATGCCGAAAATTATCATTCTATTTTTTGTCCTTCAGTAAATATCAATGTAAAAAAGCAAAGGCGAAGAAACTAAAGACTCAAAACAAGGCACGGTCTTTCTATATGGAGACTCGCTCCGTGTTTTTGTGTGATCTGACACCTTTTCCACAAAAAATGTCAATTTTGATTATCCCAATTATACTTTCACCGCTGTAGGAAATTTAAATACCAACAAATAGCATAAATAACACAAATTCTGTATTGGTCTTGTCAAGGCCTTCAATTTGATACCAAACACGGCTATATTTGGGTCATTTTACGAGACCATCTTGGCAATGACCTTGACCTTTTGGATAGTTAAATTGCTAATAACTTGTCAACTATTCGGCCAATTTTAAAAATAGAAGTATTTTTGTAATTAATTTGACTAAATCTTTCATTCTGTATAATATAAAATGATTTTTGAGGATTTTTAAAAATGACCTTTTCGTGACCTTTGTGACGTAATTTCTCAAAATGCTCAATGTCCTCAGGGCAGCACTATTCAGACATTTAATCTTGAGATGTTCAACTTTGATAAAATGCAAAAAAAAATTTGGCGGACGCTTTTTTTGGGTTATGGTTAAAATCTTGATTTGGCAACCAGACTGTATCGTATCGTATCATTTTAGAGCAAATAGGTTTAAAACCTACCGTTTAAATGCTCTTTGAAGCTTTCATGTATAGATACAATTTTTCAAAATTATTAAACAACATTCATTGTCATTTTTACAATTTTGAGTTAATGATCATGCACTATTTCAAATCATTGAATATGTAACACACAAATAAGTGTCATAGTCAGTAACCTATTTGTAGTATAATTTTCGCTATTCATTTGATATGTCCAATTTTATACATTCCGAGAGTTCCGATTAATTAATATACAAAATGCACATAATACCCAACGCAGAGCTAGAAATGCAACCTTGCAGGGGCTTGTACAATTTTTGGACTAAGCAATCAGGAGGACCTCTGAATTTAATCTTCATTATAAAACACATTTCCTTGGGACATACATTCGAAGGAATAAAGTGCATCAGGCTCGATCCTGTTTTGGCAAAAAAAAAATGTGATACCAATGGTTAATAAAATAATCGCAACTTACGTCCCATTCAAACGGTAGTTAGATCTTACTGGAGAAACAAAGATAAATTCAGTTGAAGTTATTTGCTTTCCTTTGAAAGTTTGCGAGTGCTATTACAAGTTAATGAATCATGTCAATGCTTTAAGCGAAATCTACATCGCAATCTTAAAATATTATATTCTTCTTTTTAATATTTTTAGGGGATGGGGTGGAGCTGAGATGATTGAGTCGATTAGGCATTTTATCAATACTAAGAGGATCCCGGTCCTACCTTTGGCTTTTGGCTCTTGCTTTTTTATTCCTATGACTAATAATATTGTTTTGTTTCCTGTTTTATTTTTGTTTTAATGAATTCAACATAATGATGATGATTGCTTAACTTCTTGCGGTGTGTCAAAATGTGTTATCGGTTCCAGGTGTAAAATCTCTTAGTGACCCAGCATGATAGCCTATTGATAAACATTGCGCCTAAAATCTTATATGTTTTAGCTGATTTTAGAAAACTGTGGGTCTTCGCAAATGCTGCGGCTATGATGATGATGATGATGATGATGATGATGATGATGATGATGATGATGATGATGATGATGATGATGATGATGGTCTAGTGGTATGACAGTCGCCTTCAGATCGGAAGGTCCTGGGTTCGAGTCCCGAACGGCGCAAAATTGAGTCCTTGGAAAAGGCTCTTTACTCACAATCTGTCACCGTACTCAGATGTAAAATAGAGTATCTGGCCGTTAACAACTTTGTTACTCTTGGCTAGGAATCCCTTGTAAAATGCTTTGAGCGCGTTTAGTTGATATTGCGCTATATAAAAGCTCGTTTTTTTCAAGGAATAGAACATTTTGTCAAGCCTATTTCATTTATCAAATATATTTATCACCCATTGCAGTTACAAGTCATACGAGTGGGCGTGTTGCCGGGATCTGCGGTGGACGAAGTATTGAAGAATATGGGCAGTCCACTGTATGCAGTGTCTCATAATTACAAGGTGCCAAAGACAGATGTGGGGATTGATTGGGTTGTGTAAGTATATGATTTATACTGCCCTACACTGACAAAACACTTTTTTTCATTTCCGTCAGAAGTTTGTACTGAAATTATCGATCAACTAAGACATTCCTCAAATTGCCAAAGAGTTTCAAACTTCAGACCTCTTTTTCATCATAATGAATATCTTCATGATTATCACCAGCACCACCACGATCTCTCTCCTCCTCCTTATTCTGATCATCATCATCATCATCATCATCATCATCATCATCATCATCATCATCATCATCATCATCATCACCATCATCATCATGATCATCATCATCATCATCATGATCATCATCATCATCATCATCACCACCACCACCACCAACATCCGTATCATTATCATTGTAGATAGCTGTAAAAAATGTAATCCCTGTGCGTGATTTATATGCCAATTGCCACACATCATATCAAACCAAAAGGGCCCATCATATCATTCCAACTTCATATTATGTGCGACATCTTATTATCCTCATGAGAGACTATTTTTTTTCTCAATGTCTGGCAGTTTTACGTGTATCTTTCCATCTCAGAAAAGGCAAGCTTGACGCCCTATTGGGAGACTATCCAATTTTAGACTATGCACGCGCCCATTTAGCGCCCTCCTGTGAGCTAAAGCTAATATCTAAAGTATTTGGAGACGACCAATATGGAATTGGAATTCCAAAGTTATCTCCCTTAAAGGTAAGTACATACTCCCTTATATTGCTAAAACACGTTTATGGCTTTGGCAGAAAACGTTGACTTCAAATTGATTTAGACGACTGCAAACCTTTTCAAAAGTCTTAATCCCGAGACTTCTTAAATCTACTTGTCTTTGTAACCAGATCCTAAGTGATCTATGGTTTGTTTAACTTCTCACGTTTGGACTCATGAAATCGTCCGCCTAACTGCAATTCAAAGCAGGTCGCCGGACACCTTCTTTGACCTATTAAACCTGCTTCCTTTATCAAGTCAGTGAATGACGTTATGTTCAACTAGGTCATCAGCTTGGTATCTAAAGCACCAATTTGTTTTAAAATCAGACTGTAGGTTTATAAATCCTTGACTTATTTCCCGCCCCCTCAACAACAATTTTTTTATCACCATCTCAATGAAATAGATAATATTACGTGCGGCTATATGATCTAGTGGTATGACATTCGCCTTCAGATCGGAAGGTTCTGGGTTTGAGTGCCGAGCGGCGCTTAGTTGAATCCTTTTAAAAAGGGCTCTTTACTCATATTCTCTCATCGTACTCAGTAATAAAATGAGAACATGACCGTTAACAGCGTTGTCTCTGTCTGAAAGAAATTATAATATCGCCTTACAGGCGTCATGTCTTGTCCTACATGTTAAGTATTGCTGTTGGTTGACCCTTTGTAAAGCGCTTTGAGCACGTTTCGTGGATATTGTGCTATATAAACGATCAAGCTCAAAGCTCAAGTTAAACCACACTGTGTTGTAATTAATACTTTTTTTTCACTGTCATTTCAGGCAGCCTTATCGAAAAAGATATCAGAATACCACAGAGTGGGATATATAGCGGATTTGATAGACGTCCATTTTGCCGATGCCCATTGCATCAAAAAGAGGATCTCAGAGGAAGATTCCCAGCTTGAGGTCACCCATCATGCAGGTAACATCTTTATTACAGGTTGGGAGTGCTTAACTGGACAAAACCAAAAATATGCGTAGAGATAGAAGATTATTTAAAACATTATCTGCCTAGGGTCTGATGAAAAGTATTTAAGACTTCGTCCTACTGAAGATAAGAGGTTCCCCCCATGTGCCAAACACACTTTTCTTTGCCCAAATTTTAACTGTCTTAAACTGCATGTCACTAATCTTTCTTAAATGCACGCTGCTTCTCTTTCGACATATTGTTAAAAATCTTAGAGCATTGTGTTTACCTAGATAAGCGTTTTAAAGATAAATATTTTAATTCAATTGAATATTTAATTTTATGCATACTCATGGTCTAGTTGCTGTTAATGACACGTTCTTGTTTGCAGATCTGAAACTCAAATGTAAGGGCCCATTGTTGTAATGGAAACGTGCTCAAACCAAGTCAAAATGGTGTCTTTAAAAAAAAAAAAGTTAAATCAAGCCACAAAGTACATTTGGCTTGCTAATTAGAATTGTGCATCTAGCGTATGTATGCAGCTAACTTCAAAGACATCCTAGATCAATTGATAAGGCGAACAAACAGAAGAAATTTGAGATAAGCAGGAGATGTACCCACTATACCAAATTTATGAACCAAATAAAGTATCGAAAGAAGTTTTAGAGTTTCAAAACAAAAAGACTCAATCAATTCGGTCGCTTTACATATTAACAATTTTATTAAAGACACAAAAATGACCACTAAGAATCAAAGAGAGCGGGGGGGGGGGGGGGGGCCTGAAGCCTGGGATCGTGAAAATACTAACGAAAGAGTGATAACGGAGCGACTTCAGATAGGAACAATCCTCTCCATTATCGTTTTTTTCGTTAATTAGAATCGAACCCCGCTTTAAAAATCTTGTTATTTTTTTTAATAACAGCAAAACAAAGTGAACATTTTTAAATTAATTTTAGGGTTGCACGGCGGCTAACGCATGGGTTATTTCATACTTGCCTTTCACTAAATCCCCCAACAAGTGCCTCTATAAGGATATAAACAGTATTTTCAAAAAGTTATCATGGAATAATCACTGTTTAAAATTACATGCTATAAAATGTATCATTTATATGTTTCTATATTTTTAAAAAAATTCAATCACCCCCAGGCCTGTTTGTCATGTTATGTGTCGGTTTTGGCGTCGGTGTGATTGTTCTGGTGATGGAATATCTCATCTATAGATTCCTCGTACCCTATATCAGACAATGTCCGCAGACCAGTCGATGGAAGAGTGTTCACCTCATGTTTATCAGCCAGGTAAGCTTTACATCGTAGCTAAAACTATATGAAAAGGCATTACAATTGAAAACAAGACGAAAGCCCCTCGCTTGTCGCTGAATTGAAGGAAGTATTGTCGAGGCTATCATTTTGAATACTTTACATGGCTTCTCTGTCCATCCAATGCCTTGATCTAAAATTAGATCTGACAGTAAGTAATATTATAATATAGACCTTCATTTTTCATTTTTCACCCTTGTCCGTAAAATTTTGCTTTGTTTATCGATTCCCTTATTCATTGAAAGTATTAAATCTGAGACTTATAAGCGTTATATTAATGCACTCATTAAAAAGAATAAAGAATCTTATTATTTGTTTTTTAGGTAATTGACTAGATTTTAAAATGCCTTTGGACTCAATAGCAATGTTATCTGAGACTGCGGTTTTCAAAACCTACTTTAGTTTCAACGAAAATAAGAAAAGAGAGTAGCACACCTAAGCCACTGTCATTTAGAAATGGAGCTCCTTATACTAGTCAAATTATGGTCAATAAATACACGACACACAAGCAACTGTACTGGTTTTAACTCGGAGCCGGCAGGGATTTTTTTCTGACCCCTATATAACCCATCATTGATTGGGTGAATAATCTGAAAAGATTTCCATGGTACAATAACAAACGGCACAAACATAAATCCCGACATCGATTGACTACTACTCGTAGTAGTTGACGATTTCGTCATATTTGGGCTCATCTTATTATTAGGTATTGGTCAACTTACACAATTTAAAGTGTCTAAGATATCATGTTTCGATTGATTTGATGATTTATTTATTCATTCATTTATTTATTTTGCCAACAGAGACTCCAAAGAATAATTTACTCAGCAGAGTTGCTTTCCCCTCATCAATCTGCCAAAGAAATGTTGGGGATTGTAAAGAAAAGAGACTTTGCGCGACTATTTCAAAAATCGACAATTAGGGTACGTTTTCAATGGTTTTATAACCCTTGTTGTGGATTAATTTGAGGGAGCAAGTTGGATGGAAAGAATGGACATAGATGTATAGAGATATTGGATGTTTGCCATTATATATATATATATATATATATATATATATATATATATATATATATATATATATATATATATATGGAGTTTGTGCATTTATGTATGCGTGTGTCTGTGTGTGTTCTATGTGTACGTGTCTGTAATTTTTTGTCGTAATTTTAATAGTTTAACACATAATTAAGTCAGTCGTCGAATGTTTTTTATTAATGAAACCGTGATAATTTTAAAACATATGACAATGTTGCTTGAGCATATGATGATGATGACGGCATTGATGATGATGATGATGATGATGATGATGATGATGATGATGATGATGATGATGATGATGATGATAATGATGATGATGACGATGATTTTGATGATGATGATGATGATGATGATGATGATGATGATGATGATGATGGTGATGATGATGAAGATGATGATGATGATGATGATGACGATGATTATGATGATGATGATGATGCTGATAATAATGATGATGATGATGATGATGATGATGATGATGATGATGATGATGATGATGATGACGACGATGACGATCATGATCATGATGATCATGAGTTTTAAGAGGAGGATGAAGAGTTTGCTCTTAACGAAAGGAAACGCTTGTTATTTTAGCTTAAAGCCGTATTTTGGTGGTAAGAGTCATGTTGCTGATTGCTGTGTCGGGTGAGGTAGTCGTGATGAAACATGTGTTCCGATAGATTTAAAATGGTTAAAAAAAAACTATAAAAAAACTACTGTAATCTTGCGTCCACAGAGAAACCGCCTCGCTGATATTGCAAAGACCAAACGAATCAATAGAAACTTTTATGATATCGTTGAAAAGGCCAAATGGTAAGAAAACAAATGACTTAATATGGTTAATAGTTTAAAGACTTATAGTCAGATTTTTAATAAATGGCGCGTGTATTTCTTCTTTTTCTCAGCTGCCCCTCAATGCATAGGTAGCTGCAAAAAATTTTATGAACCTCTGAATCAATTTGTCTTAATAAAAAAATATTTTTCCAGAATTTTAAAACAATAGGAAAGTATTTCGTTTATTACAGCTATATTAAAATCGATAACAGGTGAGGATCGGAACTCATAGAAGATTTACATTATCAACATTATGAATTTTCCGCAAATCCATTTTGAAGGAATTCGTTAAACTGGAGTGTTCGGTTAATTGAAGCTTAAACGATATATGTGCAGTATTTGAATATGAAGCAACGAATAGCAATGATTAACTATCAGACATCTACATTTTATAACTATCAATACACATTACTGGTGAATACAAACGAAAGTTTGACAAATAGCTTGTGTTTATGCCAAAGAGGATTACATAAATTTACGTAATTTCATCAATTATTAGACAGTGTCTCAACAAATATGTATTCAACAATAACAACAACAATAACAACAACAGCAACAACAACAACCAAGAAATTTTGGACACATCAATCAGCACAGTCTGATGACGAGGATGATGAAAAGGAGAAATGAAACGACCACAGAAATATTCCGAGAATCACTGTATCCAATGAAATGTAATATTTCTCTAGTTTGCGAAGGTTGAGGCATGCCTTTTCTCAGTCTACTCTTTATCGTTTATTGCCTCGTCTGTGAGAGTAAATTTGGTGTTTCTCCTCTCAATCTTTCCCTCTACTTAGGCCCAATGACCTCAATTGGATTGCGCTCACAGTGATATGGAGGAAGTCGCACAACCGCGTGTCAGAACTCCCTGATTAGACAGCCTGCTTTGCAAGCTGTTTCTGGTTCAATTTTTTTACTTATTAGTATAGAATACGTAGTGCTGTCTGATTGAAAGCATGAAATAATGTCAGCTTTTATATTTGCCAAAGTTGGAGCCTTAAAGTGACCATGGGCCAACGAATGGTAGCTTTGTCCAATACAATACAGCTGGGTGCTTCAATGGAGGGCAGCAAACGATATTTTTTTAAACGCCTTTGCATTGACCCCAGAATAATATTCCAGATGACGCAGAGAAGAAAAAATGGCACGGCATCCTTTTAAATATCCAGTATCATCACCACCTGCAAGAAAAACAATGATTCTCTGCCCAGAACCCATGGTCCTTTTTTTGCTTGAATAATCAGACGTCCAATATTTATTTCGGATGTATATTTACGCTCACCCATACATCTTTGGATGATATCCATATCAAAGTTATCTATGATCCTTTTCCTGCCCCGTCGTTCTACACTGGTGATCTCTCAATCGTATTTCAATAACGATCTTCTCATAGTTGATTGTGAAATTCCAAAACCATTGCCGTCCTCTTTAATGGCTTATCGATAGATACAAGAAGACTTCTTTTCGCAGCTTTACGCGAGTGGAACCGATAGAGATTCCGTACCGTATTGTGTTGTTTAAGTGCCTAATATGTTTTTAAAACCTTTAAAGGCCATGTGAAACGTTCATGCATAGACAAAAAATTTTCTAAGTTATATTAACAGTGTTAATTTGACAATATTGAGTATACAATCACTATTTCAAATGATTTAAAGCAAGAGATTTCATATTAGTCTTTGGTAATTGCGACATGATCTACGAGTAGATAATATGCCAGAAATAATAAATTCAAAATTTAATACAAACTACATAAGTGGTATGTTAATAACACTTAAAGCGAATTGTTCTAATTTGGAAAGAAGTATGACGTGAACTCATAATCACTACGTCAGCACAAGATTTTTTGGAATACGATGAATTCATTCATACTTTGTGGTGCCTAACTTGTTTTCATTTTTTACAGTGTAAAATTTCTTATTTTATGTCCGCTGTTTTGAAGTAGTTTTTTATAGGTCTTAAAGAAGAAAACTTTTTTAAATATGGTATGGATACGGTCCAAAAGCTAGATTCTGTTAAGACAAATTGAGTCAGAGGTTGACACCAACTTTTACAACTTTTGATAGAGGTACAGCTGAGAAAAACCAGAAAAACACGCGCCATTAATAAACAATCTGATTATAGTTTAACTCCTATTTTTAAAATAGACTTAAACTATTTTAAAAAGTTGTGTCTTCATTTTAAAGTCCGTCCGTGTAGGAAAATTATATGTGACCTGATATGGAATAGGTTCTCCGACATTGTATAATATAATTTAGTATATAACCCAACTTTGGGTGTCCCAATAGCTCAGTTGGTAGATTGAGAACTATCCCGGGGGAAGTCGAGATTTTTCTAATCCTGCAGTGATTGGGTAGCTGGATCTGTTAAAGCTGGCGGAAAGTGCTTTACGATAGAATGATGTCTTATCCAAAGGATGGCAAGCAATAGCTCTTTCCCGTTTCACTCTATGGAAACCGGGATTTACTCCGGCTCCATGGCTCCAATGAATGCCTCTGAAGGACAACTATATTACCTAGCATTGTTTTCATATTACAACTAACCAATTTCCAGGAAATGAGAAAAAAACAGTAAACATTGTTGTGCCCGAGATTGAGATTAAATTCCACTTTGGTTCGTTTCAGTCTGTTTAGTGCATTTCATAAAAAACTTAGGCTGGTAATGAGGATTAGTTTGAGAAATAATTTAATATATTAGTATTCCTGCCAAAATTAAACTCTGCTAAAAGAGAATCTCATTAACTTAAAAGCTTGAAGTTTTATGCAGTGCAATGTCCACTAAATGTGCTCAAATTGCTTTACAATGCGTTCCAGCCAGCAACAAGAATTTTTAACATGTTGTGCAGGACATGATTCCTGTGATGCGCTATTACACTGTATTTCAGTAAACACAAAGTAGTTTTCGGCCAAGTAGGTACCCCTTTTAGACACGAGTAAAGTTCGGGAATGTGAATAAAGAGTCTTTTCCAAAGATTTTATTTTGCCCTGCTCAACAAGGTCAAATGCGAGTGTCATACCACAAGATTACAAAAGCACAAAGAAATCGTGTATACCGATTCTTGTTCATACTTTTATTCTCACATTGAATAGCTAGTAAAATATCATTGATGAAAGTATTGCTTTACATTTTTCAGGTTGAAAGAGATGAGGGATAATGGTTTAATGGATGACGATGACCCTGAGACACCAAATATTATTGAGATTCCGTTGAACAAATTGACAGTCAATATTGAACTTGGGGCGTCCACAATGAAAATGGACCAAATAGAATGTTCCCCTGGAAGCAAGAGGAGAAAAATGTCCAGGGAAAGCGGGCGCAGCCGTGAAAAGATAAGCTCGGATGAAGAATTTAATATGAAGGGCAATTGTAATAAGATCGATGACGATTCGGAATCTTCTTCAGCGGAGTCTGATGAAAGTCTTCTTGGCGGAAGTCGTTGTAGTCGAGGAAGTCGTTTTTCTTCTCAGACAAGCCTCAGTCTTAGAGAAGCCGATGGTGGGTCATCGTTAGCGCCTACATTACTGTTAACATCTTCAAATTTGGGCTCATCTAAACAGCGGCGGAAGCGATTCCGGAAGCCTCAGTTCAATATCTCGGATATATCATCTTCACAAGAATTTAATCGGAGCTATTCTGTTGATTCTAATTCTTCTTCTCCCCACCAGCGACAAAGAAGTCTTTCAGTTGTGCAAAGTAGTGGCAATAGTGCCAATTACTTTTTTAACCCGAATAGAAATGCAACTACAAATAAAAGCGCAGGTCTTCCACCAAATCACAAACCCCCTCGTGCACGGGCATCTATATCGAGTTCTGTCAACACTCGTGAAGGATTACAGTCATCATGCGCAGGTGGCCAGATGTCAACATCTTTGACACCTAGTGTTCTCAGCCAGGAGCTGATACCTGTCGCGGTTGGTACATTATACAACGGAATTCCATATTCAAATTCCGACGATGAAGAAGATGATGATGAAGATGATGATGAAAACGTGTGTGAATCAACCCCTTGTATACGAACGAGGAGTGACAAGCGAGAGGGGGCTTGCATAATTCCAACTTCGTCTAACTTATTGACAGACAGTTCAGTTTTGCTCAATACATCGGCCATATCGGACAGTGTTATTGATAATATTGTTGATGGTGACGAGGATAATAATGATTACAATGATAACGATGACAATAGTTCTAATGATGACAATGATAACATACCAGGTGCTTCCGCTCCCAGTAATAAGAACAATGATACTGTTAATAATATCGATAATAGCAATAAAGCCTTAGTTTTCAAAACAAGCAACGTAGATATAAGGTCTCTAGTATTTAAGACTCCGTCGTATCAAGACCATTTACCAGTAGCATCCGAAGGTGCTCAGACTCCTGTGGCCTCCGCGGCCTTTTGTTTAGACAATGTAACCAAAGAGGAACTTTTACTGCTGTGGAAAACGTCTGAAAATGACTTGAACAAAAAACTGGATGCAGCTCTTGTGGAAAAAGCTAAGCTTGAGCGACAACTGGCCTTGTTGCAAAAGTATCATTCTCCTGTCTAAATAAAACGCTATTTGTGACCCAGCGCCTCGCATTGGCATAATGTCAGGGTGACCCAGATATCAAAATAGAAATTTAAAGCCTATGCCAGATGTTAATATTTCCTCTTTGAATAAATATATAGATTGTAATCAGTAAAACACAACGACTGAACCTAAGATTCACAATGATGACTATAAAATCCATTTTTATCACCTAAATCACCTCGACATAATACCATTTTAAGTCGGTGGGTCACATTTGGAGGAAATTCTATTTATTGTCAACCCATGCAACGCAAATGAATAATATTGAATTTTCCTGGTGTGTTTTCGTAGATATCTTGAAGGTTTTGACTAATTGTTTTACCCTATCAGTTTATTAAGCAATTCCAAATATGATAACATTTATTAGCCTTTATGCAGTTTTCTGATATTATTATGTTGTTGAAAGCCACCCGACAGAGAATGTTGATTATATCAGTTCTGAATCTCACATTGAAGCGAATTTTTTTTTTACGATAAATGATATTTTGTAAAATGTGTTGTATTTTACCCTTTTAAGATAATATCTGAACAATGTTTGAAAAGAATGATTGCATTTAGCAAGAATAGTTTGTTCGTGGTCTAAAAACATTAGAAAGGCCGGCTAGACTTATGGTTAACCTTTTACCAATTTAAAAGTCAGAAAATGTTGAAATTTTAAAGTTTTACATGGCAACATCTTGTATAAACACGTTAATTATTAGCGTATGAAAAAGAATTTGCAAAATGCCTAAAGTACATTAAACATTACTGCACACGTGGTCGGGCATTTTACCCAATAGACTGAACGCGTTCAAGCAGAAAAAGCTTCCTGGAGCAAAAAAAACTGTAGAGGATTTTTGTTATAGTAATGAGGATCATTTACTTCATTTCCACCCCTTAGCCAAGCTTTATAACCAATCTAATTTTGTATTTTGAACTTAATGTGTTATAGACTTATAGATATAAGGATTTTAAGGGTGGGTGAGTAAATTGATATTCATGGAATAATGTGGAATTTTTGTTTTCGAGATGAATAGAGAAAGGGCATAAATTTAGACTGCAGACTTTTGTAGAAATTGTATGCTTCGTATATAGACATGAGGGTTGTAGAGTAAATTAAATTTATGGAGTAATGTCGGGTTTTCGTGTCCTTCGTTTACTTTACCATCGAGATAACTAAACAAAGGACATATATTTAGCTTCAGATGTACATGGAACATTATTTAACATTAAATCCTACTTTTTGCAACAATATAACATGTAGTAGAATCACGGCCTAATGTAAAATCTCGAGTTGTTTCACATTCAGTTTATTTGCTTGACAGATGATTTAATACCTTTGATTAAAAATTGGTCTATTGACATTTCAGATTGTTTCCCTCTGGATCCCCCCCCCCCCCCCCCCCCCCCCCCCCCTTCCTCTTCCCTTGGCAAAAGGTCAACTACACTTTCCAATCGAACAAAATTGCTATTTTGTATCTGTTCCTTTGGCTCATCAACAAATTTAAACTTTTACGCGAATCCTCAAAAACAATAGACTCGGGGGGCGGTACTAATCCACATGCTTATAGGAAAGGCGAGAAGCAGTTTATAGATTTTGTCATTCAAATGATAAATGTCAGAATTTAAACAGGGATTTATGGTTTAAATAATCACACAAAAAGTTGTTCGTCTAATATTTCCTTGATATCAAAGTCAAATACAAAGAGAATTAGAATAAAGATTATCTAGACTGATATAAGAACATTTTCTCTAAGGTAAAGCTTTGTTATCTTGTTCGTTTTATGATTATGCATCAATTTGCATAATAAAAAGATTATTTATTTTGTAATTTGAATTATTTGATGTGTGCATGTAGTTTCTTTTTTTTTTTGTGATCCAACGCACAATGTGATACCTCATTCCTTTGCAAGATAATATTGCATTTCTATCATTTCTTTCCTGTTCCATTATGACCATGACATTATGGTATTAATCACTATATTTATATTGTTTAAAATGGTATGTAAATATTGCAAATCTTTGTAAATATGTATCTCCTTCTATCCACGCTATTTGGTTTTGTACAGAAAAACAACAATTTTGTCGAGTTGACGACGGTTCTTGTAATTGGCATTGTTTTCTTAGTATTTAATGTAAATAGTAACATCTTGGATTACTTTTTTTTTGAAAAAAATGAAGACCTAATCTTTTTCAATGACTTTTTTATACTCTATGGTATGCTTTTACATTGGCAATAAATGATTATGGCTGGATAGTTTGATTTGCACCCTTTTGTAAATATCTACGCATAAATGGAAAACAATAAAAATTTATCTTATTGATTTTTAAAGACATGATTCAACTTACAGCAGTGAAGGTCGTGAGTGTAAAAGGGGGGAAAGATAGCTCAATTAGTAGGGCAATCTTTTTAATGTTTGCAGTTGATCTGACGTCAACTAGAGGATTCGTTAGATTTATCCGGAAGTCCTTCGCAGAATACGGTAGCCACGAACTGGTACTATTCGTAAGATGCAGATCTTAAAGAACAAATATTTATTTGTTTATTGTTTATAAATATTCATATAGAACTAGTAGAGCAGTTTGTAGAATGATTCGGCAATTAAAAATTTGAATTGGATTCAAATGAAATCAATAGAGATGATGATGAACTCTCCCTCTGTGACTAGGCTCTTAATGATTACTATTAAGTCCAAACAAAGACTTAAAGCAGGTTGGTTTATAATTTTTTTAGTAAAAAAAATACGCAAAGTCAGACAATTTCTTCAACTTGACAAAGAATGTAGGCCCAACTACTTTCTGACCTGAAAAGTAAACTGTAATTAAACCTTAAAAGTAAGGCGCATTTACTTACTATCATGGGCCCGTTTTCATGAACGAAGACTAGATTTAGTTATTTATAGTCTAGTAAATGGCTTGCTAGTCTTAAGCCTTAGCGGAGCAAGTGACTTAAACATTCGGATTTCTTGAACGTTCTCTAGTTTCGGACTAGCTAGTCTCTTATCCGCCTTCATACTTTCAACGCAAAAGATTTCCAAAGAGGCATTAGCAAGCCATAATGAATCAACTCACGTGGTTTGACTCTCGACTGATCATACTCCAACGATGTCCATTCTCTATATTTAAAACCATAAAAGTTTCAATGAAACACAAACAAATTGAACCCATAAAATCAACAAACCAACAAAAGAGAAAGAGTTTTCTGATGAATCACATTATTTCAGTCAGTTACAAAGCCAGCAGAATAATTTTTGTCTCCACTATACTTTCTAATAAATTTTTGTTTTGTTTTTGGTGCAAATCCTTCGATTTCTAGTCTCCCTTCACTCGCAACTCACGAGCCTATTAGATTCAGTCTTTTAAAAATGTTTTTGTTCACAAAAATGTGTACTTTCAACGATCTGTACTTTTAAAAGCAATTGTCAATAGCGACAGGACACTTTTTGCATATGTCATTCGTAACCGACGTATTTTCCTTCCGAATCGAAGATCTCTCATCTAAAAATAGCTGCTATCTTGTTGACGCCACGACGTCTCCTAGTAACTAGTCTCAGTCTAAACTTGTAAAGTCCTGCCTTAGCAAATGACTAAACCTTGGCCAAACTTAGTCCGAAGGTTCTGTGATTTTAGTTTGGGACTTGCTTAGTCAGCTCAAATGAAATCCAGTTTTTTCAAGTCCTTGACTAAAGTCAGAGATAGCCAGAGACTGAGTGCTAGTCCACGTTCATGAAAACGGGCCCTGGAAAGGAAGACGGGATTAAAACATTAAAATCATGCAAAGCAAGCCAACTATATTAAAATATAGAAAGTAAATTATTTGCTTGGGCGTAAAGAAATTCGGATTAAACGTGTCCTGTAGTGCGGGTAGGGGTGTTGTGGAGAGTTGCAGTTGCAGGGGCCACCCCCACCCCGCAACAACTGACGTTAAGATTAGGCAGTGTTAGACCCACATTTTGATATTTTTGTGATCTTCCACATCTTGCCAGCAATGATTTCGATGTTTGACTCGGTTTTCATTTTTAGAATCAAGACTGCCTGGCGATTAGCGTCAAAATACCATGATATGCAAAATATCCAGCTAAACTCTTGATCTCGGATGAATGTGTTGATGATTGAGCAGGATTTCAAAGTTTCTATATTCAGTATTTTTTATTCATCTTTCTAAAAGAACTAACGTCTTCATATTATTCTTATTAACATATGTCTTCATAAATCATTTTTAAAAAAGATTATGTCTTCAACAGCAGCTGTCGGTGTATGTGTGTCTTCTCTCTTGCGTTAGATGGAATTGATAGATAACGATATCACAAGTAATAGAGTGATCTAGTGACGACTGCCTTTTTAAAGTCTATCCACCTCCTTACATCTGTTGTAACATCTTTGAAGACCTTCTGAACAATATTGAGTTGATAAACTATCCTGAAGTATATTTGTTCAACTCAGCTAGAGGAGAACCCGAAATATTTGTGGAGAAATGAAGGATATAACAAGCAGACATCAATCTGTTATACTTATTATACTACTGTAATGAAGAAATTAACATAGATCGAGACATGTCTCATGAGCCATCAACGATCAAAATAGGTCTGGTAATAATATATGTAGCAGAACTTGAGTAAATACAGTTATGATAATATATATGGTACACAAATGTTTAAAAATTGTTGTCTGGACAATGAACTTGATATTGCTTTATGTTCTGTTTTTTACCAATAAGTATTTCAGAATGTAACCTAGCAATGTATTTTAATGATACATTTAATTCATTATAAAGTGCTTTAAATTAATCCTCAGTTTACGTCAAATGTCTACTCTTCTTTTAGTCAGAACTAACATATTTTGTTTTGCCTTAGTCATTATCAACAATTGAGATACTTTATCAGCAATAGGTACATTATCGATATATTACTAATTCAAAGAAAAGAACAATTCAAAGAGGACAATATCCATTAAAATTTAGATGGGAAAAAATAGTCCATAAAGTATACAGTGAGTATTAAGCGATAAAGTAGAATATTGTCGAAGTGATAGCCCATTAACAAGGTTAGAGCAAATTTCTAAAGGATAAAAATTTTCAAAAGACTAAGACTTGTCCTATATCCTTTTGTTTTAGAGCACTGAATATGCACGTATTTGTACTTAGCAATGTCCTGAGGCTAGTTGACCTTGCTTATACATAATATGGATTTCTTCAGCCAAAGGCCAGCAAATCGATATAATATGTTTCTACCGGATGACGATTGATATAAGTTGCTCTGTTAAACAATCTCCGTTATTTGTGTATTTCTTAGATATTGATATGTATTTTTAAAAATGTGTTGATAATTTTATGGCTTCATTTGGATGAGAAGTTGTGTCATTCCTGACACGAAGATAATGCATTATTATTCTTGATCTAATCAATTCTGATCTTCGAACATGTCACCGTTATAATATTGCTTTCTCTTCTAATGCGTTTTTTCAAAGCGCAGTTAAACTAAAAATCTAAATAAAATCTTTTGAATACCCCGCATTAATATTACCCAAACGTACATGAAACTCATAATCATAATCAAAGTAAAACTACATAGTTACAGTAAAATTACAATACGTCTCTCAAAGTTAGGGTGTTTTCAATATTTTAAAGCCCAAACGACAAGAAGCTGTAGGATTTCAAGAATTGGCTTGTTTTAATCTTTCTGACTTTGGTATTTAAAAAATCTAGTTGTGACTTCTCAATCAAAGTTATAATCTAGTTGATGCGCATAACTAAGAGATATAAAGAGAAAGTGGTTGCATTATTATTGATCTCATTTATTCTATTTTTGTGATGTTATCTTATTTCTTCTACTACTTATCCTGACTAACTCAGTCAGACTGGGTATTTCTGTCGACGCATAGTATCTAAAATTAGAATTAAAACTGTGGTACGTCCTTAATAGTATATAATATTTAAAGGTTACAATATTTCTCAGAAGCTTGGTGCTGGCAGGTTGGATTTTTGATAAGAAGAACACATTTGGAGGCGAGGGGGATAAACAATGATGGATATCAACAATAGCAGAAGGATTACTAAAATAATGTGATACCCTGAATCTCAAGTTGTTTTGGGGTTTTTTTATAATGTTGTGACGCTGGACAATCTCTGAATTTTAGAAAATGCAACATCGATGTCTAGAATTTGAAATTATATGAATACCTATCAATATCACAGCCTTAGAGGGTTTATTTAGTCTTGCAGATCAGACAAACTCTCTCTCTCTCTCTCTCTCTCTCTCTCTCTCTCTCTCTCTGTGTGTGTGTGTGTGTGTGTGTGTCTGTCTGTCTGTCTCTTGCTAACAAACAAGTACTAGAAATAATGCTGTTTGAGAAAAGTAACAATGGCCCTGATATGATAACCAACAATCTAAGGATATACTTAATTAGATCCATGTTCCCAACATCTTGGATGCAAAAGGTGGCCACAAAAGTTTTTAGTCTCACCACTTGCATTGATCCTCATCAGAGGCATTTTCATGCAATAAATTACACACACATACACATGCACACACAACGTTTTGTATATCATTCAATTCAGAAGTTTTATTATCTTTCCAACCATTCTACCTTTATATTTAGTAATTTTATTTGTTTTGAAATACAGGGTGTCCATAAAGTCTATCCATGATTTCAAGGACATAATACTTTATAGATATATGCATCTGGTTTTCATCATCGTGTAAGAAAAAGTCATACATGTATGATCATTATTCATTGATCCACATAACATCATCAAATTTAACAAAATCAAACCTGGACTTAATAGACCTCATCTTTCTTTCCATCTATTTCGGAATCACACGATGCAATGAATATCTCTTTAAGTTATAAGCCAATCCTTCTGTACCGAAAAAAAAAACGATTACTGTATATTATGTCCATTTAGATATGGTCGAATTTTCTACTGTATTTCAAATTCGTGAATATCAGCTATAAATGATTTTAGAGTAATGCGGCGCTCCTCCACCTTGGAGACAGGCCGTTCGAGAATTTCCAAAGGACACTTGTTTCAGACAGATGGATTGGGAGAGATGGACTTGATTACCTGGCCGCCTGGGTCATCGGACATTTCTCCGTTTGACTCTTTTCTGTAGGGCTACACTAGAGACATGCTCCTGCCATTATCAAACCAATTGATTCCTCTCTCCTCCCTCGTATCCAATGTTTCTAACTGCAGCAACTCTGTGGCTGAAAAGCAATGTCTTCTAAAATTAGCATTCTTCCAGTACGTAATTTTTTTTGAGAATGTTTTATTGCTGTTGATGCCAGTAGAATAATTACCATCCCCATCATCGTCGTCACCTTTATCATCATCATCATAATCATCATCATCATCATCATCATCATCATCATCTTCTTCTTCTTCTTCTTCTTCTTCTTCTTCTTCTTCTTCTTCTTCTTCTTCTTCTTCTTCTTCTTCTCCATCATCATCATCTACATCATCATCATCATCATCATCATCATCATCATCATCATCATCATCATCATCATCATCATCATCACTACCATTTATTATTGTTATTATTATTATTATTATTATTATTATTATTATTATTATTATTATTATTATTATTATTATTGTTATTATTATTATAATTATTATTATTATTATTATTATTATTATTATTATTATTATTATTAATGTTGTTATTATATTATCATCATCATCATTATTATTTTCATTATTGTCGACATTTATTATAACAATAGTCATCGTTATAGTTACTGTTGAAAATAATTGTAATATATTTCGAGAATATAATAATATATCATCATCATCATCATCATCAACAACATCATCATCACATCATCATCATCATCATCATCATCATCATCATCATCATCATCATCATCATCACTACCATTTATTATTGTTATTTTATTATTATTATTATTATTATTATTATTATTATTATTATTATTTTATTATATTATATTATTTATTGTTATTATTATTATAATATATTATTATTATTATTATTATTATTATATTATTATTATTATTATTAATGTTGTTATTATATTATCATCATCATCATTATTATTTTCATTATTGTCGACATTTATTATAACAATAGTCATCGTTATAGTTACTGTTGAAATAATTGTAATATATTTCGAGAAATAATAATAATATCATCATCATCATCATCAACAACATCATCATCACCATCATCATCATCATCATCATCATCATCATCATCATCATCATCATCATCATCATCATCATTATTATTACAAGACTTTTTAATTCCTTGAGTAAAAAAAAGAAACTCGTACGATTGATTCAATTTATGGATGAGCCCTGAATTTGTTGAAAGATCTAACCTGTCTCAGCCCAGGGCATTGGAACTTCCCAATGTTGGGACCTGTGTGGATTAAATCTCATGAGAGTATTTCAATCAATAGAAGCTTCGAGCAAGATCTGGTCATGTCAGCTTTGGGTAGTTTTGACAGTCGCATGTTCATTTTGTTGACAGGAATTAGTTTTGTGTGATGGTTCTAAGATTTAACATTCTTCTTTATGATTAAAACATAAGCTATACAAGGGCTGTGAGTGAATGAACCGATTCATCTTTGACTTTTTGGGATATCTGTATAATGCAGAGTTGCAATTAACATAGACTTGCCACCATGGCAAACACGAGTTTTGATTAATTAGGTATTATTCACCCTTCGTTTTGACTTAGAAATACGTTTGCTGACACCATATTTTGCGGTGTGTCAAACTTCAATTTTAAGTTCGTTGAACTAAAGAAGCTTATAAAAAAGCATCCTTTTTGTCATTACTTCAATACTTGGTGTTGATTGAATTATGAAAGTCTTCATTATGATAACATTTCAGTCATTTTCTTGAGAAGTACAACCAATCCTTCTTATATCCGTTTAACTTAATTTGTTTGAACTCACCTATCTATAGATATGCCTCACACAGTCCTCTGCTTGCAGCTTTAAATGGTCGCTGTTGACAAAGCAATGTAAAGTCAGATGTTATTGCGTAAAGTATAAACTGCAAATCCGCTTGTTCAATTACGTCAATTTTGGTTTGTTATTGATGGAGAATCAAATTGGGTCGAGGGCCGAGTCTTGTAGAACGCCATATTCTGGATAATGTGGTACCGAGTTTTGCAGATCGGATCTTATAAAGACTGCGTTTGTAGAAATGATGAGAAGATACCTTAATAAATTAGCATTATAGTCATTATATGGTGATTGATTGTGTCATACGTGGCGCTGAGTTCGAGCATCAATTTATGAGAAGTATGACGTTGTCTATGCTCATGAAAGTGGCCCTGCCATTCAAGTTTATAAACAGCATGTTTCCTATCGTCCTTTGATGTCTTCAATAATAGAAAATGACTATCGCGCTCAGTTGACCTGTTCAGGCTAAGTTTCGATTCTCGGTCCCTCTCTCTGCCCGATTTTGAATGACAGGGTTTGTGATGATGCAAACCAAGTACTTGGAGTCTTTGGCTGACAAGTAATGCGGTTTCAAATCATGCCAAACTTTAACAGATTAAAGATTTTTTCCAAATATTTTCGAAATCTACTTCTAAATAGATTATATTTCCTTTCTATGATCTCTCAATGATATTTACCACCAAACTGATTCTTTTAATTGCTTGTTTTCAGCACACAAAGATTCAACGATGCTATAAGTTATAAATCATTTATATGTTTTTGAATTGATGATCTCGCTTTTACCAAATTTTGAAAATATCATATTCCCTTGTAAACCACGTCATAATTTGTAGTCTGTATTATTCCATCTATCCTATCTAACTTTCGATGAACAATTACCTTTCATCAGTTCGTGTTACTCCAACTTGGACTTCGTGATTTTTTATTATACATGATATTTTAGTGTTTTACGAATCATAGCGGTGGTTGCATTGCAATATAGCCAGTTGACGGCAATTATTTTATATTTTAATGAAAAATATGTACATATATGGTATGAGAATTTATGCTACTTAATATGATTTTTTTTTTAAAATTTCAATGACTTTTAACGGGTGTAATTTTCAAATATTATTATTGCTCTAATATCGGTGTTATAAACAAAATCAGCAAATTGAAATACTTAAAATATATCGTAGTGTACGTTAATCTATTGTTTATTTATTGTTTTGATTTATTCTTTGTATGTTGACAACTGACAAATTATAGTCAATTTGTTTACTTCATTTATTTATTTCTCTTTGGCTTTAAAAAATATGTTTTATTTTTCATATTGACTGATAAAAATCATTACGGAGAAAGGTCTATTTTCTCTCTTGCTTATTTCAATTAATATTTCTAACCTTTACAAATCGGGCTCGATTGTCAGTCATAATTTGAATTTTGTTCGTACACTCTTTTTATTTTAGCTCTTCGTTATTTGATCTGGTTTTTTAAAAGAAACAAACTGTTTAAATTCTATGAAATCATAATAATGTACTTTATCTCATGCAAAGTTTTACGGGTGATTCTTTTTAACCCCAAAGAATACTTAATATGAATTTCTATAATCATTATTATTTTTATTATTATTATTATTATTATTATTATTATTATTATTATTATTATTATTATTATTATTATTATTATTATTATTATCATTATTATTATCATTATTATTATTATTACAACTATCATATCAAACTGGTGTGTTGTTGATGTGCAAGTGTGTGATTAATTGTTTCATTGGTATTTTAATAAGACACAACTACAAACTGTGAACTTTGGACACTTTGCCTTTTAAGAGTGGCATGTAACTTTATTGGCTGAAGATGATAAATAAAGATTTATATCAAAATTTAGATGATGCATCGAGTGTTTAATTATATGTACTGTGTGGCATAATGTTTCTAACTTCTGTTTTGTCAGAGTGAATTAGCTACTAAAAATTGGATATATGGTCAATGGTCGATAAACCCTGAGTCGGACTTAAAAAGTATTGAACAAAAACGAATATAACACCATGGAAAAAGAACTAAATACAGGACACACTATTAAGCAATAAAACCAACTATTAAACAACAAGACCCAATATAATATACTAAACCACTTATTGAATAATAAAACCCACTAATATAATTAAACCCATTATAATACAATACAACCCACCATTTTACTAGAATCCCCATTAATATACAATAAAACCAATTATTAAACAATAAGATACACTATTAGTCAGTAAAATACACTATTTTACAATAAAATACAATATAAATGCTATAAAAAATCATTATTATAAATAAAATAACCGTTATACAACAAAATGCACTATTATACAATAAAACACACAATATACTATATAACACGATTATACAATATATAGTAGATATGAATGAGCGTCTATTCATACTGTTTTTCATTGATGCCAATTGAAATTTTGAAGATAACGAGCTGTATGAATACAACATGAATAGAGAAGAATTATTTGTCTATTTTATACCACTTTCATTTCGATTTGTTGCTCAACTGAATTTGATTTTTCAGTCTTGGGTTTACATTCCCGTGTCACCATTGCGTCATTGGTGAACCGCTTCACTTCAATATAACTCCGCTTGTTTCGGAAAATTGACAGTGTCCGTGTCTACTCGGAAATAATATAGCTTTCTGAGTTTGGGGTTCATATTCTTCACCTTTCGCTTTTCTGACAGCTAGAATAAAACGGGTCAAATACATGTTGAGTTCCTCGGGTGGAAATTCATCAATTTTCCTGGCCTCACAGTCATGGGCGAAAAACTGTCGGAAGAGTTCTTTTAGTTCCCCCTTCGTCTTTTTCGACGTGTTCTTGCACAAAAGTCTCTGTAGCATTGTTGTCGAACGATAAAAATCGATTTTCCATAGAATTTTAATGTAGATGATAAGTTCAGGATAATAAGTAGGAATAGATAGTAACATCATAATTATAAGTGCGTGTTCAATGACTGTTTGGGTTTTGTTTCCCTAGCAGACGAAAGGCGGCAAACTTAAAACAAAACATACTTTCCCATGATGCCTTTTATCCAATGAGAATTTATCATTAATTGTAAAGGGTAGCACTTCGGTGGATTAATCCTGATTTTTTACTTTTATCCAATCAAAGCTAGCCTAGAAAGGGAAACGCGTCGTTTGTTTGGGTTATTTGATGAGTGAAAATCGATTTTTATCCTTCTAAGTTTTTTTAAACAACTTACGGATGTGGTATAAGGTACATTATTATACAATAAAATACACTCTCATAATTTCAGTAATAATCCGTACCATTCAAATAAACTGCCAGCAATCAAAACTGGACACCGCACCAGAATCACCGTCATCAATTTCCTCCACACCCACTGCCATCTTTTTTAACCATCTCCATTCCGGTAATTAAAGCCGATCATAATGATCTTTACAATTTCGCCACTCATCCTTGTCATCTACACAACCACTGACACTGTCGCCGCTCCACCATTACCATTCATATCATTACTTCCCCACCAACATCTCTTTCGGCATCAAAAACCTCATTATAATTCCTATACAGATTGCGCTGACCTCTTCTCCAAATCTATATCAAGATATATACCTGATAAAAAGTCTTTATAAAGTAAGGTTACTAAAGCTAAGGAGACTCTGATAGGGAGAACCGCTACTTGCTTGCCCTTTTAGTTTCTTTTTACCAAACACACGGCGAAAGGGGAAGGGACAATGAAATCGTCGTTTAGGCAAATTAACAAAAAAAATGTATTTTAGTACTATGACTATTTCATCGAAATAGGAGAGAAAAATTCACTTATAACGTTCTAGCTATCGATATTATGTAATTCTTTGAAATTTTCTTTGCTACCTTAATGAAGCATTTCGAGAAGAAAAAAAGTTTCCAAAAAGATAAAATAGATATAAACAGTTTTGAATTATATTTCTTCCCTTTATGGGTCTCGCGTTGGGACCATAGTCTGTGTAAAGTGGTATATAAGGTGGATGTTAAATTTTTATTTACAAAAATTTTATATGATAATTCTCCAAACCACTCTAGCGTTTTAAATAGGTTGTCAGCTTCTGCACTCACAGAATCGCCCTATTAATTAGAATTAAATTATAGAGGTCAGCAAATCCTATGGTTTCACCGTTAAATATTACATAAAAATATTAAACAGCATTGATGAATGGCTAGTATAGCTGTCTGAGTATACAACCTTCACAATGCAATAAGCAATGAATCTAAAAAACAAGTTTCAGTCCCACTTATAATTGACAATAAAAGTAAGTCGGATTTATTCTGTTTTGAATATCATTGTATGTATTTACATTTTTTATTGTTTAGTTTACATCATGGGGCATGTAACAAAACACATGTGTTTACGTATTTTTGTAATTCTTCTCTTGGCGGCAGCTGAGGTGCTCAGACGAACTGACCGTCTCTCAGGTCTTGATCGTAGGGGTGCCGTTTGATGCAAGAAGGTTGGACTGCTATTCCTATGTCCATATTCGGAAGGGATTGAAATCTGGTTTGATATAATAAATATATACAGGCCGTCAGATTTCTCCGTGTTAAACTTCCTTGGCCTGTCTGCGGGACTTGTGTGCCCTCAGACAGTGTTATAGATAGGGTCTAAAGTCAGACCTACTAACATGTTCAAAATGGCACAAACGGCTATAATAGTCTAATACTTTAATGTTATAAGGATAGAAAATGAATAGTTTATGTAACATAATTATAATGCTAACGCCCATATAGCATGAAGTAAACAAATGATAGGTACTCCAGCTTCGTGAATTACCAGATTGCACAATATAATCAAAACTAGATAAACAATCGTATTGTAATGTATGATCAAATTACATGTATCCAAGTCATAATGATACCATGCAGTAAGAGAGTATGCAGAAAATGTTGTTGATACCGTCTGTAGATTAGAAAGAAATTTTAAGAAAATTAAACCAGTGTATTCCACTCGCCCCTTATTTTGAACATCACACTACTGAACAGGATAAAAACACGTCCGTTCTTGTAAGCTACGTTTGTGGAAGAGAATGCATTGTTGTGATTGCGTGTTAACCCAGCAGTTAACACATTGCTGCTATCATTGTAATGGCCGGTAGATGCCATATCGATATTCAACTTGCAACAGTCTGCGCCCATTCCAGTTGAGTACACCAGGTACCCACATGGGGGAAATAAGACGCATCTAAATGAACATTTCTTGTGATGTACTTTTAAGGGTTTTAATGCGCTTGCAACACATTCAGGTCATATCAGCGCCAGTTAAAAGGAAGAAAATGGGATGGTAAAAATATTCTAGAATTACAATCAAAGTACCCAAGAAAAAGCAAGACAAAGGGAAATTGGTTGGAATCGGGAATAGTTGTAAATTCCAAGTGCATACCATCAATGCACTTAGTTTGAGATCACCTAAAAGTCTAATACAAACACCGGCACAGGATCCCACAAAGAGGAACGCACTCAAATGTTTACAAGATATGTTAAAATCAAAAAATAACTATCAGTACACGTCAGAGAGAAAAATGAAAAAGAAAAAAAAATATCACCTCCTAAAACTAACACTATACATTTGATTGCTTCCCTCCCAGTCAAGAACTCTGGCGAGGGCCAGGACAACTCCGATTATCTCATTCCAAAACAAAGACAAAGCAACTCAGAAAACATTTTAGTGGATAGAAGGCACAGCAAGTGACCTGCCACCATGTGAGGTCAAAGACTCCACCCAGTGTGATGTACTTGTGATATCGCTAAAAGTGAGAGATAAATGTGCTTTATTGCTTTAAAATCAACAATAAACAGTTAATATTGGTCTGAAGAGCTCCGTGTACGGGAAATGGATAGAGTGTAAGTTGACAAGTTTACTTATTGATATACGCAGTGTATTTTAGCTCTTAGAACCCTCAGGGCAGAAGATCAAGGGGAAGGCCACGAGGAACATGGAGAAGAATTAAAGAAGCTGATATACAGAGAAGTGGTAAGACCTGGAATGAGATTAAAAAGATAGCTCAGGATAGAGAAGGATGGAAACTGTTTGTCTGTGGCCTATACCCTGACCCAGGGTGAAAAAGGCAATGATGATGATGATGAGATCTAATAGCCATTCAATTAGTGATGAAATAAAAACTAAACATATTTAGTTTGGCAAAATTAAATCGTTCGAGTTCTTTTAGAAAGAAATAATTTCGAGTAACGATTTTAGTGTTTGCTCTATTTATACGTATCACACATCGACATCTCATGTAGCCTTCCTGTATATCGCTGCTTTCCTCACCCCAAGTGGTCAAGACATCTATCCACTACAAGGAAAAGGACAGCTAGATACCTTCTCTACGCGTCTTCACATCCCACCAAATGAGGGGAGACTTAATTAATTGCGCACCTTTTATAAATATCTGTTGCTCTATTTTAATTCGTGCTCCCTAACAAAGAAGAATACTATTTCCTGCACATCAATGTTTTTGTTTATTCATCTTAACAACGCCATTAAACATTATCTCATTCATCCTGTTTTGTTGATAAAGGGGAAACCCGAAACGTCTTTTTTATCTGTTTTTGTATATTCAATTGAAGCTTAATTCACTTCACATTGTTATGTATTTCTTCGAGCTTCGAGCAGTAACATTTACAAAATGAAACATGTCAAATTTGGTAGTTGTAGAATCATAACGGAGACTTTTGTAACTGTTCCAAGATATAACAAAATCCAAGACAGCCCATTCTATATAGTTGGCGCAATATTTTGAATTATTTTCAAAATTGTAACCCTGGTGGCTCAAAGATGTGTGTTTCAGTACCTGCAAATTGTGGATAAGTAGTGCTCATGATAAAATTTTAAATTTTTACCACTGTTCCCCTTAAATTGTGAATGTTATTAATTACATGTTGTAAAATTAACCACCACCAATACCTGATTGAGTTTTTTTAACGAAATGAATGAAATTGCTTTTGATATTATGTTTAGATCGTGAAATATATTCCATAAATAACCCGCCAAAGATGTGGGGGGTTTTTCTTGATGGTTAAAATATCGTAAGAAGACATAGAAGCAGGGGTTAGTTGAAAAGATAATACAATGAGCATTAATAGCTTGGGATTTTTAAGGGGGTATTTTACTAGGATTTTTAAAGGGGACTAAAAGTTATATGGAAGCACATTACCCTGTCAGGACCTATTACTTTAGTTGAAGTTTAACGAGTAATATCTTCCCATAGATTGCCATAGCAACAATTTTGTTGGGTTCTCTTGTCGTTCCCGTAAAATGTCTCCGCTGAAAGCTGATTTTTAAAGACATGTAATAATAATCTAAAATGTGGCACAAAAGATAAAAGCAAAAAAAGTGGTAATCAAATTGTATGCTGGGGATGTTGGTGGTTTTAATAGCAATGACGATGATAGTAGAAGTAGTATTGTTATTATTATTATTATTATTATTATTATTAGTATTATTATTATTATTATTATTATTTTTTAGTAGTAGTAGTAGTAGTAGTAGTAGTAGTAGTAGTAGTAGTAGTAGTAGTAGTAGTAGTAGTAGTAGTAGTAGTAGTAGTAGTAGTAGTAGTAGTAGTAGTAGTAGTAGTAGTAGTAGTAGTAGTAGTAGGAGTAGTAGTAGTAGTAGTAGTAGTAGGAGTAGTAGTATTAATAGTAGTAGTTTTAGTAGCAGTAGTTTTAGTAGCAGTAGTTGTAGTTGTTGTTTTAGTAGTATTAGAAGTAATAGTAGTAGTGGTAGTAGTAGTAGTAGTAGTAGTAGTAGTAGTAGTAGTAGTAGTAGTAGTAGTAGTAGTAGTAGTAGTAGTAGTAGTAGTAGTAGTAGTAAGTTGGAAGAGAAGAGGAAGGAGACAGAAAATAAAGGGAAGGGGAAGGACAAGAAGAGGAGAGTGGAAAAAAGAGTGGAGTTTAGTTCGGAGGATGATGATACGATGGTTGTGTATGATGACAGGTCGGACGTTGAGATGGACATGGATGAGTTGTGTGGTGTGAACGACAAAGATGAAAGTTTATGTGATTTTTGTGGAAGTGATATGGGCCTGGATGATTGGATTGGGTGAAAGTGTGGGAGGTGGTACCACAGAGAATGTACTGGCACACACAAAGAGAGAGAGAGAGAGAGAGAGAGAGAGAGAGAGAGAGAGAGAGAGAGAGAGAGAGAGAGAGAGAAGATATTGGGGATGAGTGAGGAGGAGATCAGTGTTTTCACGTTTGTGTGTAAATTGTGCAAGTGACATGTTACTCTATTGCATTATGATTATGTGCACTATTAATTGTTTTTAATCAATTATTTTTGACTTTCTCCGTTGAAAATTAACATAAACGGGTTTATTTATCTATCTAGAAGTCTAGATCTAGTCTATCTATTTATGAAAATATATGGCAGTCATCTTGGGGGAAGGAAACATTCAGCCAATTTATGGAAAGAGTCCTTCAAAGTCCTTGGAATGCTGGAATCGAACCTTAAATTGACCAATTCCCGGCAGATATTTTACCAACTGAGCCTATGGATCTGCTTTAACTGTTTATGAACTGAAACTATTAAAAAACAAAAGGAAACGGCGTTTTTCAACATTCGTGAAGGGTGGCCGGTTGGCCCGAGATGGGTGGCCGGTTGGACCTTAAAGTTTCATAAGGGCCGGTAGTACCAAAATGTCACCAATAACATTTTGCGTGGATAATATGGATAAGACGGCTTAGGGTGCAAAATCGGCTGGTTCACCTGAAACCGGCCACTTGAGCTTTACATTTTACGACATCACTTTACAGCATTGGTCTTATTTCCAACCAGCAGTCTTCCATTCTCTGATACGACCACGGATAAGGCTTGTGTGGCCGGTAAGCCTGAATCTACTCTAGTAGTAGTAGTAGTAGTAGTAGTAGTAGTAGTAGTAGTAGTAGTAGTAGTAGTAGTAGTAGTAGTAGTAGTAGCAGCAGCAGCAGTAGTTTGTAGCAGTAGTTTTAGTAGCAGTAGTTGTCGTTGTTTTTGTTGTAGTAGTATGTAGTAATAGTAGTATTTGTAGTAGTAGTAGTAGTAGTAGTAGTAGTAGTAGTAGTAGTAGTAGTAGTAGTAGTAGTAATAGTAGTAGTAATAGTAGTAGTAGTAGTAGTAGTAGTAGTAGTAGTAGTAGTAGTAGTAATACTATAGTCAGATTTTAAATAAATGGCGCGTGTTATTCTTCTTTTTCTCAGCTGCCCTCCAATGCATAGCTGCAAACATTTGTATGAACCTCTGAATCAATTTGTCTTAATAAAAACATATTTTTTCATGCATTTTAAAACAATAGGAAAGGATTTCGTTTATTAAAGCTATCTATATTAAAATCGATAACAGTTGAGGATCGGAACTCATAGAAGATTTACATTATCAAAATTATGAATTTTCCGCATATCCATTGTGAAGGAATTCTTTTAAACTGGAGTGTTCGGTTAATTGAAGCTTAAACGATTACGTGCAGTATTTAAATATGAAGCAACGATTGGCAATGATTAACTATCAGACATCTACATTTTATAACTATCAATACACATTACTGGTGAATACAAACGAAAGTGAAGATAACGCGATTCCAATATAATTTTGATTGCAAAAGTTTGAGAAATAGCTTTGTTTATGCCACAGGGGATTACATGAATTTATGTATACTGGTCAAAAGTAAAAATTCATCAATTATGAGAAAGTGTCTCCACAAATATGTGTTCAACAATAACAACAACAACTACAACAGCAACCAAGAAATACTGGACACATCAATCATCAGTCTGATGACGATGATGATGATGAAAAGGAGAATTGGAACGACTACAGAAAGATTCCTAGCATCACTCTATCCAATGAAATGTAATTTTCCTTTAGTTTGCGAAGGTTGAGGCATGCCTTTTCTCAGCCTACTCTTTGTTATCATTTATTGCCTCGTCGGTGAAAGTAAATTTGGTGTTCCTCCTCTCAATCTTTCCCTCTACTTAGGCCCAATGACCTCGATTGGATTGCGCTCACAGTGATACGGGGGAAGTCGCGCAACCTCGTGTCAAAACTCCCTGGTTAGACAGTCTGCTTTGAAAGCTGTTTCTGGTTCATTTTATTTTTTTTACTAAGGAGTATAGTTAGCAATTTGATAAATGGTCAGAATATGTAGAACTGTCTGATTGAAACCATAACAATATGTCAGCTTTTCTAATTGCCAAAGTTGGAGCCTTAAAGTGACCATGGGCGAACGAATGGTAGCGTTGTCCAATACAATACAGCTGGGTGCTTCAATGGAGGGCAGCAAACGATATTTAGTCAGTCTTAAAACACCTTTGCATTGACCCCAGAATTATATATTCCAGATGATGCAGAGAAGAAAAAATGGCACGGCATCCTTTTTAAATATCCAGTATCATCACCACCTGCAAGAATAACAATGATTCTCTGTCCAGAACACATGGGCCTTTTTCTGCTTGAATAATCAGACGTCCAATATTTTTTTCGGATGTATATTTACGCTCACCCATACATCTTTGGATGATATCCATATCAAAGTTATCTATGATCCTTTTCCTGTCACGTCGTTCTACACTGGTGATCTCTCTGTCGTATTTCGATAACGATCTTCTCATGGTTGATTGTGAAATTCCAAAACCATTGCCGTCGTCTTTAATGGCTTATCGATGCTTACAAGAAGACTTCTTTTCGCAGCTTTACGAGGGTGGAACCGATAGAGATTCCGTACCGTATCGTGTTGTGTAAGTGCCTAATATGTTTTTAAAACCTTTAAAGGTCATGTGAAACATTCATGCATAGACAAAAATTTGTCAAAGTTATATAAACAGTGCTTGTTAATTTGACAATATTGAGTATACAATCACTATTTCAAATCATTTAAAGCGAGAGATATCATATCAGTCTTTGGTAATTGCGACATGATGTATATAATATGCCATAAATAATAAATTCAAAATCTAATACAAACTACATAAGTGGTATGTTTATAACACTTAATGCGAATTGTTATTATTTGGAAATAAGTATGAAGTGAACTCATAATCACTACGTCAGCTCAAGATTTTTTGGAATACGATGAATTCATTCATACTTTGTGGTGCGTAACTTATTTTCATTTTTTTACAGTGTAAAATTTCTAATTTTATGTCAGCTGTTTTAAAGTAGTTTTTTATAGGTCTTAAAGAAGAAAACTTTTTAAATATGGTATCAATATGGAATCAAGATTCAGTTAAGACAAATTGATTCAGAGGTTGACACAAATTTCTACAACTTTTGACAGAGGGACAGCTGAGAAAAACCAGAAAAACACGCGCCATTAATAAAAAATCTGACTATAGTAACAGTAGTAGTAGTAATAATAATGATGATAATAATAATAATAAATAATAATATAATAATAATAATAATAATAATAATAATAATAATAATAATAATAATAATAATAATAATAATAATATCGTTATTGTC
>NC_088360.1:58941227-58963727 GCF_034508935.2 Berghia stephanieae | reverse complement strand
AATGGAATATGACAGCTTCAAAAAAAAAAAAAAAAAAAAAAAAAGAATAATAGTAAAATAATTAACCCGGAATGTGTTGAGCTCAAAACTCTTCATCAGTTAAAAATAGGTAAAAAGTAAGATGTTAGAGTAACAATGACATCCCGACACTATGAGAATAAAAAAGGATATTGGTTTAGTTCTCTTTATACGGTAAAACTTCAAGATTGGATGACTACATACCACGGTTTCTCATTGAGCTCACTTCAAACTTCGTTATTATTACTATTTTTGTTACAATTATTACTATTATTATTATTATTATCATCATCATCATCATCATCATCATCATCATCATCATCATCATCATCATCATTATTATCTTTTTTAAATTATTATTATCTTTATTATTATTATTATTATTATTATTATTATTATTATTATTATTATTATTATTATTATTATTATTATTATTATTATTATTATTATTAGATTTTTAAACAAGACCTTGACCATAACGTTAAAAATAAAAATGATGCAAATGGTCTCCACGAGTCAATTGTCGGTACGATGGACAAATATGCTCCCTTAAAAACTAGAGCAGTGAGGGTGAGACGTACCCTGGTGAAATACAGAAATAAAATTGACTGGATTAGCCAAGAGGCGGACAAAAACAAAATGGCTCAGGTCCAAAGATGATGTTGATAAGAAACTGTACATCGCGACTAGAAATGATGCGAAAGCCATCACTTTCAGGGCCATAAATAAATACTATGAAGACAGCCTGAAAAACGTCGGAAGTTCGAGACAATTCTTTGCCTTGACCAAGGAACTGCTGGGACAACAGACACAAGCAGCTTTCGCATCTTTAATCAATCGTGCAGATCTACCAACTCGCTTTGCTCAATATTCTAAAGAAAAAAACTGATACCATCAGGAAAGAACTCTTATATGAATCGATCCAAACAACATTTGGCCGGTTTCAGGGTGATTCGTTAACAAATTTTTCAAAGATCACCGAAGCTGACTTACGTGACTGCATTATGTCGTCTCCAACTAACAGTTGTGATTTAGACTCTGTAAACACTCCTATGCTAACAAAAAAAAAGGTATTAATGTAATTTTAACACCATGTACATGTATTGTTAATGATTCGTTGCAGTCACAAAGTTGCTCATGTCATACACCGTTTGAAAAAACCTGATCTAGATAAAGAGAACTTAAAAAAGCTATCGCCCTGTCCCTAATCTTCCTTTCTCTCTAAAATCTTGGAAAAGCATGTTTTGAAACAATTACAGTCACATCTTTAAAATAATTGTCTTGAAGACAAAATTCAGTCGGCTTATAGGCAACATCATTCAACGGAAACCGTACTTGTTAGGGTTCTTAATGATCTTCTCTCTGTTATAGACAATGTTCATGTTATTTGCTGAATTTGCTTGACCTATCGTCTGCTTTTGATGCTATCGATTACAATCTTGTCCTCAAACGTCTTGAAATTACTTATGGCGTTTCTGGTGCAGCGCTTGATTGGTTTAGGTCATATTTGTTTAATCGTAAACAGATTATTACGGTGGTTTAATATAGATATTATGATTCTTGATTGTGGGTTCTCCATGGTTCAGTATTTGGACCCGTTCTTTATGTTCTGTACGTTGGCCCTCTGTCTAAAATCATCAGAAGTTTCGATTTGTCTTAGAATCAATGCGCTGATGATACGCAATTGTACTGCGTCTTCATTACGAGAAATTTACAAGAAGTATCAGCCATTAGTAAGGATCATGTTAAGTAATGGATGAATGAGAAAAAACTGAAACTGAATGATGATAAGACGCAGGTAATGATTGTGGGGAAAGGAAGTGGAAAAGTGAAACAGATGTGAAGCTGGGGGATGCTTCCATTGATATTGTTGACAAAGTGAAACACCTTGGCACATTCTTCGACTCTGGACTGTCGATTGAGCATCGGTTTAATAATATGGTTAGATCTCTCTTTTTCCACCTAAAATGATTGCTTCCATAAGGCTGTTCATATCTGAGGATGTAACCAAACACCTGGTTGTGTCCCTCGTATTATCAAAATTGGATTATTGAAATGCTATGTTGTTTGGCGTTTCGCAATATAATCTGAGACGTCTTCAGATTATACAAAACAGCGCTGCCAGACTAGTATTCATGAAGCGTAGGTGCGACTCTGCCAAACCTCTCCTTCTTGACCTGCAGTGGATGCCTGTTGTGAAAAGGATTAAATTCAAATCTTGTGTTTTAGTGTAGCGTTGCTTTGAAAGTACTGGCTCTTCCTACCTTTCGGAATTAATTGAAAGACATTCAAAACTCCGCCCCTTGCGGTTGGCCAGTGATTCCACCAATCTAGTTGTCCCTGGAATACACACAAATGCTGGACTGAGATCCTTTTCTCAATTCAGACCCTCTGTTTGGAACGCCTTCCCACTGACCATTCGTGAAAAAGAATCTTTGTCTATTTTTAAACGTTAGCTTAAACATATGTTTCGATTTTTGTAGATGATATGAGAAGCAAGATAGGTGTCTGGCTTGCGTTGTGTTGTGTTGTGTTGTGTGTGTGTGTGTGTGTGTGTGTGTGCTTGTGTGTGTGTGAATGAGTATGTTTCAGCCAAAGTAATTTGTAAATTAAGCCCTTAGAGTCTGGTGTCTCGAGTTATAGCTCTATTATTATTATTATTATTATTATTATTATTATTATTATTATTATTATTATTATTATTATTATTATTATTATTATTATTATTATTATTATTATTATGACCTACGTTTTTCATTGTCTTGAACAGCATTTCTTAAGGTTAATCATAAACTCAAAAGACAGTTATCTTAGTTAATTTTGTGGCGATGTGGTGGTATTGTATAACACTCTCCTTCGGATAGGAAGATCCAGGGTTCGAGTCTAACTTTGAGCGGCGCATTGTTAAGTAGTGGGAAGAGGCTATTTACTCACATTTTCTCACCTCATTTAGGTGTAAAATGAGCACCTGACCGTTACCAGCGTATTCTCTGTCGGAAAAAATGGTTCATGTTAAGTATTGCGTTTGGCTAGGGATCCTTATAAAGTGCTTTGAACACAATTAGTAAATAATGCGCTATAAAATAGATTCTCATGCTCATGTTCATGATCGTGGTGCAGTCTCTTAATGAGAGGTGGATTGATTGACCTAACACACGTATAAATTATGACACGGTAATGTATCTCCTTGTATCCCACGTAGGCATGATTTTTGAGGTATGCTGTAGACTAAACTGGCACCAAGATTTAGATGTTACCTAAAGTCAGTTAGATCTTAATTCTAACATGGGGCTTTATAAGTCCTATCCAAGAAAATGAGCGATTCCTGACAACAACCTTGGCCCAAATCGTCCAGACTTCAATGCAATGTCTTACATAACTGGATCAAATATTGCGTGACATGCAATAATATTCGTTTAACTTTAGTTCTTTCTTAACCAGTTAATCGCCGTACTTTGGAAAAACACGTAATTAAACATTTAGCAAAATAAAAAACGTCTTTAAAATATCTAACAATTTTCAATTGCCTTCATCTTGGCAAAACCTCCAAGCCTGAGTCGTCGCGAGGTTCCAGGTTTGAGAGTTTTTGCCAAGATGAGAGTCACGTAAATCGATCCGTTTATGAAGAGCGAGTTTTATGGCCAAATTTTAATGTGTGTTTTTCCAGAGTACGGCAATTAACTGGAATAGGCTTCAACAGTCGTGACGTCACTTCTTACGTAATGACACATTGTAAATTATTCTGGTTCTAAACTACTGGAACAATGGCGGACGCCCTTATGAAATACTTCTTCTACGAGCATAAAAGTGTATCCAGAGGAGAAAAACATTATAAATCTGATCCATGTTTTGACTTTTATACATTCTGATCACCTGACATGTGAACAAGTTCTAGCCAGTATGAAGAATAAAAAGTACCGATTTTCTTTGTTTAGAACCAAGCTGCTCGTTGATGGGCGGACGTGACATCAGACTATTGAATTGAATTGAATGTTCAAGCCTGCAACAGTAGCCCATCAGTATAGCCGACTATTATATTGTACTCGGAGATGGAATCAGTTAATATCTTGTTTGATACGTTTTGTCGTGAACCCGATGATCTCGCTTATGAGTTCCGACCGGCTTTTGATAAATGACCCAACCTATTACTAGCGTTGCAAGTGTACGTCTTGAGTTACACTTGTTTGATGTGTGATTAGTATGGTCACACCTGACGCATTTTGATTCTGTCCGTCTCTTATTGTTGTTTTTATCGTTGTTCGTGTTGTTACTGTTGCTTTCCCCGTATTTGGGTCCTTGTTGAACGGTTTTGTGGACTACGTTGACTTTGGCGAATCGTTCATGTAATTGAAAAGCGTTGTGTTCTGCACTTTACATTGTTTGTACAGTTTCAATTGCCCGTTTCAGTGTTAAATCTTCAATCTGTGGGAGATTTTCGTGAATCCTTACGCCCGCAAATTTATTCCGTAAAGTGTCCTCAAGAGCTGTTTGAAATCACAGTTCTGAGAAAGACGTCGAAGTGATGCGATGTAAAATCACAAGAGGTTTTGGACGGAGATAATTCCAGAACGCCGTTTTCAGTTGATCATAATAATATGATTTTTCTGCTGATTTCTCATGTGAAACAATGCTTTGCAAAAGGTTGTATGTTAAGGAAATCAACCACACAGAGGAAAACAGCCATTCTTCTTTGTTTCAGATGAAATATCATTGACTAGGAAATACTGTTCCAGTCTTTCACATGAAGCGATAATACCTCAGGTAGCAAAAAGAATCACTGTCCTTGTATATTACGGTGCCAATTAGTAGTAACTGCAAACTTTTCAGTATGAAATGTTTATTTCCACAATTATGATAATCATTAGTCTATTAATCCACACTTTGTACAGAAATCCTCGTCGCCATTTTGTTGTGTTCTCAGATAATATGTATTTTTCCAAGAATCAACATACCAAATTATTCTTACAATGAAGAACATTTAATAAAAATCATAACTTATAATACAGAAAAGTGAGTGGAGCAGGCACTTATGTTGGTAACAACAAGATATGAAGTGAATAGAAAAGTGCCAGAAGACAATAGAGAATAAAAATTTTTTCGCGGCGGTGGTGGGGTTTGAACCTGCGACCTAATTGGTACGACAACTCCGCCTGGCAGGTGAGAGCGTGGCTCTACCGTGTGAGCTATCCACGAACACAATAAATATTCGTTTCAAACTCAAAGTCATTACTAGATCCCTCTCTCACCCACTTCTTGAGACCGCCGATTCGTTCGTACACCACCATCGCGAATAATTTGTTGATTAATTAAAAATTCACCCCATACACCGGAGCATACTCAATGTCTCAATCGTTTCTATGTTATATGTTTGTGTTGAGAATATTGGCTATTAAGCTTAACTGCTGGTCAAAATTATTCGCGATGGTGGTGTACGAACGAATCGGCGGTCTCAAGAAGTGGGTGAGAGAGGGATCTAGTAATGACTTTGAGTTTGAAACGAATATTTATTGTGTTCGTGGATAGCTCACACGGTAGAGCCACGCTCTCACCTGCCAGGCGGAGTTGTCGTACCAATTAGGTCGCAGGTTCAAACCCCACCACCGCCGCGAAAAAATTTTTATTCTCTATTGTCTTCTGGCACTTTTCTATTCACTTCATATCTTGTTGTTACCAACATAAGTGCCTGCTCCACTCACTTTTCTGAATTAAAAATTCACCCCATACACCGGAGCATACTCAATGTCTCAATCGTTTCTATGTTATATGTTTGTGTTGAGAATATTGGCTATTAAGCTTAACTGCTGGTCAAAATTATTCGCGATGGTGGTGTACGAACGAATCGGCGGTCTCAAGAAGTGGGTGAGAGAGGGATCTAGTAATGACTTTGAGTTTGAAACGAATATTTATTGTGTTCGTGGATAGCTCACACGGTAGAGCCACGCTCTCACCTGCCAGGCGGAGTTGTCGTACCAATTAGGTCGCAGGTTCAAACCCCACCACCGCCGCGAAAAAATTTTTATTCTCTATTGTCTTCTGGCACTTTTCTATTCACTTCATATCTTGTTGTTACCAACATAAGTGCCTGCTCCACTCACTTTTCTGAATTAAAAATTCACCCCATACACCGGAGCATACTCAATGTCTCAATCGTTTCTATGTTATATGTTTGTGTTGAGAATATTGGCTATTAAGCTTAACTGCTGGTCAAAATTATTCGCGATGGTGGTGTACGAACGAATCGGCGGTCTCAAGAAGTGGGTGAGAGAGGGATCTAGTAATGACTTTGAGTTTGAAACGAATATTTATTGTGTTCGTGGATAGCTCACACGGTAGAGCCACGCTCTCACCTGCCAGGCGGAGTTGTCGTACCAATTAGGTCGCAGGTTCAAACCCCACCACCGCCGCGAAAAAATTTTTATTCTCTATTGTCTTCTGGCACTTTTCTATTCACTTCATATCTTGTTGTTACCAACATAAGTGCCTGCTCCACTCACTTTTCTGAATTAAAAATTCACCCCATACACCGGAGCATACTCAATGTCTCAATCGTTTCTATGTTATATGTTTGTGTTGAGAATATTGGCTATTAAGCTTAACTGCTGGTCAAAATTATTCGCGATGGTGGTGTACGAACGAATCGGCGGTCTCAAGAAGTGGGTGAGAGAGGGATCTAGTAATGACTTTGAGTTTGAAACGAATATTTATTGTGTTCGTGGATAGCTCACACGGTAGAGCCACGCTCTCACCTGCCAGGCGGAGTTGTCGTACCAATTAGGTCGCAGGTTCAAACCCCACCACCGCCGCGAAAAATTTTTTATTCTCTATTGTCTTCTGGCACTTTTCTATTCACTTCATATCTTGTTGTTACCAACATAAGTGCCTGCTCCACTCACTTTTCTGAATTAAAAATTCACCCCATACACCGGAGCATACTCAATGTCTCAATCGTTTCTATGTTATATGTTTGTGTTGAGAATATTGGCTATTAAGCTTAACTGCTGGTCAAAATTATTCGCGATTGTGGTGTACGAACGAATCGGCGGTCTCAAGAAGTGGGTGAGAGAGGGATCTAGTAATGACTTTGAGTTTGAAACGAATATTTATTGTGTTCGTGGATAGCTCACACGGTAGAGCCACGCTCTCACCTGCCAGGCGGAGTTGTCGTACCAATTAGGTCGCAGGTTCAAACCCCACCACCGCCGCGAAAAAATTTTTATTCTCTATTGTCTTCTGGCACTTTTCTATTCACTTCATATCTTGTTGTTACCAACATAAGTGCCTGCTCCACTCACTTTTCTGAATTAAAAATTCACCCCATACACCGGAGCATACTCAATGTCTCAATCGTTCTATGTTATATGTTTGTGTTGAGAATATTGGCTATTAAGCTTAACTGCTGGTCAAATTATTCGCGATGGTGGTGTACGAACGAATCGGCGGTCTCAAGAAGTGGGTGAGAGAGGGATCTAGTAATGACTTTGAGTTTGAAACGAATATTTATTGTGTTCGTGGATAGCTCACACGGTAGAGCCACGCTCTCACCTGCCAGGCGGAGTTGTCGTACCAATTAGGTCGCAGGTTCAAACCCCACCACCGCCGCGAAAAAATTTTTATTCTCTATTGTCTTCTGGCACTTTTCTATTCACTTCATATCTTGAACTTATAATACATGTGTACAGGAAGACGGTTAGATACAGAATGACTCCCAACAAGATAGCCAGTAGAACAGGTGCTAGTTGTGAATGATACTACATTAAACGGACGATACAAGTTACGATACTTGAATACAATAACATTCATGCACAACATAATGCAAAGAACAATTTTTACTCTTAGACCAATGAGGGCTTTAGAAAGGAGGTTCGCCTTGGATTTTCAGCCCCCGCTAGTGGGGGCCATTGGTTGGATAACGATTTCAAGCAAAACTACCACTTTTCTGCCTTGGTACAATTTCCTTGAATGCGCAATAATTGATTCTGTTCTTATAATTTCGGTACTTTATAATAAATTGGTTAATTGGCGACCATAAGTTTTAAATAATATTTCTTATGTCTTGAATGATATGAAAATATACAAAAAGTAGTGAACTATCAAAACTTTCACAGGAAAGTATGAACTATTTTTCTATGACACCCTCTTACAAACTGAGTGATTGGGTTTGTTATCTTTTTTGAAATCGAAAGTACGAATCTGATTTCAATATCTTTTTAATAACTATGGCTGATTTATCGAACCAGAATCTTTGAAAAGTGGTAAGTACAATAATAATTGCGTAATAATTATTTAAGACATGTTTAGAATTATCAACTGTAGTTCCTGCAGACGATAGTCGAACCCATTGTCGTGCTTGCTCTGTCGAGTCGCACAGATATTATAGTGATCAGAATCAGACTCCGACATCCTGATTCGGAATCCGAATCCGATTACTGTGGCTTTATATTTATATATTTTTTTCTATATGGTTAACTGACACTGTTGACTTTATTGTATTCGTCTAGTGTATAAGTAAAGAGGGCCCCTTTGCTCGTCACGTCAACTTCACAACTTGAACTTGACCAGTTGCTAGTTAGTGGGTCTGATATTACCATATCATATTCATATATGATGGAACTTGGACTCTGACTCTGAATATATAGTTATGCCCATTACATGGATCTGTGTTGCTGATATGACTGTCAATCGTATGGGACTAGTAACTAAGACTCTGAATATATAGTTTTGCCTCATTGATCTGAGATGTGTCTGTTGTTACAGTTACACTCACTCACTATATTACTATTATCTCTGTGACTATGGAAAGGAATTATGGATCTGATGCTACTCCATTGACTGAAAGGAATGAACTAGTAGTCTGAATATATAGTTTTGTCTCATTGACCTAAGATGAAACTCTATTAAACAACTCTATGACTATGGAAGGGAACTATGGATCTGATTCTGATGCTACTCATTGACTGTAAGGAATGAACTATAGTAGACAGATGTTTTATGAATGGCGCATGTTTTTCTAGTTTTTCTATGATGTCCCTCTATCAAAAGTTGCAAAACTTTGTGTCAACCTCCGAATCAATTTCTCTTAACTGAATAAATATTTTGGCCCGTATTGAATTGTGATGCCATATCACAAAAAAGATTTCTTCTTCACGACCTATAAAAAGCCACTTTAAAACCGCTGTTATAAAATTAGAGATTTTACATTGCTAAATATTTAAACAGTTTCGCACCACAAAGCAAGAGATGAATTCATCGTTTTTCAAAAAAATCTTGTGACACAAGGGTTCCGGCTAGTGGTTATGAGTTCACATCATACTATTACTATTTTCCGAATAAAAGCAAAACACATTAACATAACTTATGTAGTTTGCATCCAATTTTGACTTTATAATTTATTGCTTTTTATTTAGGCTACATCACGTCGCAATTACCGAAGACTGATATGAATCTCTAGTTTTAACGTATTTGAACTAGTGATTAAATACTCAAAATTGTCAAATTAACATTGAATGTTTATATTTAACTTTGAAAAATTGTATCTATGCATGAACGTTTCACACAGCATTTAAAGTTTTCTTTTAAACCTATAAGCTCTTAAACGATACGATATGATACGGAATCTCTACCGGTTCCTTTCTCGTAAAGCTGCGAAAAGAAGTATACTTGTATCTATCGATAAGTCATTAAAGAGGACATCTATGGAATTGGAATCTCACAATCAACCCTGAGTTTTGCATGTTATTGTTGTTACGTTGTTGTTGAACACAAGCACATTTTGTGGAAACACTGTGTCATAAATTTATGAATTTCTACTTTTGACTGGTCTACATTAAATTTATGTAATCCTCTTTGGCATAAATACCAAGCTATTTCTCAAAATTTGAACTCAAAATAATGTTGGAAGTGCGTAATGTTCACTTTTATTTGTATTCATCAATAACGTATATTGATTGTTATAAAATGTAAACTTGTCTGTCGTTCCTTCATATTCAGATTCTGTACGAACATCATATAAGTTTCAATTAACTGAACATTCCATTTTAACAAATTCTTTCAAAATGGATAAGCGGAAAATCATAATTTCGACATTATAAATCATTTTTTAGTTCAAATCCTTACCCGTTATCGATTTTAATATAGCTGTAATAAGCGAAATACTTTCCTATTGTTTTTTTTAAGTCGTGAGAAAACATTTTTATTAAGACAAAATGATCCAGAGTTTCATACAAATTTTTGCAGCTGTACATCGTGAACAGCTAGCTGTGAAAAAGAAGAAAAAGACGCGCTCCTTATTAAAAATCCGACTTTTGTACTCTGAATATATAGTTCTGTCTCATTGATCTGATATGTTACTTTATTAATTAACTCTATGAATATGGAATGGAATGGAACTATGAATTTGATGCTACTCCATTGACTATATGGAATGAACCAGTACTCTGAATGTTTTTTCTCACATGAACTTTTGCCTCTTGTGGGTCTGATGTTCATGGACGTGATTTGTTAGCAAATTCAAGATGGGGAAAATTGTGGTGTTGCGAATTGCAATGGTAACTACAATAAAGCCAACAAATGTTGTGTGTTCAGATTGCCTATAAAGAAGAACCAGAATGGGAAACATAGTTAAACAAACTCCCTCCTCGTGATGATATTGAACCACATCCGACAAAATTTGTTATTTGTGAGAGACATTGGTCTGCAGGTGTTCCAATGAAAATTCTACCTGACAGACCGTTCGTCCCTTATAGGGATGAAATAGTGTTCAAAAAATTAATAAATTCGAGAGATACTAATTACAACTACTATGTGGTGCATCCCTTAGTAGATATTTCGGTATTCATATTTTTCTTGGGATCATCCTCCGCAGATTACCTCCCTTTGTTGATATTGTACATCTCCTTTCCCCTTCATTTAATTGTTCATCCTCTTCCTCATCATCACATTACATGTATATTCATTAATCAAGCTTCTAAAGTAATCATCCTGAATCAATCACTATAAGGTCAGTTTTTAGAATATCTAACTACTCACCCTTTCCGTTTCTTGGCTACTCCTATTCACTGCTGATAATAATAATCATTAAATATTTTTTGGACCCAGAATTCACAACCACTCTCTAAAAAGGTAGATCTTGCCATATAATGCCCCTGCTGTTATTTTGGTGTAAATTTTCTATATTTTTTGTTGGCCCCCACTAGCGTTGCCTGAAGATTCCATATGATTGTCCTTTCAGTATAGTTGTCCTTGTCTTAGACATAAACATGGCCTCAGGGTCTGTTAAAATATAAAGAACAAAAACTATTAACGATTCTGGAGAGAGACAATGACGTGTATATTTAGCAAATGCAAGACTGACGTATACATAACATGGTAAAGAAAAAAGACTTTTTAAAAAAAGCAATGGAACACTTCAATAAGACAGTTTGATCCCAAAACTATTCACTATATCCAATAGATATTAAAGATACTAAATAGGGAGTAGGCACTGGTGTACGATAAAAATCTGATAAGATGTGGATTTTTTCAATCTGCTTTGTCTGGCTCTGTTTCATTAGGAGATCTGAGGTTCAATCCCCGGTCGGGGCAGGCTGTTATTTTGGGACGATTTATTTAATGTATTTTTCTTTATGCATGTTTCATACACATTTTTCCAGATTTATATCTTGTGCAGTATAAACTCTCGGAAAATTACAGGGGAAAAATTACCTCCTAATTAAAAAAAAACCTTAATAGAGAGTTAATAAAGGCAGATGATATACAACCGATTTTGAACACTGAAGACGTCGCGATCTGTGTCCCCCTTATTCCAAACAAAAAAGGGGAAGAACAGCAAAATTGAGAAAAAATAAATAATACCCCCATGGTAACCATTGAGTGATAAGCAATCAACGAAGTGAAAAACGTTTGACGAAGGATGCGCCAAAAAAGATGTAAATAAAGTACAGAAAAAGAATATCAATAAAACGAATTCAGTTTTGGGGGCATCATCCTCACGCTCCACTCTCTTTTTCTTCCTCTTTGGCATAAAATCAATATTCAACGAGTGCGTGCTACTGGAATCAAGAATAGATGACATGCTCCTCTGCCCTCCTTGAGGAGTTGTTCAAAACCCCTTCTCATTTCTTTGAACATCTCTAAGTACAGCTTTCATCTTTGACCTTTGTAACCAACGAAACGAATGTTTTAACGTCAGACAAGATGCATTTTTTTCTAAATCTCTCTCTCTCTCTCTCTCTCTCTCTCTCTCTCTCTCTCTCTCTCTCTCTCTCTCTCTCTCTCTCTCTCTCTCTCTCTCTTCTTTATTTTTTTCGTTCTCTCTTACACACACACACACACACACACACTCACACACACACACACACATATATATATATATATATATATATATATATATATATATATATATATATATATAATATATACATTATATATATCATATATATATACATATACATATATATATATATCTTTCTCTCTCTCTCTCTCTCTCTCTCTCTCTCTATATATATATATATATATATATATATATATATATATATATATATAACTTATTGCCGTCCGCCTCCTCATCAACCAACTAGTACGCCTCGGCAGCTTTTCTAATTCTATTGATGAATTCCCTCCTTTGGTCTCTATCCTTTGCGAGGGACTGTTAGTCTGCAAGAACTTTTTTCGGCCTTCAATCTGGATGGTTCCCGAAACGTTTCAAGTGAATGTTTAATATTTTGTTAATGTTTGTTGTGGTCTGCCTCGATATTTGTTTGTGTAAAGTATGCTTTCATGTCTTTATGTACACATAATATTATACATATATTTTCTGACTCAGGTGTGAATATACATGTTCACATATCTATGACAATTATATGTTTTAAAGTCCTTCACAGATCAATAACCAAAAATGAGCAGTGTTCAATTGATGCATTGCGTTTAGTTTTTTTTTTTAAAAAAAACCTCATCACATTGCCAGCCGAATATAACGTACAAACACACAAAACAATGTGTCACCTTAAACGTTTATAGTCTAATTAATACAATTTAGTGAGATCTACTCATAAAATGGCTGGTGAAAAACAACAATAAAAATCTGAGTGATGTCAATATTGTTCTATCTCTATTCAAGAATCTACAAATTGTGTTAATGTATCAACTTTAAAAATAAACAGTCTCACTAAGTGAATTTCTGCAGTAAGGAACGTGAAAAATGATAAAAAATGACTTCCATGTTCTCTTCCAATTTTAACATGGATTTTTATAAGACAACTCAGTGCAATGATCAAATGTAAATACTTTTGTTATTCTTTAGACATATAGTTGTAATCTCTTTAATATTGTGGTAGGCCAGGGTTATCTTTATTACCAGTTTGATACATAAATGTAATAAGTGGAGAAAATGCCACTGACAACGGGGACGTTTTTGTAAAACATGAGTATTTCATTATTTTGAATGTCGATGGAGCAATGTTTACGAAGGTTATACTCTGCTAGCCAATGTTCAACTCAACCTGGGCTGAACGCGTTGAATCATGCTCTGTAATTTAATTAGAACCGTAAAATTGGATCTATTTACAACACTAAAATTGATTTTTAATCAGAGTGGCGCACTGCGTCACTCACAACAAAATTGAACCGATTTTCAGAATGTTATCGGATTTGGACGATATTCCCAGAATCTAACCTGGGCATTGTGTACCTGAGTAAGACATTTTCCATTCATAACTCCAGTCGATTCAGCTGTGAATGTGTTATGTAGGAAGAAGAGATAATAATAATAATGATAATAGTAATATAATAATAATAATAATAATAATAATAATAATAATAATAATAATAATAATAATGATAATAATGATAATAATAATAATAGAAGAAGAAGAAGAAGAAGAAGAAGAAGAAGAAGAAGAAGAAGAAGAAGAAGAAGAAGAAGAAGAAGAAGAAGAAGAAGAAGAAGAATGTACATTAAGTATAGCGCTTTCTATGCAATTGGGCATGTTTTACGGAGGTCTCATGCCTTGACGTTGAAAATGTAATTCGTTCATCAAATAGTAAGACCTGTGGCCTTGATCCATAACCACAGAATTATTAAAGGAAAATATAGATTTGCTTCTTCCCATTATAACTGACATTATGAACCAATCATAAAAATCAGAAGTGCCAGTTAAGTTTAAAACCGCCATGGTAATCCCTCTAATTAAAATTCAGGATTAGATGTAGACAATTTAAAAAATTACAGACCAGTGTCAAACCTGTCTTTCTTGTCAAAGGCATTAGAAAAACGTGTTCTAAAGTAGTTGAGGAACCGCTTTGAATTTAACAATCTCCGGAATCACTTTCAATCAGCTTATAGCAACAATCACTCGACAGAAACTGCACTATCGAGGGTTGTAAATGATTTAAATCACGTTATTGATTTTACTTGTGTGAAGCGCTTAGAACCCATATTGCATGAGAGGTTGGCGCGATATTATAATAATAATAATAATAATAATAATAATAATAATAATAATAATAATAATAATAATAATAATAATAATAATAATAATAATAATAATAATAATAATGATAATAATAATAATAATAATAATAATAATAATAATAATAATAATAATAATAATAATAATAATAATAATAATACAAATATGCGCCGCTCAGAGCAGGAATCGAACCCTTCCAATCTGAAGACGAGTGCCATGCCACAAGACCATCTGGACACCCATTCAAAACTAATAATTATAGTACCACACAACAGTAAAGAGATATCTCTCAGAAAAAGGTACTGTACATTTTACAGTAATCCTCCCGGCTAAGGATTCCAGACAGGGCCAGGAAAGAAACACAGGGAGCAATTTCAATCCAGAGCAACATGTTTCCTTGTTTTTAAGGGTTTCAATGCGTCAGCAGGAGATCGCCACCCCCCCCCCCCAACCCTCACTCCAAGGAATTCAAGAATGAAAATTGAACACATGAATCTTTAAATTCAAATTTATGAACACAATGTTGAGCTCTCAAATTTAATGAAGCATTCATAATCAGTTTTTGCATAATGCATAACTATGTACATTGTAAAATTTTGGCTGGATTGCAAATATGGATAACAATACAAAATTATCAGACAAAAATGTTTTTTTTTTTAATGAATGTATCTGTATAATAATATTATTAACAATTACATTCATCTCTAATGTATTTACTTATCTTAACGGCGCAGTGTGGTTTCACAATTTTTCTCCTGAATTGACTCTGCATTATCAGGGATTGGGGCATACAAAATTATGTGATCACAACAGGAATTGCAACACAGGTTGTCTTTTTTCATGTTATATCAGAATAGTAAGCAAATATCATTAAAACAAATAATTTTTTTAAAGTATACGCGAGAAAAAGTCATTAGAATTAAAGAAATCAAATTCAATAAATATTATGCATATTACAAAACCTTGAATTTTTATAGTCTGGTTAATACAATTTTGTGAAAATTACTCATAAACGCGGATGGCAAAAAGCAATAACAAAGACCTGAGTAACTTCAACTACATACCATCTATAGAAAAGGAGAGTGAGATTTGGATACAGTGCCTGTAATATAGCAGAAAAGTGACAGAGATGATTCACAAGGAAAATAATATATCTCTACGATACGGCTTAGGATCCTATGCTTATATTCAAAACAACAAACATAACAGACACAACTGTGTGACTTACAACAAGTGTGTGAACAGATATAGAATGCAACAGTCAGCAGGAAAAGATGAATTCCCCCCTCCCCTTCCCCACAACCAGAAATTCAAAACTGAAAATCTGAATGCATAAATCTTTAAATTTGAATTTTTTTTAAAAACATTGTTGAGATCACAAATTCAATAAAGCATTCACAATCAGTTTTCGCATAATAATAGAATTTTGGTCAAATCGCAAATATGGATAATAAAATAAAATTATCAGACAAATATATTTTTACATCTGTATAATAATAGTAACAATGAAAGTGCTCATTACATTAATTTCTTAATTTATTTATTTATTTGTTTGATTTTAAGGGTTTTACGCGCTTGCAACACATTAAGGTCATATCAGCGCCAGTAAAATGAAAAAAAATCGGGGTAGTAAAAAGTTCTAGAATTACGATTAAAGCACCTAAGAAAAGATAAGATTAAGGGAAATTGGTTCAAAAGGAAACAGTAGATTCCAAGTGCAGACCATCAAAGTACTTAGTTTGAGATCACCTAAAAGTCTCATCCAGACACAAGCACAGCTCCCCATTAAGAGGAATACACTCAAATGTTTACACATCATATCTAATATGTAAAGAAAACATAATACAGTACATAACAGAGAGATGATTTACAAGACAAAAAATGTCATCTCCCAAAACTCTAACTATACATTGACTGCTTCCCTCCCAGTTAGAGTATCCGACCAGGGTCAGGACAAAACCAAGTAATCTCATTTTAAGACAAGATAGAAAGTATGTTGGAAAACAGATATAGGGGGATAGAAGACACAGAGAGTGCCTTACTGTCCACTATGGGAGATCAGGAACCCCATCCAGATTTACTTATTTGAATGGTGCCCGCTAAATAAATTGATAATAGAGGTCAGAAACCTTTACATACGTCCAATGCAAAGGAGAGAGCAGACATTTGTTTTTGGCAATTTTACGGCGCTAAATACAGATCTTTTAAGCGCCAATAGAAAGGCAGAAAATGGAATAAAAGACAAAAAATAAGACAAAGGGGATTAGTTCAAACAAGGAGCAGGAAAAGATTCTAGGAGCATTCTTTGTGTTTCATTTCAGACCACCTAAAGTTCAACCAGGACACAAGCTCAGGATTCCTCGAAGATGGATATTCTCAAATTTTACAAAAGTTAAAAAATATAATAATGTATAACAAGACAGGATCTGTTTTGTTTTTTGTTTTTTTTTTTTGTTTTTAGTTTTTGTTTTTAAGAGTTTTACGGCGCTTGCAACACATTTAGGTTATATCAGCGCAGTAAAAAGGAACAAATCGGATAGTAAAATGTTCTAGAATTACAATTAAAGCACCCAAGAAAAAGTAAGATGAAGTGGAACTGGGAACAAATAGGTATTAGTTGTAGATTCCAAGAGCACATCACCAATGTGCTTAGTTTGAGATCACCGATAACTCTCATCCGGACACAAGCACAAAATCCAACAAAGAGGAATACACTCAAATGCTTACATTATACATTCAAAATAGTATATAATGATACTCGTAGATAACAAAGAGATGATTTACAAGGGAAAAAATAGCATCTCCCAAAACAATAACTATGCATTTGACTGTTTCCCTCCTAGCTAGGACTCCGGCCAGGGCCAGGACAAAACGAAGTAATCTCAGTCCAAGACAAAGACAGAAAGCATGTTGAAAAACAGATATAGGGGATAGAAGACACAGTATGTACCCCCCTGCCCATTTTGGGAGGTCAGGAACCCCACCCAGAGACATGATCTCAAACAGGGCTAGGACAAAACCAAAGTCATTCAGGACAAGGACAGAATACAATATGAAATATAGGGGGAAAGGATAAAGGGGGAAATACTTTGCAAGAGGGTCTACCCGACCCACTGTGACAGGTCAAAATACCCAAGTAGGACACAAAATCGCATAAAAAGGACAATTGTTGCAATAGGATATATGATTACAAGTGTGTGGACCGATATAGTTTGTTTTTAAGGGTTTTACAGCGCTTGCAACACATTAAGGTCATATCATAAAAAGAAAGAAAATGGGGTAGTAAAAAGTTCTAGAATTACAATTAAAGCATCCAAGAAAATGTAAGACAACGGGGAATTGGTTCACACTATCAAAGTACTTAGTTTGAGATCACCTAAAAGTCTCATCCATACACAAGCACAGGTCCCCACTAAGAGGAATACACTCAAATGTTTACAAATCATATATAATAAGTAAACAAAACATAATCTAGTGCATCACGGAGAGATGATTGACAAGGAAAAGAATATCTCCCAAAACAAATTATACATTTGACTGTTTCCCTCTCAGCCAGAGTATCCGACAGGTCCAGGAAAATACCAAGAAATATCACTCCAAAACAGACAGAAAACATGGAAAACAGACACATGGGGATAGAAGACTCAGTAAGTGTCTCCCTGCCCAGTATGGGAGGTCAGGAACTCCACCCAGGAACCGATGTAGAACATAACAGTCAGCAGGGGAAGGTAGTTTTAAGACAACAGACTGGATGGGGAGAACAACCACAGAAGCAGGGCATACACCACAGTTGAAAACCGGAAAAGAGTTCTGTCAGGCTATTTGGGAGGCTACATCCAACAAGGATTCACTTTTTAAAAATAAGATCAACAAAAGAATTTTCATCAGTCAGAAAATTATTTTAATGTGAAAATAAATAATAGAGTATATGACAACCAAAATATACATGAACTACAATCGTAATAAAATAAGTTCTCATGAAAAAGTGGTAATGAAGGGAAATTTTAAAAGTGACAAAGTTTTGTCCAGTTGTCAGAACGTATGAAATGTGATTACAATTTACATATCACGACTTATAATTCGATTTCAGAGAGAGGCAGCTATTGTATAATCAATTTATATATATATAATATTATAAATAAGGTTATTATCATTATTAGATACAAGCTGAGATGAATGGATGACAAAATAATAATGGTGAACCTTTTCCTCAAAAAAGTTTTAGGGTTGATTTGGCTGGTATGGAGAAGAGTGAAAGGAAGAATAAAAAGTTTTCACAATATTTTTGAAAATGACAAAATCATTTCATCTTTAGCAGAAGTGTTGCATTTTTATTTCACGACATAACTTTGGATTCAGTCACATGAAAATATATCATATCCAATTAATCAAACCACAAATCTGGTTTCTTCAATAATACATCGAAAGGACGCAATTGTATTCCTTTTAGCAAAAGTCTTTATCATTTCAAAACTGCACTTATAATTTTACAACACGCGTTTTCACTCTCACCACTTCAGCCATTATAATATCAATTTTAGAATTAGCCACACTAAACCGTTGATGATATTAAACTTAAGATTTAGCCACACTAAACCGTGTGATAATATGTCAAATTAAGCCAAACATGAAATGTGGTTCAAAAATTAAACTTTTCTGTGAGCCGATATGATTGAGAATTATGAGGGTTTTGAGTGGCAGGTCACCAGATGATATTGATAAAATTGCATCAATTGTAAAGAAAACAAAAACATTATAAAATACAACCCTACAAGTATTTGCGGACTTTCTATATACAATGCGACTACATGTGTATAACATAAATACATTATTATAAACACTCAACAAAATTATATACAATGTGATTACAAGTTATATATCACTATTTAAAATTAATATTTCAAAGAGGCAGCTCTTTTACAATTTATTCGAGTAATAAACATTTAACTGTGCGTTACAAATGAAATATTAGAGATGGTGATTTCTTATAAAGATGCACCATAACACTATATCCACCTAAAATGAATTTTATTTGATTTAAATTCCATTTATGACTTTGCATTCAACATTTTAATATATATGGTTTCAATGATATGTACAAAAAAAGCAATCTGTCTTCATATAGAGAAAAGTCAGCAAAATATTATAGTGTATTCTTAGGTAACATGTGACGGGTTCTTGAAATGTATTGAAGAGACAGGAACCTGTATTATACAATCAAAATAGATTTATAAACATTAAATGGAAACTTACATTTCAAAGACAGAAAGATTATTGTTTAAAAATTTGATAAGGGTGTTTTTTTTTTGTACATTTTTAGACAATGCCGTGTCCAACTACAAGATAATCTTCATACAACAATCTCTGATAGAATTTTGGGAGTTAAAATATAATATAACTTTTGATGTAGGTGTTTTAAAAAAATCAGTAACACAAAGACTTATTCAACTACAAAATAATATAAAATCTGATTTGGAATTTTTCTGGAGGAAAAAAAAAAAGAAAAATGCATTTGATCTGATACTCATAAACAAAGAGCAATTGCATATGCAATCTAGCTAAATTCACTCAAATTCTTGTCTACTTTAAACGTTGCTTGTATGTGATATCAAATATTTGAAAACTGATGGATCGTTTGAAAAAAGAAATCAAGTATTTTTTAAATCATTTCACTTATTTGATCTAATTGCTTCATAAATGTCAAGCTTCATTTGTTAAAAATCTTTATGTATGACTGCTATAAAGTGTAAAATCACATCCCAATGAAATTGTAATATTGTAAAATGATGATACTGTAATAACAAAGTATATTCCAATTAAAACTAACAATTTACGTGATAAAAAAAGAGTTTTGATATGACCAAATTAAAAGGCCATTACATTCCAATACAATGATGAGTAGATAAGCGATCTGCGTTCATGAATAGAACCTTAAGCAAAATTTTATATTTATAATTAGGTAACTTGTCACAAGTTCATAGCATTTCAAGAAGCGAGAGTGCAATTTTATACATCACCATTAATAGAGTTACAAACATTAAATGGGCACTAAAGTTATAAAAGGCAAATAGAAATGTTAAGCATTTTGTTATGGATGAATTTTCTTAGGACAATGCCATGTTCATTCAACAAGACAATAATTCAAAATCCCTGAATATCAGTAAACAATGATAGCAAATGCATTTTTAACCTTTTTTAAAAAAACAAACATACAAATGCATTCTAACCGGATACTAAAATTTTAAAATACAATATTAAATAACTGATTGGCTGACTGACAAAATTATTATTTGAATAATGATGGATTTGAAATAAAAAGAAAACTGTTTTTAAAAACTAAACGTATTATTATTATATATTATTATTATTATTATTATTATTATTATTATTATTAATTATTATTATTATATTATATTATTATTATTATTATATTTTATTATATTATTATTATTATTATTATTATTATTATTATTATTATTATTATTATTATTATTATTTATTATTATTATATTATTATTATTTATTTATTATATTATCATTATTATTATATTATTATTATTATCATTATTATTATTATTATTATTATTATTATTATTATTATTATTATATTATTATTATTATTATTATTATTATTATTATATTATTATTATTATTATTATTATTATTATTATTATTATTATTATTATTATTATTATTATTATTATTATTATTATCATTATCATTATTATTATTATTATTATTATTATTATTATTATTATTATTATTATTATTATTATTATTATTATTATTATTATTATTATTATTATTATTATTATTATTATTATTATTATATTATTATTTTTATCATCATCATTATCATTATAATAAGTGCATCACTACGCAGACAAAGCTACTATAACTTTCGTATGATTGTTAGTAAATATAAAATTACATTCCTATGAAACCTAACAGATGGGATATATAACATAACATAAAGCATATACAGTCCACCGGATAATCGCAACTTTTGGTTAATCGCAACATTTCCCAAGAAACGGAATTAATTCTATATAAAAGTCACTGGTTAATTGCAACAAACTTCGGTTAATCGCAACAAATTTTCGCCCTCAAAAAGTGGCAAAATCAAGAAATCAAGCAAACAAATTACTAAATTATATCGTTGATGAAATCGTGACAGGTTGAAGAGTCGAGAGTGAGCGGGATTTAATACTATAGTAGTGTGTCACCATTCTATTACAGACAAAAGAGGGTGATACTTTGCAGTATGGGTTTGTAATGTCATCAGTGGCCATTAAATAGGACTCGAGGGGGCTGGGCATAGTCTTGGCAACAAGTAGACAATGACAGTTGTAAAGAGAGACTGGCTGATATCCTTTTTTTTTTGGATTGACAACTGTGCATTGTGACCGAGTTTGGTGAGAGCTTATTGTCTCTCATCACGGCTTATCTCTTTGACTCTTAAAATGTTGAGAACAAAAGAATGAAAGTGAATCAAAACTGAATAAGATGTTGACTTGCATAAAAGCTGCTTTTGCTTGACAAAATCTATACAGGGCTGCCATATAGTTTTTATTTTAATCAAATTGTTCAGTCTGTGGTGGACTAAGAACAATGTTTACAATAACTGGTTGGAGTTTGCCATATTTGTGTAAAATGTTGCAATCTTGGAAAGGAAACTCAACTTCGGTTAATTGCAACTTCGGTTAATCGCAACATTTTCGCTGATCCCAAGGAGTTGCGATTATCCGGAGTGGACTGTAACAGATTTGATACATAACATATCATAAAACCATAAAAGAGCGTATAGACATTGCAAAATTAAAAGGGTATTAGAATATATTTTTAGAATGATATGTCAATAAGCGATCTATGTAATGTTTAAATTTTTGATATATTGATTTTTTAAATATGTTAAACATTGCCTAAAACAGTAGGGTTCTTCTTTAAGCAGTAAACATTTACATCGACAGAAAAAAAATATACTCAAACAAATCAATATTAAATAAATGAATTATTC
>NC_088360.1:58936227-58938727 GCF_034508935.2 Berghia stephanieae | reverse complement strand
AAACAAAACATAATACAGTGCATTACAGAGAGATGATTTACAAGGGAAAAAATATCATCTCCCAAAACTAACTATACATTTGACTGTTTCCCTCCTAGCTAGGGAATCCGGCAAGGCCGGACAAAACCAAGTAATCTCATTTCCAAGACAAAGAGAGAAAGCAAGTTGGAAAACAGATAAAGGGGGATAGAAAACACAGTATGTACCTCCCTAGTAGTAATACCAATATCTCATTTGATGAAGAAAGATAGATGACGTGTACTTATTTCCAAGTCTGATACGACGGATAGTCGTGGTCTCATTGTTGTGATGAAAATATTCACAAACCAACAAAATGGTAATACAACAATGTTAAATCAAACCCATAATAATTATCAGTCCCGCAAACTTGTGTGTGCTGATCTGGACACATTCGTAGAGCGAGATATAAAAAGCATGTCAACAAGTTATCAGCGTAAATTAGTCATACAGTGTTGGTGAATTGATAAAATATTAAAATCAAATCCGTAAAATTTGAAACTGCTTTTAAATGTTTACAATTACTCATTTTTTCTCAGATGTTCAGATAAAAATGAGTATTGAAATTTTCTTTTGCCTGATGGTGATTTTTTTTTCGTTTCGGTATATGTGTCTGTTTGTTTGTTTGTGTTTTTGTTGGGTTTTGTTTGTTTTGTTTTTTGTTTTTTTTTTGTTTGGTATTGTTTTGATGTTTTTTTTTATGGGGAATTTCCAATGCCAATGCGCCGGGTGACGATACGATAATTTTCTGGCATAATTGTGAGAACTCAGGATGAAGAATTAGGTACTCGTAGTTTTTGGCGCCTTGTAATCGTCTTGATTGCTTCGTCATGTCAATAATCATATTGATCTTTTCTTAATCTTATTATTGTTTTGTAAACAGCAATTTGTAATCAAACCAACACGTTACCTATTGCAATAGACAAAGAATTGGGAATATTTCTTGTTATGATAAATGTAAAGAAATGTTAGTCATCGGCGCCACTGGCGAGTCTGATTTGTTTTATCAGTTACATCTATAAATCAATTATGTAATTTTCGTATTAAGCGAAAATATATCAAATGTGATCTGTAATTGATACGATCTGTGTGGATTTTTTATTGGCTGAATAATTAGTCGGTATATTTTAACCGCCATATCTTATTATCAACATTATTCCTTTTTCTGTTTCTTTCCATATTTGGTTTTTTTTTTTTAGGAAATAATCGTTTATATTTGCTTTGAATGAAAGACGATAAGAAATATAAAATTATATTCGTTCGCGCATTGTGAAATGAAGTGAAATATAGACCACAACCATAATAATCTTGTAAAAATCAATAACAACGTTTTAGAAAGGGGGGGGGGGGCTGTCTTGTTGTTTTGTGGGGGGGGGGGGGTATTTGTTTTTTTTTTTTTTGTTTTTTTTTCTTTGTTTGTTTTGTTGGTTTGTTGTTTTTGTTTTGTTATGTTTGTTTTTTGGGGTATTTTTTGTTTGTTTGTTTTTTGTTTTCTGTTTGTTTGTTTGTTTTTGGTTTTGTTTTGTTTTTTTTTTCTTTGGGGGGGGGGGTGAGGGGTTTGGGGGGGGGGGGGGGGGGGGGGGGTAAATAAATAAGATATTGAGCCTGAAATACTCCTTGTATATTTTTCCACTGTTGATCGACGACTCTTTTTTATTTAAGCATTGATTCTGTTGGAAAGTAATCAGTACCTTAGTATGAAGTGTTATCTGTGGATTACAAATAATATATTATGATTGTGATGATAGAAGGGGAAGGGGAGAAAGAAAGAGAGAGAGAGAGAGAGAGAGAGAGAGAGAGAGAGAGAGAGAGAGAGAGAAATATGAAATATTGAAGCATAGTATACTTGGAGATATGTCCATCATCTTCATTGTGATTTATCATAATATTATAGTGAAACAGATTTGAAGTTGGGGGATGCCTCTATTCAAATTGTTGACAAAGTGAAAAACCTTGGCACATTCTTAGACTCTGGACTGTCGATGGAGCATCAGGTTAATAACTTGGTTAGATCTCTCTTTTTCCAACTAAAAAAGATTGCTTCCATTAGACGGTTCATATCTGAGGATGTGACCAAGCACCTGGTTGTGTCCCTCGTACTATCGAAATTGGATATTGTAATGCTCTGTTGTTTGGCTTTTCGCAATACAATCTGAAACGTCTTCAGATTGTCCAAAACAGCGCTGCCAGACTAGTATTCATGAAGCGTAGATGCGACTCTGCCGGACCTCTACTTCATGACCTGCATTGGCTGCCTGTTGGGAAAAGAATTAAATTCAAAGCTTGTGTTTTAGTGCATCGTTGTCTTGAAGGTACTGCCCCTTCCTACCTTTCAGAACTAATTGAAAGATATTCAAAACCCCGCCCTTACGTTCGGCCAGTGATTCCACAAAACTAGTTGTCCCTCGAATTCGGAAAAATGCTGGAATGAGATCCTTTTCTCATTTCGGACCCTCTTTTTGGAACGCCTTACCGCAGAGCA
>NC_088360.1:58913727-58926227 GCF_034508935.2 Berghia stephanieae | reverse complement strand
CCATCACCAGAATGGGATACGGATTCAGTAACCTTAAAAGATTTCCCTATAAGGAAATGTGTGCCAGGATTTGCCAAAATTGTCAAAGGAAATTACATGAACCTCGGTCCGTCAAAATTCTCCTTCCAAAAACAACACTACGAAGTATTTATTCACTCTGTTAAAGTTTCTGTCAAAGTTTTAGCTCACAGCTTGAGGCGTATAGAAACACCTGCCGCTGTTTCAAAACAATCAAGACGCGGAAGTAGCGGTGGTGGTAGTGGAAGTAGCCAAAGTGTTTTTACAAGAGTTTATGCAGTTGATCAGCGGCTAGCTATTCCAATATCCTATCAAGGGTGGTTTGAATTATTGTCAGAGGATGGAAAATCAGCCCGTCCAATCACTAGCGTTCACGAACTGTCTAAAGTTAGTCCCGATAAAGTTCTTGTGAGAGAAAATATAAAGGTTATATCCAAAATGAAGACGGTAAAATGGTGTTTGACTCGACGAAAATAGTTTTAGCGGGTGAACAGCTACTTCTTTGCGGTGAATTGACAATCCCTACACAAGCAGAGAACAAGAAAGTTAAACTGTTACGTTGTTTTGACTCGAAAGGCGATCAAATATTTCTTAGTTTTGATCAAAAGGGAACTTTCACTCCCATAGCTGGAGAAAATGACTTTACCGGTGTGTTTTCAATCCGGGATGTAATTCGACGTTTTAGGCTTCCCCTGACTGTAAAATTAATACAGGGAGTTCGACCAAAAGTTGACCCATCAAAATTTACTGGATTAATACGTTTAGATTGGGTGTACTCAGATGAAACGGCTTTTGTTTGCCCCATAGAAAAGAATCACGTTAGACTTCTTCCCATTCCAGCTGACACAAACCTACAACTTGTATCTGCCACAAATCAAGGCGCTATAAAATCTTCACAATTATACAATACCATGTGGCTAAAGTGCAACCGTATGATATCTAATTACAACAATACTATTCACCTTATTGTCAATCTTCCTGATGCAATCAAAGGTAAAGCCAAACCGAACTCAAATATTTTTTCTGCACCTTTTGAAACTGATACTAGTCGTCCTAGATCCACAAAGGCCAAAGTAAAGGAAGATAAACTTATGGACGAGATAGATAATCTTTATGGCTATGTACGTGAAGGAGGAGCTCCACCATCTGGGCGCAAGTTTCAGTATGACTCCGATGAGGAGAGTTATTTTGAGGAACCTGCTTACGAACCACTGGATGACTTCAGAGCCAGGCTAAGAGCTTTAGAAGCTGGTGAAAAGGTAACACATCATTCCAAATACAAACCTCAGGATGTTAGCAAACTTGTTTTGGAAACGGATCAGGACAAAATTGATGACGAAAATCCTTACGGAGTTATCAATGGTGGCAGTAATAATAAGAAACCTCCCCAAAGAGCACCTCCATTGCCGCCACGCCTTTCTACGGATCTATCTAGAACGCCCTCAACCGGATCCCCTTCAAACTCAACCAAAACGCCACCAAATGAGCCGATAAATAAAATAACTTTAGAAACGGCTAAAATTGAAGACCCTCCGCCAATCCCTCCAAGGAGAAATTCCCAAAATGAAAAGTACGTTACAACCGTAACAACCGCCTTAGGATTAGTTTCTTCGAATAGTACTAGCTCCAAACACATTCATCAAAAAGGTATTGGTGTAGAGTTATTTTCGGCTGCCTCTCCACCTCGACCTCCAGGAGTTCTAAGCAGAAAAATGTCTCGAGGCAGCCAGGAATCTAACAATTCCAATTCCGGAAGCAGTCATGGAAAGTTATTTGCTCGTGATTTCAGAGATTCGGATATTAGCTCAGTTACGAAACGATCTTCAGGATCTTCAAGTGGAGCTAAAAAACCGACTGCCAGGAAAAAGATGCAAACTTTGTATTTATAAGTATGCGTTAAGTAAAACATTCATTACATTATAACAATTTGACGCAGTATTTTTTGTTTCAATGTCATTACTATTAAGAACAATGGATCCCATCCCGTATCATCTCTTACTGAAAGGCAACACTAAGTGCATAGCACATTTAATGTGACCTATAAAAAATAGCTTCAGGCTCTAGTGACTTTTTGACGTTTAAACGAGTGGATTCTTCGTCACATGTTTATTATATATATAGTGTGGTAATTTATACTTCAATTTATTCTGATTTTACTGTGAAAGGTTAAAGGACAGAGAGTATGAATCCATATTGGTATTTTTGTAATTACATAAAACCCACCAACATAATAAATGTTCATGACTGGATAGAATAGTGTTTCAGTATAGATTATTTTTAAAGCTGCTGAAAATAAAATATACAATTTTTACAAAACTGAGTTTCAATGGGATTGAGCTCATTACGGCAAGAACGAATTATTCTGTCCTATTGGTAGAGTTTGGGACAATTTGAGATTTATTTAAGCCCGAATGCGGTTTGACCATAAATAATTTATCGCTTTATTGGCCTTGAAGAATTTTCGTTTTGAAGTAAAATCCCCGTCAATAAACACTGAAAACAAAATCAAGCTGATACTTATAATGTGCGCCCCACCCAACTTATCAACAATATGTAAACCCAAGATTTTGTTAGGCTCAAAAGTTTTTCCTCTTCGGTTTTGTTCCTTAATGTTTACAGTCCACAGCTTCTAGCAGCCTCAAATATACTTTGTAATATCTGCAGAAATCTAAAAAGACGTGTTTTTGACATTTTAATCGATCTATATTTGACAGTCAGTTTTCTGGCCAAAATATTTAAAAAGACATGACTTTTCAAAGGCGTGGCTTTTCAGAGTACTGCAGTATTGAGTCAGGGTGAAGTAACCGCCGAGAAGTCAATTTAAACTTGAAATGAATTGATAGAAATGCAATTGTTTTGTTGTAATATTATTATCTATAGTTGTGTTTTTAAAAAGTCACAATCTTCAATAACGCATGCTAATTAAAGTTTTGGCTGTAACTTACATTGATAGCATCTTGAGAGCTTTTATTTCCCACTTGAAACCGCCTGGGTAACTTCGTATAAAATTTCTATTTAAGTAATTTTACATGACATTTCTACTTCACACAAAACAATTCTTCAAACTTGTTTTAGATTAAGTCTTTCAAAAAAAATTAGACAGTGAAAAAAAATCTGACGCATACGTGGGTCGAGACAATTGTTTCTCTACTTTTTCAGAGATCGCTTTTTTAGTTTTTAAACCTTAAAATTCACATTAGCATAATACAATATTTAGACGAGGTCATATTTTATGTGATAGGTTAATACTTGTTTTCTTTTCAACCCATTGTGTTTGTGATCTCCTTGTATGAGAGACCATAGTCCCTAGCCCCTAGCTATCCTTCGCCTAAAGTTAGATGTTGGTCTGTTTTTTTTTTTCGTTTTTCGTTGTTTTTTTTTTTTTTTTTTTGTTTTTTTTGTATGTTTTTGTTTGTTTTTGTTTTTTTTTGTGGGGGGGGGGTGTTGTTTTATTTTTATTTTGTTTGTTTTTAGTTTATTATTGTTTTGGTCGGGGGGGGGGGGGGGTTGTTTGTTGATTTTTTTTGTAAATATATCTTTTTTAGAATTTTATCTGTGATGTTCTATTGCTATTCAAAAATGAATTATATCTAAGTTATTATATCCCCATTAGATATGTTCTAAGACGATGTTTGTGTATTCTCAGAATGCACACGGATGGATATTTCACTGAACTAATTGTTTTCTCTCTAACTAATTCCTGTTTTGTTACCTTGTCTTAAGCATTCACTTTATACCTACAATCTTTTTGGTTTACTCAATTTTGCCTCTGGCACTGTTAAGACTCAAAATGTTCATAGCGCATTAAAACGCATAAAACAAACAAAACATTCTCTCTCTCTCTCTCTCTCTCTCTCTCTCTCTCTCTCTCTCTCTCTCTCTCTCTCTCTCTCTCTCTCTCTCTCTCTCTCCCTATATATATATATATATACATATATATATATATATATATATATATATATAAAAATATATATATATGTCAATCTATCTATGTTTATCTCTATCCTGGAATCAATCAATCTATCTATATATCTATCTCTCTTTTTATACCCTTCCTTCAGGGTCAATAGCCTCAGTTTCTGAGTGAAACGGACAACTGCAATTGATTGCTATCCTTTGGATCGGACTCTAGTCTATCGCAAAGTACTTTCCATAAGATCTAAAAGACCCAGCTACACAGTAGCTGCTGGATGGACAATGGGATCAGACAAAATCCCGACTTGACCCAGGGTCGATCCCGGTCCCTTTACATGTGAAACGAGTGCTCTATCAGCTGATCTATCGGGGTCCCTATCTATCTATCTATCTACCCTCTTCTACCTATCTATCTATCTACCCTCTTCTACCTATCTATCTATCTACCCTCTTCTACCTATCTATCTATCTACCCTCTTCTACCTATCTATCTACCCTCTTCTACCTATCTATCTATCTACCCTCTTCTACCTATCTATCTATCTACCCTCTTCTACCTATCTATCTATCTACCCTCTTTTACCTATCTATCTATCTACCCTCTTCTACCTATCTATCTATCTACCCTCTTCTACCTATCTATCTATCTACCCTCTTCTACCTATCTATCTATCTACCCTCTTCTACCTATAATATATCTAGATTCTTCTCAATTCATTGATCAGCTCCACGGCTCCTAAAGGTCAACCTTTCATATTTAAGATATCGATGTGCCATTAACCTGTATTAATACGCTTTTTCAATAATTTTGTTAATTGTCCATATGATGTTATGATATACGTATCCCATTTAACTGTACACAACAATACTCCAGTAGTCTCTATCTTATCAAAATATGAAAAAATGTACATTGCCGATGTCGTCAGAACAGCAATTTGCCACAGATCTGATGAGTTGTTATTCAAATTGACCCATCTCTTCATTCTATATGGAATAAAATATGATATTATACAGAGTGTTCATAAAGTATTTCCCTCATTTCAAAGACATATTATTCTAAAACCGTTATAGATATTTGCATCTGGTTTTCGCCATCTTCTAAGGAAAAGTCATACAAAGATACCCGTTAGTCATCGACCCACATCACAATACTAAATTCAAAATCAACCCCAACTTAAAAGACATCATTTTTCTCTCCTTCTATTTCGGAATGGCAAAAGTGCGACACAAATCTTTTTGTGTAATGTGATGTCATGAAACAAAAGTGTCAATGATAGCTTAACAATTTTTTATAGCTCAGTTTTCAGACCATGAAAGGAAAGCATCTTTAAAAAACGGGCTAGTGCAAATTTGCTGAGAAATATAATGCGAGATTGATCACACTCACTGTTTACCAAACAATTTTTGTCTCACTGTTGTAATTCCGAAATAAAAGGAGAGAAAAATGAGATCCTTTAAGTTCATGTTTTGAGTTTGGTACATTTGATGATTTAATGTGGGTTCTATGGCTAATGGGCATAAATGTATGGCTTTACCCTAGAAGGACAGTGAAAACCAGCCCGTTTTTATGAACGAGGACTAGCTCTTATTCTCTGACTTGAAAAAATCGGATTTGATGTGAGATGAGCAACCAAGTCCCAGACTAAAATCACGACACCTTCGGACTAAGGTTGGCCAAGTTTTAGTCATTTGCTGAGGCAAGACTTCATACTTAGTCTGAAACTAGTTACTAAGATACATCATAGCTTTGACAAGATAGCAGCTAGTTTTAAATTGAGAGAGCTTTGATTTGGAGGGAAATTACGTTGGTTACGAATGACAGAGGCAAAAAGTGTCTTTTTGTTATTGACACGTTAAGATTTTTTGTGAGGAAAAACTTTTTTTTTCAAAAACCCGAATCTAGTCGAGTTTGCGAGTTGCGAGTGAACGGAGACTCGAAATGGAAGGGTTCGCTTCGAAGAACAACAACAAAAAAAAAAAAAAAAAAAAAAAAAAAGAAAGTACAGTGGAGACAAAAGTGATTCTACTGGCATTATAACTGACTGAAGTAATGTGATTCATCAGAACATACATTCTGTTTTATTTGTTTGGTTGGTTCAATTAGTTTGAGTTTCAATGAAACTTTCATTGACCTAAAAATAGAATTGCCAGTCGACCATGGACATCATTTTAGTCTGATCAGTCAATATCACATGATTTGATTCATCATGGCAAATGTATGTTCAAATATGAAACGGAATGAAATATTACCGGATGTAGTTAATTTCCTCTTTGGAAATCTTTTGCGTTGAAAGTATGAAGGTTGGTACCTTACCTGCCATCGTGTATAGGAAAGCTTGATATTAGCACAAAATAGTCGAATTAGTCACCGTCCTTTCAACACCCACTTCTAGGCGAGAAAACGTTCATAAAATTCGATTTTCTTAGTCACTTACTTCGCTTAGGTTACGACTAGCAAGCCGTTTACTAGGCTAGTAAATAACTAAATCTAGTTCGCTTAAAATACTAAATCTAGTCCGTTGCCATAAAATTGTAAATATCTATGTAAATATCTATAACTGGGTGGGGTTCCTGACCTCCCATAGTGGACAGAGAGGCACTTATTGTTTCTATTTCCAAGTTGCTTTCTGTCTTTGTCTTGGAATGAGATTACTTAGTTTTGTCCTGACCCTGACCGGAGTCCTTGGCTAGGAGGGAAACAGTCGAATGGATAGTTATAGTTTTCGGAGATGATATTTTTTTCCTTGTAAATTATCTCTGTTATGAATTGTTATTTTTTATTTTTAACATTGGATTTGTAAACATTTGATCCGTGGGATCTTGTGCTGGTGTCTGGGTGAGACTTTTAAGTAATCTCAAACTAAGTACTTTGGTAGTGTGCTCTTGGAATCTACATCTGTTTCCTATTTGAACCAATTTCCCTTTGTCTTACCTTTTCTTGAGTGCTGTAATTGTAATTCTAGAACTTTTTACTATCCGATTTTCTTCCTTTTTACTGGCGCTGATATGACCTTAATGCGTCGCAAGCGCCGTAAAACCCTTAAAACAAACAACAATAAATATCTATAAAAGATTAAAAATAATAAGTCTTTTAAACCAGGGATGACTTTCTGGACACCCTTTATTACTATGTTTCCATAAGTATCAAAAAGTAAGATCTCAAGTTGTTCTTTTGGTGTTCATAAAGCATATACATTATATTCTACGCACCAATATTGCTAGAGCAAACCTATGAAAGTGGAAGTCTGAGGTCCTTAGGTACAAGATAAAAATCTAAATAATTGTGTTTTATAAAGTGCCGGGCAGAACAATAATATATCAATATAAAATCCGCCCAATTAGATGCCCTCCAACGGTGATGAAACATAAGATTATCTATCAACCTATTTACTGACGCTGAAACAAATCTTGTTGTATGCACAGTAAAAGTTCTTAAAACAGTTAAAACATAGATAGATAAATGTACACATTAGCTTCGAAACAATCGATAAGGCAAATTGGCAGGAATTATCTAAATAATGCTCGGATATGTCGCTTATACACTTTATGCTTTAATTATAATTAATATATATATATAATAATTAATATATATATATATATATATACTATATTATATAGTAAAAATGATATTGCTTTCATCCTTCAACCCTCATGCCGAGTGTTACCTGATTCATTAATGACAATCGATTTTACTGTTTATTATATTTCACTCTTTAGATGCGGAATTCGACGTTACTCTCTAACCCATTTAATATTAATTCATCGAAATAACAAAACCAGCAATGGGACTCTTACTTCATTTGAATCCCGTGTCCTATCGCTGTCACTGCCCTCTTAGTGACATCGGTTTGCTATGCAGAGATAATACATATAAACAGTAAGAGAAATAACGAAAGGTTTGAAATGGGTTAAGGACATAATTTGGTGCAATGAAGTGATGGATCAATGTCTGTTATCGATCCTATAATCAATAAAGCAAAGAGGTTAGTCTTTAATAGGTCATACTGTAGTAATTTATAGTGGAGATGAACAGAGCTCAAATAACAAGACGATAGAATACCCACAGGTTTATTTTACCCTTTGTCGTTTTTTTTAATTTGAATATATTTTTAAAAATTTAAGACGATAACAATTATTTGAAATCGTTGAACCAATATAAATGGCAACAGAAACAAATTGATTATATCGAATGTTTTATTTGTATATGATAAGTGTTTATGTATTTGGGAGTGCATATTGGCTGTAAACTGACTAAATATATATTTTTATTTTAGCCAGAGAAGTTTTAGTTTAAATGTCGATAGATTAAGATAACACTCAACTTGTCAAAACGTTGAAACTTGAGACTTCTAAAGAAGTCTCGGCTTTGAAACGTTTACCCAAGTTGAGGATCATCATAATCCATCAATACTGTGAAATAAAAGTCTGTTTTCTGCCTTAAATGAAAAAGGCGTTTTGACAAGATACGGCAGGTATCTTCTTTCTTCTCCCCTTTGTCTCTTTCACTGAACTTTATATCTGTTTTGAATTTTGATCGTTTGGATTTGCTCGCTGGGTGGGGTTCCTTACCTCCCATGGTGGGGAAGGAGGCACTTACTGTGTCTTCTATCCCCTTATATCTGTTTCCAACATGCTTTCTGTCTTTGTCTTGGAATGAGATTACTTGGTTTTGTCCAGGCCCTGGCCGGATACCCTATCTGGGAGGGAGACAGTCGAATGTATAGTTAGAGTTTTGGGAGACGATATAATTTTTCCCTTGTAAATCATCTCTCTGTTGTGCACTGTATTGTTTTGTTTATGAATGAGACTTTTTTGTGATCTCAAACTAAGCACTTTGATAGTGTGGTCTTGGAATCTACACCTATTTCCTATTTTTAAAATTTCCCTTTTGTCTTACCTTTTCTTGGGTGCTTTAATTATAATTTTAGAACTTTTTACTATCCCATTTTCTTCCTTTTTACTGGCGCTGATATGACCTAGATGTGTTGCAAGCGCCGTAAAACCCTTAAAAACATAAAGTCAAACGATTTGCTCTGGCTTCGCCTTGTGTCTCTTGCTGGCAGAGAGGCAATCCCATTTTTTCTTGCATATCATCTTTTGAAATTTATCAAAGTCACTTATGCTCATGGTTGTTATTGTATGATATAATTTGTAAATATTTGAGTCTTTCATTTTTGCTAGGGATTATTTGGTGAGACTTAAAAGCGGGTTTTTTGTTTGTTTTGTTTTTAACCGATTGATTGCCCTTAGAATCTACTTCTGTTCCCTTGTGAAATGGTTTTCTAAATCTCTCTCTATTTTACAAGACAAGTCTAGCAGTCGCCTGAAATCTTCTAAAAACAAACGCCGACATTTTAGTCTTCGCCGAAATCAAAATAATTACCTTGGCTTCATATCACACTGGTTTTCGAACTCCCATGCTGGATCTCGGAGGTAACTCTTCCATATTTTCTTTACTCCCTTTATCTTGTTGTATCCTGTCCTTGTGCTGGGATGACATTATTTTGTTTTACCATAACAGGGGCTGGGATCCTTTGCCGAGAGGTAGACATTTAATTGTATGATTTCCATTATTGGGCGAAGGGGGGGGGGGGGGTGAAGATACGTTCTCCTTTTTAATTATATCCATATAATACACTATCCCTCGTGGTGGAGTCGAGTCATGTAACGTGACTGTGAATGACTTCTTGGTGATCTTTGATTAGTCACGCTGATAGATCGTCCTCTATTTGAATAAGTCTCATTGACTTACTGTTTCTTGAATGTTTAGATAGATAAATACATGGATAGATGGATACTTGAAATCCTCAATGTACTTTTATGAACTCCCAGTATTTTTTTTTTTTGAAACAGTGAAAAAGGTCTGGGGCCTAGGATTTCCTATAAAAGTAACTTTTGTGTCTTTTTTTTTCATTTTAGGGAAGCAACTATCTTGCAGTTGACTCACTAATTTATTCGTCTCGCTTAGTCTTGACTTGGCTGCCTTGAGGCTCTCCTTGTTAATGTTATATAGATGTCTTTATTCCAGTACAGACACCTGATCTACAAAAGTTCAAGAGTTTATTTTTTAGGCCATTGGCCAAATACCATAGCCTCTCTTTGAACAAATTATCCTGACAATTGTGCTAATAAGAGAATAACATTCTGTGGTAATCATCCATGGCTAAAAAAAAAGCAATAATAATAATAATAATAATAATAATAATAATAATAATAATAATAATAATGATGATGATGATGATGATGATGATGATGATGATGATGATGATGATGATGATGGTGATGATAATAAACTAAACAAATAATAACACAAACCGTTTCCAAAGACTCAAGTAAATATTGATGATCGTCGTGGATAGCTGCTATTATAACTGGACTGACAGATAACACGGCTGGCTAATTGACGAGCATGAAACTAGGGTATTACTTTCTTTCTTTGTCATCTCTCTATCACCTCCTTCACTTGTCCTCCTGACTAAGCACTCAAATTATCCATACTGCTTATACGTTTAGGGGATCCCATGCTCGGCCTGGATTGCGACTATTTTATTTTGCCAAAGACAACATCAACAAGATCAATAATCCCCTTTCCACGGCCACCCCTACGTCGGCTTCAAGATAACAAATCAAATACAACATTTAACTTATCTTTAGAAAAGGGGACAACCCGAACCATTGACCTAGATAACACTCGAATTTCATGATGTTGGTTTAAGAGTAATTCGCTGTAATTACCTTTGTTTGAAAAAAAAAAAAGACTTCGCGTGTGTCACCCTAGCTCCGGCTCTTGTGTTTGTGTGTCACAGAGCAGGCTTTTTTCTGCGTTGGCGTGTTCTTTCATCCGTAAAACTTGGATGGTATTTAGTAGTTTTAGATAAGTAAGCAACTTTCTCCCCTCAGGTAATATTATTTTAATGATACTGACCGAGGCTTGGGATATAGATAGTATGCAGATGACGTCACTTAGGCCTTTGTTATTGTTTTTTCCATCCGCGTTTGTGAGTTGTTCTCACTAAACTGTATTAACCAGACTATAAAAGTTCATGGTTACACAGAGTTTGTGTGTTGGTCCGTTATACTTCGGATGGCAATGTTGTGAACTCCTTGGCCAAGCGCATTCTATCTATAGAATCTTGATGCTAGGGAAAATTGTCTTCATCTTACCATAATACTACTACTTTCTATGATAACATTATTATGTTACCCTCTCGTGTTCATCAAGAAAGGCATACTCACGCTGTTTACTCTATTCTCCTATTACGCTTTCTGTCCTTATTCGGGAATGAGACGATTTGTTTTTACACGAACCCTGACTGGGATCTTTCATCAACAACGCGAGAGTCGGGTGTAAACGTGACATATTTTGTTATGTATAAGATTTTTGTTTCCCTGCACATTTTCTTTTTGTCAAATTATGTATTCCATTTTATTCACAACCACCTATATTTATTAAATCCAACCAAACAATCACTGATGTTTTTGATTGAGATGAAAAGCGAGCGCTGAGCAATATCCATTGCATTGCATTAAAATGTAAGCTATTTGACATTGGTACACCTAGTCATCTGACCAATTATTAGCAATATACGAGATAGTCAATCGTTGTGGTCATGGTGTACGTTTTATTTAGTTATAGTAACTTAATATGAGAGTTTGGACGCCAAGCGATTAAAATATCAAACAATTGGAATAAACGTCCTTATCTAAACAGTCAAAGGGACATTTGTACAACGTGCATACAATACGCAACTCAACGATATCTGAAGACTATGTGAAACTTTAACTTTAAATGAAACCTAGTAGCATTCTTTGATGGGATAAAGATGTTAAAAATTAGATTGTGCTGTTTTCACTTCCATGCGTTGATATTATTCTTAAAAGAGTTTTATTTTTGTTGTTGTTGTTTTCCTATTAATGCATAGATTATTAGACTAATGTTAATTGATAGAGAGGTAAAATCATAATATAGCGATCCATTTTCATAATAGATTCATTCTGAGAAATCAATCTTAATTATTTGGTTTAATATTTATGTCTTAGATTAAACGCTATTGTGCAACTGAATATAAGTCAGTGGCTTGATTTTGGCTAGATTAATCAATGCCTTTGTAAATATAATATTTGCTTAGAAAATCCGTGCCATGGAACTGGTGGGAGTCATGTGAGAATGTAAATCTAATCATGGTGATATTATTCTGATGGTCTATTCTGTCTTCGTAGGCTATACTAAGCTTATCGCTGCTCATTTTTAGGTATTTTGTAGTTTAATCTTCGTTATTCTCCTATATATCGTCAACTTCTTGGCAAGCACTTACTAGTCGATATTTAACGTTTAATTCACAATGTGTTTATTATAATTTTTACGCCAACACATTATACCGAATATTTTGCTTAGGTGCCAATCCTGACAGTAAAACGAGCTTGTACTCTTTTTAGTCATTTTAGGTAATATCTCCGTTCCCGGAAGCCTGTCAATGCTCGTACAGATAACTTGATAAGTACATACCCAAACAAACCGAACTCTGAGCACCCCAGGGTTGAATGGTGTGTTCAATATCAGTAATAGA
>NC_088360.1:58821227-58911227 GCF_034508935.2 Berghia stephanieae | reverse complement strand
GCCGGGACATGACGTCTGATTTGCGATAAATATTTCTTCTTTTTTTTTTTTCGTTCAGACAGAGACAACACAATTAACGACCAGATACTCATTTTATACCTGAGTACGGTAAGAGAGTGTGAGGAAAGAGTCTTTTCCAAGGATTCAACTATGCGCCGCTCAGAGCGGGACTCAAACCTAGGACCTTCCGATCTGGTAATACCACTAGACCACAAAGTATCAAACTCCAATAACTTGTTCAATCGCTAACTTTGACAAGGCCCTTTACTTGAACTGGTTTTACTGGAATACTTTCTAGGAAAGGGAATAGCTAGGGGGGGTTATGGGGTCTGTTGACCTTGTCGCCTTGACACCTTGGCGGCCGGTGAGATCACTATAGTATTATTCTCTTTCCTCCCACATTGCCTTTTCCCTTTCTATGCTGCTCTCCGACCTAATCCTGGAATGAGCTAACTTAGTTTGTCCTACCCTGGTTGGGATTCTTAACCGAGAGGCAAACAATGACATGGTCTGAATATATTTCCTTTTTTGAGGGGAGAGAGGAGGGGGGAGATGATATTTTTACCCCTTATAATCCATCCCTCTATTATGTATGGATATGGATCCCTTGTTTTGGTCTTGTTTGGAACGTTTAGAGTCTCAACTAGACACATCGATAGATTGCTCTTGTAATTTACTTAATATCCCTTGTTAAAACTTGTTAACCTTTTCTTGGATGCTTTTACCTGAAGTTCTACAATCTTTTGAATTTATTTTTCTTTTTAATAAAATGCAAACCAAATCTAAAGAGAAACGAAAACAAAGAGGGAAAAAAGAAAACCAGGAACAAAACAAGGAATAGGAGCATCTGGATGTTTGATATTTAGGAGATTATTCTTGATCCAGACGCTCTGATAGTTCGCACGCGGATTTTCTTCTTTTTCCTATGATGTCTATAAATAGAATGCAAATTTTGAAAAAAAAAAAAAAAAAAAAAAAAAAGGAAAGGAAAGAAAAATAGGAACAGGCCCAGTTGACTGGAAAGACACGATGACCAAAAGTAAGTTGAGCGGGCCGGAATAAGAGCAAGGAAAATGCCAGGTACGCAATGTGAATAAGCTTTACACATGTCTACAGTCTTCGCCTGTTGGGAACAGAAAGTAGGTCGTAGTAAATCTGGAATACATTCCTTTAAGGTTTTTCTTTAAGAAAAATCTAGGCCTCCAATACAAATACGAAGAGCAGAGCAAAGAAGGCACATTGTGGAAACAAACCTTTCTTCTAAAAAAAAAAAATAGAAGAAAAAGAGAGGCATTCAATATGGGAATCTAGATAATCCATCAAACAAATGTCTGGTGTCAAGAGGAATCATACAGGGTGTCCAAATTGAGCAAATTGGGGGTGTATAATCTTACCCAAGGAAAAAAAACGAAAGTACCTGAAGCGGGCTCTGACCCGGCGACTTCCAAGTCGCAATACAATGCCTTAACCACTCGGGCACCTCGCCCTCTTTTGCAGAAGCAAACTAAAAATTGAGCAAAAATGCATTATGCTAAGACGCAGAATTTTTGTATTTTATTTTGTGATATGTCGTTACTTGTAGTTTGACGGGGCAAGGCTTTAGACCTCCCATGGCTTTATGGCTATTGGTTTATGTCATGATGAATTTCTTCCTCACTTCACTTGTCTTACCAGATGACGAATGTGTGAGGGGTCCGCTCCCCCATCATAAAATGCATACTTACTGTCTTAGTGAGCGATAACAGCAATGAATGGCGGTGGTGTGGTCACGTGACAAGAGGGTTTTATTTTATGAGTCTCTGATTTTAATATGGTCTCTGTATAATAATGGATTCAGATTGAGGTGAAATCGTTAGAAAACTGGACATCTATTGTAAAGAAGCAGATACAGCTTTTCTTATTAAAAGCAAATGTTGAGCCATTTTGGTGTTGATGACTCAAAATTATATAAACTCACCAACTTTTTAAGGTTTCTTTCACCCCTACCCCGCCATCGATTCAAATTCCTCCACTAATATTTTATCATTTTTCACAAAATGTCGATTGACAAATGTTGTTAAATAAAAACTTCAGCATCAGAAAAAAACTCTTTTTACAGTAATAAAATAAAATTACAACCGCCCATTATGAGACTGATTTCTCGTAAGCTGTAGGCATGATATTGCAAAAGGTATTTATAAATAGTAGATAGAATGTAGGTATTATCTGAACCAAGACTTAAAGTTTTGTTATCATGATCATCCCATGATACAAATTAAAAGGTCTAAACTGATTATTAAATTGAAAACCCTTAGGATTGTTTTTACTTCAAAGAAAAGGCTTCAGTTGCTAGATCTATGAAATTAAAAAATCAAAATCGGAGGAATGTTCTCGTGTTACAAATCAACAAAGACCGAATGATTTTCAAAACTATTTTATAAAAACACAGACCTTATCACGTTCTTTTTCTTTGTGCGAGTATTTTTATTATCTAAATAGGCCTACTCCCTAACCGCGCCAGTAGTTTTTTTTTGTCTTCAATACTCTAGATGCGAGTGGTACCTATGTTTGAGGCAAATAGAGGACTGGCGCCGTGCACACATATCAACTTGAAGTAATTGAATTCGGTCAGAGCATAGGATAAACACCCCACCATGCGCATTTGAAAATCACCAATACAAAGACGATGCGGGAGACCCGGCTTCGTTATATAAACTATTTGATGAGACTGCTTGACCCACATTCAACAGTCGGCCTTATGTTCGCCTTATCTTAAATTCTTTTGCCTTATTCTTTTTCAAACAAATTTCCCCCATCACACTTATGATTAAATTTGAACTGATGATAAACGATCTCACTAGTTTTTAGAAGCTAAGCAAGACTTTTTGTGCTATTAAGAAGCATCCTCCATAATTTTTCAATTCATTAACAAATATTTAAACGTATTTTTAAAACTCCTTTCGAAGACTCATAAATTTACATTAGAACTTCAACAGTGTTGTTACTTTCTTCCAATTGCACATAAATTATGTATTACACTTAAAATGCCGCTTTGAGCACATTTAGTCGACATTGCGCTACATACAGGTTCATGTTTGTTTTGTATATTATTATTATTTAGTGTGTACGTGCGTGCATGTGTGTGTGTGTGTGTGTGTTTCAAAGGGAAATAGATGCTGTCGGTTCTAAGGCACCGTTACTCAGAGAGATGATTACAGGAGGAGAGAGGATATTATAGTCTCTTAACCATCAAAAGGTGACAGGCACTCATATCCCACTGTTTCCCTTAGAGAAAAGGACTCCAGCAAGGGCGTTGACAAAACCAAATTGTCTCACCCTAGGACAGGGAAAGAAAGCTGCTGGAGAGGGGAAAAAAGGTGAGAGGACCGTCCAAATTAGTAAGACCCGCCAAGCGCTCTTCAAGCGTGGACTTAAATCTTAAAAATAGAGTTAGATGACAAGGTTGATGAAAGAGAGGACAAAATAAGCATAAGCAATAGGCAAAAAGTCCTTTTATTATAGCTCTTTGTTTTGTTTAGTTTTTTGGGTGTTTTTTTCTTCATTTCAATGGGTTTTATGTAGCTTGAATCAAAATTATGTTATTTTAATATAGCATCAAAAAGGGAGATGTGAAAAGTTTGTGTTGGTTTTGTTTTGTTTGTTTGCTTGCTTGTATTGTTTTTAGAGGTTTTATAGCGCTTGCGACATTTTTAGGTGATTCAAGTGCCAGTAAATAGGAATATGGTACTGGAAAAATTGTAAAATTGAAGTTACCAAGCACCAAAGAAAAATTCAGACGAAAGGAACTGGTTCCAACAGGGAATAGAAAATTCCACGAGAAATTTATCAATTATGTCTATTTTGACAATACCTTAATGTCCCAACCAGCCACAAGCACATGATTCCCCTATGTAAATGCACCCGTCTCAAATGTTTACAAACAAACAAATCTATATATTTTAAAAATAGTGCATAGCGGAGAGATAATTTAGAAGCAAAAAATATCATATATCCAAAAAGAAAAAAAAAGAGGGGGGGGGGGGGGGGGGGGGGGCGAGGGACTGTATATTTGACTGCATCCCTCCCAGCTTGGGATCTCTTCCACGACCAAGAGGAAAAAAAAAACAGCAATCCCAATCCAAAACAAAGACAGAGAGCAACACAAAAAGGTAAAACAGATATAGGGGAAATAAGACACCGCAAAAATTATCTTTCTGCCCACCATATGAGGTCAAAAGACACCATGCCTAATCGTTATAGGTCTGCGCTAACAACCACAGAAGAAAAGGGAGAGAAAAGGGAGTAGTTATTCAAACAGGGAACAGAGGGAGATTCATCAAGCAATTTATCAATGTGTCCAGTTTGAAACACATAAAAACTAGCACAGGTCCCGCTAATTGGGCAACATCGAGTGGTTACAAATGTTTAAAAAGATAGATACTAAACAATAATAATAATAATAATAATAATAATAATAATAATAATAATAATAATAATAATAATAATAATAAAGACGACGACGACGACGACGACGGCGATGATTATGATGGTGATGAAGATAATGACGATGATAAATAATAACAACAACAATAATAATAATAATAATAATAATAATAATAATAATAATAATAATAATAATAATAATAATAATAATAATAATAATAATAATAATAATAGTTTGTTTTTGTCTTTATGGGTTTAACGGCGCTTGCAACACATTTAGGTCGTATCAGCGCCAGTAAAAAGGAAGAAAATGGGATAGTGCCTACTAATAGTAGTAAAAGTTCTAGAATTGCAAGTACCCCAGAAAAAGTAAGGCGAATGGGGAACTGGTTCAAATAGGGAGATCACCTAAATGTCTCATCCTGACTCAAGCGCAGGTCCCCACTAAGAGGAACACCCTCAATTTTTTACAAATCATAAATATATGTAAAACTAAAAATAATACAGTACATAACAGAGAAGTGATTTACAAGACAAAAAATATCATCTCCCTAAAAGCTAACTATACATTTGACTGTTTCCCTCCCAACCAAGTTATCCGGCCAGAGTCAGGACAAAACCAAGTATCATTCCAAGACAAAGACAGAACGCATGTTGGAAAACGTGTAGGCTATATAGGGGGGATAGAAGACACAGTAAGTACCTCCCTGCCCACTATGAGAGATCAAGTACGGCACCTAGAATAATAATAATAACAATAATAATAATAATAATAATAATAATAATAATAATAATAATAATAATAATAATAATAATAATAATAATAATAATAATAATAATACTAATAATACTAATAATACTAATAATAATAATAATAATAATAAAAAAAAGAAGAAGAAGAGAAGAAGAAGAAGAAGAAGAAGAAGAAGAAGAAGAAGAAGAAGAAGAAGAAGAAGAGAAGAAGAAGAAGAAGAGAAGAAGAAGAAGAAGAAGAAGAAGAAGAAGAAGAAGAAGAAGAAGAAGAGAAGAAGAAGAAGAAGAAGAAGAAGAAGAAGAAGAAGAAGAAGAAGAAGAAGAAGAAGAAGAAGAAGAAGAAGAAGAAGAAGAAGAAGAAGAAGAAGAAGAAGAAGAAGAAGAAGAAGAAGAAGAAGAAGAAGAAGAGATGATTTACAAGAACAAAGATGATATCTCTCAGAAAGAGGATAAAAGGAAAACGAAAAATGAACAGCAGTGACTGTCAACAATGACTGTGTCATTCCGATATGATGAGAGAAAAAAAAAGAAGTCAAAATATTTTTTAAAATGTTATTGTCATTTATTTGATCAGGTAATCATTAATATACGACATAAATTACCACAACCGCTGTACTTCATATTAGGAACATACAATTATTTGTTTTAAATATTGGGATAGCTATCATAAGAAAGAACTTAACACGTAACATCGATTCAGGTCCAAAACCTTCTTCAGCACATATTATATCGGGATGTACTTAATGCTTAGAATTATATTTCAAGCTTATTTCATTTTTTTTAATTGTGTCAAAACAAAGGCCGTCATTAAGGAGAGTGAATTTTGTTAGTTCACCTTTTATTTAAACTGAAAATTCCATATCCCAGTTATTTTTAAAAAAATGTTAATTCAATATTATTCGTTTCTTTCATTCCGACATAAAACTGGATTGACGAGGCAAGTCAGATCAGCGGGTGGTTGGATGGGAGCATCACCGTTGAATCATATACCTATGATGTTCGCATGGGTGTACGATCCGATAGTGATGTCGTTTCTTCTTCTCTTTACTAGCCTATCCTGCTTCTTTGGTTTGTGATTGTATTTTTGACAGGGGATATTTTTTTTCCTGTAAATCCTCTGCCTGTTTGTTCTTGGTTATTTATAATTTAGCTTATGATATCTTTAGGTTATGATTTTGATTGACATTTGTACTATTTTTGTTAGATTGCTTGTTTTTTTGTTTCAGCGGTCTCTCATATAACCTCAATTGTGTTGGAAGAGACCTAAAGCAACAAACAAACAAAAAAAACAAGTCAGATCAAGTATTTACACTCAAATCAATTAGAGATTTGCCGTGTCTTGTACATACTTTTTCGGCGTTTTATAACAAACATGACTATTATTTAAAAGTGTATTTCAACGCGAGTTGAATTGAAAACAATGGGGTATAAAATTTGTAAATCTTCTTTTACACGCACCTTCAAAAAAAGGAATAAAGAGAGGATAAGTTCAACAAGGGAAAACAAATAAATTAAAAGAGCAATTTACCAATGAATGTGGTTTGAGGTTTGTTAGTCAGAATATAATAGTATTTTCATTGTTGGTGAAGATCCAAAAGTAGTTGTGACTATTGTCTAAGACCAGATTACAGATGGAGGTACAATATCCTCTTTCCTCTACTTTTGCTCTCCCCCCTTATCCATCCTTTCTTCTTTTCACTGATTATTGAATTAACGAAGTATTTCACATGTATCTTTAAATTTCTCAAAGTCAAAATAAAAATCAAACAAAGCAAAACTATGATACATAATGAAATAAAAAATATGATAATATAGTGCACTCAAATTAAAATTTAAGTATTCCTTATTTACAAAAAAAAAAGATCTGGAATCCATTGTATAAACATACAAACAACAAAATTTCTATAGAATGATGTATTTAAGCAACACACACATACACACAGACACGCACCACATACATATATATATATATATATATATATATATATATATATATATATATATATATATATATATATATATGTATATATGTCAGCATATTCCGTGTTCATTTGATAAATATTCCCTAAATATTCCATATCTTATGAACAAGATATCCATTATTCAAAACTATTTAAACGTATTTAATAAAAATATTAAAAATAAAATTCAAAATGGAGGAATTTGATTTAAAAAAAAAAAAAAAAAAAAAAAAAAAATATATATATATATATATATATATATATATATATATATATATATATATATATATATATATATATATATATATATATATATTATATAATATAGGGTGCGCGAAAATAAAAGGCCCCACTTTGGAGATCTGTCATTTTAAAAGTAATAATAGTAGATACTTGTCCTTTTGACACAATCATTGTTTATTATTTAATAATAGCCATGTGAAATTTCTAAAACATTGAACAAGTAGTTATTATTTTACAAGACTTTATAAAAACGTACCCTAAAAACATAATATCAAAGTTGCGTCAGGATTTCAAAAAGCTCATACATGATCGTTTGTCTGTTTTTAAGGGTTTTACGGCACTTGCAACGCATTAAGGTCATGTCAGCGCCAGTAAAAAGGAAGAAAATGGGATAGTGAAAAGTTCTAGAATTACAATTAAAGCACCCAAGAAAAGGTAAGACAAATGGGAATTGGTTCAAATAAGAAACAGGTGTAGATTCCAAGAGCACACTATCAAAGTACTTGGTTTGAGATCACTAAAAGTATCATCCAGACACAAGCACAGGTCCCCACTAAGAGGAATACACTCAAATATTTTACAAATCGTATATAAAATAAAGAAAATATAATACAATCCATAACAGAGAGATGATTTACGAGGAAAAAAATATAATCTCCCAAAACTAACTATATATTTGACTGTTTTCCTCTCAGCTAGAGTATCCAGCCAGGGCCAGGACAAAACCAAGTAATCTCATTCCAAGACAAAGACAGAGAGTGAGTTGGAAGTTATATAAGGGGAGAGAAGACACAGTAAGTGCCTCCCTGCCCATATGTTATCGGTCGAACAATTGAACGACGAATATCATCAATAGTTATTCTGTCCCAAGCATCCTGGATTGCTGCTTTCAATTGCTCTTCATCGAATACTTTTTGTGTGCCCTTGTACACAATGTTTGACATTATGGCCCAAATGCATAGGATTGAAATCGGGGCTCATGGGATGGCATTCATCTTTTGTTATGAATTTAATGTTGTTTTCAACTAAGAATGTTACTAAGAATGTTTGTGTCGATCTACTAGTGTGGGATGTAGCCCCATCTTGTAGGAAAATAAACGAATTATCTGGATACAGTGTTAAGCAATATGGTAACATTTTTTCCTTAAGCAGGACTGTATAATTTTGTGGATTCACTTTTGTTGTTTTGGTATCAATGAAATGGAGACAGTTTTGCCATTCCGACTAACCCATCCCAAAACCATAATTTTTTTTGGAGAACCGATTACTCTCGTGGTAAAGTCTATCCAGTGAAATGTCACTTTTTCTACTACGGTACACAACGTCACTATGACTGTTTCTTGCAAGTTCAATAGTGACGTCTTTTTTGTCAGTAAAAATGATATGCTTACGTCGTTGTGGGTGAATTTGTCTAGCAAAACTCTTGCTTGTGTTTTGCGTTTTCTCTCGAAGTTTTCAGACTTTCTGCTGGTTTTGATTTGCTTGAAAGGGCAGAGATTAAGATCTTTTTTTATAATCTGCTGTACGGAAAAGTCACTTATACTACGACATCAGTAACTTCACGAGTAGAGAGATGGGATCCAGGATTGTCTTCTTGAGACAGAATAGCATCTTCCACAAAGTCGATATTTCCCTCTACCCTCGCTGAACAGGGGCGGCCACCACCTTTTCTTCTATGAATTGACCCTTCTTTTTGTACTTTTGTAATGATTTTGTTAACTGTCCTGACTGACCAGTTCGTATTCGGAAATTCTCGAACAATCTTTTTACCAGTCCAATCCTTTTCCTCGAATAATGCTTTAATAACACTTTTATCTTCCTCAGAATAAACCATGAGGCTGTTAGTTGTCAGTTTTAGGAATTCTGCTTTCTTGTTTTGATTGTTCAACACAGTGCAAATGCGTACAATGAAACAGGAAGTAAATGGGGTGAGCTGCACCCTACACTTGCGGCAAGATCTTGCCCAGTAATCGACAGGACGTTCAAAGTAATTCATGACGCGAATTTCTCGAACTCTTGATATGACAATTTTTGGTGATATTCTTTGAACAGCTATATCTCTTGACCTTGAACCTTTCATTCATTTTTCTTGAAATTTGAGATTCGTAAAAACAAGTTATTAGATTCACAGTGTGCAAAATATTATGATGATTCATAAATATTATCATAGTTTTAAAGAGCTCTACTTTGAGGCCTTTTATATTCTCGATATATATATATAATATATATATATATATATATATATATATATATATATATATATATATATATATATATATATATATATAATAGCCAACATGGTATTTGGAGACGGGGAATATGTAACAGTAAATTATTTACATCTGACATGAATTATTTCATATATATTTAATAACAACATGTTTTTAGAGTCATAAATTCACATTTCTACTGTGTAAAGAGGACAATCATTTGTCTATCACTGAAGGTTTTCAATTATCTAGATTGCCGCCCAACTACTATAATCACTTCTGGGAGATCCTTCTAGATAAGGAGGAATCTAGAAATATTTTCATGCTCGAACCTATGTCACAGGCTTGCTACTTGGGCATCAAAGAAGCCCTTTAAACAAGTTATATGAGTAGGTTCCAATAATATGCTTCGATCTAGGCAAAATGAACACAACCTTTAAACCTTTATCTTAAATGTCATTTATAAGAAGAAGAACAAATATTAGATGAAAGAATATATAAGTAAATTGTTTCTTATAAGTAAACTGCTTCTTAAGCAAGAGGTAAATTGATTAAAATTCTACGAAATATTTTCCCTATTATCTTATCTTTGTAAATTCCAGACAGTAAATTATTAGCCAAATTGTCTATCAAATAAAACATAAAATCAAACCAAAAACTTTGCCTGAGCAGAGAAGGTTGACAGTCAAATTGAAGGATATGTATATGTGTAAATGCGACAAGAGTAGGTAACATATTGTTATATTATTAACATTAAAAAAAAACAATTTGAAAAAAAAGAAAAGAATAAAAGCTTCTACTTTAATCACAAATATGATGAAGATGTTTCAAGTTTCTAATTTGTCGATAAAATAGACAATTAATAAAACACTAAGGATGAATGTGAAATGAGATGTTCAACATTATACTTTCTCACAGTTGTCTGTTTTGTTTTTACGGGTTTTACTACATTTGAGACAATTTAGGTCCTGTCAGTGCCAGTAAAAATGAAAATGATTGGGGAAAAGTTGTAGATCTGAAATTATAAGCCCAAATGAAAAAGTAAGACAAAGGGGACTGGTTCAAATAGAGGACAGCCGATTCCATGAGCAATCCATCAATGCGCCTATTTTGACATCACCTAAAACTCCCCTCTAGGTTCAAGCGAAGGATCCAGCTATGAAAGATGCACTCAAATGCTTACAAAGTACAACATTATAAAAACTAATAACTATAATAGCACATAATAGAGAGATAATTTCCAAGGAAAAAGATATAGCATACATTTGACTGCCTCCCTCTCAATCTCAGCTAAAGGACCCCACCATAATCAAAGACACAGAGCAATGTGGAAAGGTAAAACAACTATAGGGTTAGTTACAAAAAATTTCCTTTTTGGGATGCAATAAAGTATTATTATTATTATTATTATTATTATTAGAAAACACAGCAAAAGTGTCCTGTCCACCCACCATGGGAAGTCAAAAGAACCCGAACACCACAATCATCTCTAGCATCTTATTCATCGCCTATTTTGTTAACAAAGGAGAAACCCTATACGTCCACATTGTTTATCTTTTGGCTTCAATTTAATCTTTTATTTTATATTTTTATTGCTTTTTACAAGCTTCAATCAGCAATATTTGCAGATTAAAATTTAAGTAGGTACAGGAGTAATGCACGAAAACAATCAAACGAATCAGTGGATTTTTGGAATGCACCTGAATACCACTGACAAGAGAAATTTGAATTATGATAATAATAATAATAATAATAATAGATCTTTATTGTCCATAAATATGGCAATTTGTCATTTAGTTACACTTGTCATAACGTTATATGATAACTATAACATTGAACAGACACCTCTACCCATTCTCTCTCTCTTCCTCTCTTTCTTTCACGCGTGCGACATACACAACATTAACATATTCATTTCATTTTCAATTCGTTACATTCTTGGCAATTCAACACCAAATATTATCATCATTATCAATTGGTCACTTCATCTAACATTAAACAAATTAATCAGTCAATCAGTCAACGCATCAATCCTTGGTTTTGCTGTACCATATGAAATATTCAACATTTTTATTGCTGATGGAACGAACGTCGATTTATACTTGTTAGTTCCACATTTAATCTGACAAAAACTTCTCCCAGATGGCAAAAGACCAAATTCATGGTATAAAATGTTTTTTTTTTATTGTTGGTAATTGAGAATGCTTTCCTTTCTATTGCTTTTCCGTGAATTCTTTCTACTTCATCAACAGGATGGTTTATTATTTTTGATGCCTCTTTGTAATTCTAAATCATCATACAACGCTTTATGTAATATTAAGCGAAGGATAGGTCTTCAATCAACAAATCGCGAAATAAGATGAAATTAGCGGTGCACTTTTGTGTCGGAAGTAAACAAGGCCGCCGCCATTTCGATTTCCTTCAGACAAAAACATTGATACGAACGATTTTTCCGAGGATTTGAAGCAGAACTCTAAACGTTAAAGTTTGAAGTACATACCATTCATTAATACGAACAATCATACAACGTTTAATACGGAAATGAGTGAAATGTTGTCATGAAACAAATAAATATCAAAAGAATTCATCACATAGGTGTAACTGTGCGTCGCTATTCAGCGCCGCCATTTTGAAAAAAAAAAAAAAAAAAAAAAAACATCTAAGGTATAATTGAACAACTGATTCATTAGAAAAACATCTGCATTTTTGATAATACAACGAATCACACGGAGACCTGTTTTAAAATGGAATGATTGATAAATAGTATCTATCACATTATTGCTTTATCAGTTGACAAAAGTTGACAATCTTATCCAAAGCAATGATACAAAAAAAAACAACTTACATTCATTTATATACAATTCATTATTGTCAATATCCTTATAACAATGCGTAGAGATCCCAACAAGCAGATTTACAGACCCCAATTTTCTCTTTCTCAAAAGAGTACCGTCAACCGAAAAGGCAAAAAAAAAATAGAATGGGTAAAATTTATTTTTTCTGTGCGAGTTTATTGAGCATGGAACTATAATGTGTTTGAGATAGATTGTCTGATTTCTAGCAGCAGTAACAATACCACTCCCCTTTCCCCCCAAGTCTCACACAAATGCTGTCAGGATATCCAGGTAGTTTGTTATAATATTACAGTCTCTCAGAGAGGCAATATGCAAAGAGGGAATTAAAAAAACAAAAGTCAAAAGAAAAATGCATCTTTACATGCAACAGCCTCCCTTATGGAATCCAATCAGAGTCTAGAAAAATCCAAGTCATCTCATTCAGGACACCCCGAAAGAAAGTCACAAGGAAAGGGACAGTAAATTAAGGGGTTAGAAATCCTAACCATTTACCCTAACCATCTGCTGGATTTCGAAATTGCACAGTAATAACAAATGGCATTTCGGAGGGGGAAATATGGCAGAGGAGACAACGCTAAAGCCCCATCATAAGAAAACAGTGGGCCATTACATATAGAGACTTAAATTTTCTTTTAAATTCATTTTATGAATAATGGTTTCTACAGCATTTAAAAAAAAATAGAAGTAGAATGTTTAAATCTCTGAAATCAAGGAGAATCTTCAATTATTATCCTGTTTTTTAATGTATTGATTCACTGGTCTCAAAGCTTGCTATGAAACAAATATTTGATACAAAAAATAACAAAAAAAATCATTGTTTTATAATTAATGTAATTTACAAGATGCTGCATAAGCTATTGGAAGGATTTTGTTTATCAGCCCAAAAATTATAACATGTTTGAAAACAAGTTAAACGTCTCTTTTCAAGTAAAGACGACAACTAACACTATAACCAAAAACAAATCAGAGAAATTTCTAGTAATGTTAATATTTCTGGACCTAATTTTTCTGATGTAATTTACGCGAAACACATTGGTCCCCAATTATGAGCTAATTTGGTTTAAAAGATGAAAAGAAAACTGAAAACTGAATTATGAAAAAAAATGATTTCTACTCCTGATAATTGATCACTGAGAGTAAAATGATAACGAAATTAAAAGAACAAAATGCCAAGCACAGAACCTTTCGGGCTCAAAACCCGTCTTTGGTGAACAACAAGAAACAATGAAAACATAAATACATTACTAAAAATATTTCTCTACCGAAGATCAGGTTTTATCAGTAATATATTTATTTTTTCATTGTTTTTTGGGGGGTTTTTTGTTGTTGTTGGCTGAAGAAGGGTTTTGAACCAGAAATGTTTTTTGTTTGGGGGTTTTTTGGTTCTTTTTTTAAAGCTGTTATATTTATTTTTGTATATTACTTTTTACAGTCCACAGCTTCTAGCAGTTTAGTATCACAATAGAATAATACAAAATATCTAATTAAATACCTAAAACTTGTGAAATGTAATTTACGTGAATTGGAATGACCCTATTACACCCCCCCCCCCCCAACACACACACACACAAAACCCCCTAAAAATGGAATATCTCTGATCCACTTGGATTTCATACCACGACTGTTCTAAAAATGAAATGAAAAAGAAGTTAATTTTAGAAAAGGAAGAAAGGTCAGACTTTTCGGAGCCAGCACCATTTCAAAAGAGTGAATAACTGGAAATCAGAATGTCATATCGGGACAAACTTGATTTGAGTCTATTTGACAATATATATTAGAGAACATTATCTTTTCTTCATTGAATTTATTGTAATCAATTTAATCTATATAATATATAATACATTGCACATTATATCAACCTTGGGCTTACATTGTGTTACAATGTAACATAGAAAAAATACATCATCACCATTCCATATCATTCAGCAAAACCTCAAATATTACACAGTTTTTAAAAAGCAAATACGTAAATAATCGCAAATCAGAATGTAAATATTCATTGGTAAGAATGGCAGAGGTATATGAATATCAATGCTTTATCATAGAAAAGTTTTCGAAAGAAATTCAATATATTATGATGGTCACATTTCACATCATATTTATCATGTATCTAGACTAAATGTTGGGGCAATAGAACATGTAATGATAAGACTAAAAATTTATTTCTGAAAAGTGTATTAAGACAAGACCATTGCCAGAACAAACCGAGAGACTAATTTGCATCTGAAATAATGTCAGTTATTTAGATGCTTTGAGATGAAAACGACGAGATGTTATCCACTAAATTTTTTTTTTTTTTTTTTGATTAATGGATTGACAATTTTGGTTAAAACCAGTGCCAGTTAAGAAGAAAGCCTGTTCCCTCTACACCCACAGCACTGTGTGGCCTTTACTAATACACCTTTCCCTAGCTTGCAGAGATGCAGTTCTTAAGCAATCATGGTAAACATCGCCCATAAGTAATTATTACTGGCCTCATTGGGATTAATAAAGTGTCAAATAATTTTTTTTCAATTAAAAGATCCGGATTGAAATACAGAGTTATAAAATAGTCTAATTCTGATTGATGTACAGAGTTATAAAATAGTCTAATTCTGATTGATGTACAGAGTTATAAAATAGTCTAATTCTGAGACAAGACCAGAATGGAACATGGAAGGAGACATAAGATACAGGTGTATAATATCAACAACAAAAGGTGATCTCCGCATCCTACTGACTAAAGGTGGTCTTCCTTTGAGTAACCTTCTCCCTTGACACTTTGCATAAGACATAGATGGATGATAATAAAGTGGGATGACATAAATAATGGATCATTACAATTTCCAAATTAAAAAGCAATAACCAATTATCTTATGTAATGATTCAGAAAAAGCAAAAATCATCACAACCTCAAAAATAAATAAGTAAATGGCATTAATAATACAATTTCACTCTTAATAATAATATAATAATAATAATAATAATAATAATAATAATAATAATAATAATAATAATAATAATAATACTAATAATAATAATAATAATAGATAAAATCATTCATTCATTCATTAATAAACACATAAATACATGAATATTTAAATAAATGATCAAATAAACAAACTAAAAAAGAAACAAAACATGTAAGCGTCTAAACATAAAAAGCAACACAGTTACCTTTGCTAAAATCATTTGCTGCTTGAAAAGAATATTGACATAATTTAATAACAAAAGGCAGGAATTTTTAATGCAGTATAGAAAAAAAAAAAGGATCTACGGCAATTCTCTTGAGACCAAACCACTTTGCATTCAGATAACACATGTGGTTTAGGTCATTTAGCAATTGAATAATGTATCTCAAATAGCCAATGACTTAAAGTCATTATGTCCACTAAAGGGAAGTAATCAACTAATTATGTATTCGATGAGGAGAAAAATAAAAAGTAGAAACATTTTGATATTCAATTTGAAATAAGGAACTAGATTTTAAAAGTCGGATTTAAAAATATAAAATTAGGTAATATCTGACATTGTATCAAATATGGATGTAGAGGCGGGGCGCAAAAAAATCACAAGAACTTAAAATGTTTACAATCTGTAGTTGTATCACTTTAGTTTTTTTTATAACTAACATCTTGAACAAAATACTGGTTTACTCAAACAATTAATATGTACAAAACAATTGTAATAACAATTTAGATTATGTAAGTTAAGCACCAATTCCTCCAGGGAAGACTCTAAAACTCAAAGCACATCTATATTTACATTAATCATAAATTATTTTCTTATTCACAAACAAACAAATGAACATGAACTAACAGGTAACTAGAACGATAGAGTTGGCTCTCTAGTGTTTGATGTTCATGTGTTTACTAACACTCTCTATTCATTTTTACTTTTTTTTCATTATTTTGGCAACTGCACAAAAATAGATATATTTACATATATTAAATGTATAATCAAGCTAGATAATGCTAAATATAATATCAATACAATTCGTCAAAAACAATGTTACTACTTTTAAATTTCAGAATTCATGTGAGAATTTAGAGATAAACATCATATCTATTGGCCTCTGTATAAAATGACAGACTAAAATATGAGCATTAATATGTAAAAGTAAAGGTAACTCATGGTAAAGGTAACATTAGAACATGTAACTTCCTACGACATTCAAGCTTTTCATTACCAAATATTATCAGGGCTTGTTATTGCGGTGATATAGGTGAAGAACGTTTATATATCACAAAAAATTGTCCAAAGTGGTGCCAAAAACTGTCTACAACAGAAATCAAAGACAAGTGTTAGTATGGGCATGTGCATGAAACATCTTTACTTAGAAAGACAAATGAATTGTCTGAAGTCATTTGCTTTTCCAAGAAGTGGGCACCTACCAGACAGCAGCATCAACAAAACTGGAAGCTGCCTCTGGCACAAATATTGTGACAACCCTGAACTTTAAAACCAAACTATTTTCAGGAAGAAAAATATTGACCAGCAGTCTTGTTTAGTTTGGGCTTGGGATAAATTAGGGCACTTCAGCGCCAGCTAAACAACATTATAGTTTAAAATATTTAGATGAGTTGACAAGAACATTTAAAAAGAAAATGTAAGGCAAAGGGGGGAAATTCAACAGAAATCAGATGTAGATTCTGTGCAATATATCCCTGTAACACATCTGAAACCATCTAAAAGTCTAACAACACCACTGCCACAGGATCTCCGTCAAAAGAGACACATTCAATTGACTACATAATAATCATCTATTAAGAGCCCAACAATAACAAAATATATAGAGGGGAGATGATTTCCAAGGAAAACATCATGGAACCTGTAAGGCAATATGACATTTTTCTTTTTCGACAGAGACAAAGCTGTTATAATCAAGGTAATCATTTTACACCTGAGTAAGACGAGAGAATTTGAGTAAAGAATATTTTCCTAGGACTCAACTTTGTGACATTCAAAGATGGGCTTGAAACTGGGACCTATCATTCCGAAAGCAAGTGACATACCACAAGACCACAAAAGCTGCTCGATGACACATGGGAAGAAAAGAGGTAGTCAGGCTTTGACCAACCCAATGTTTTCACTTTTTGTAAGAAGGTACAAATAGAAATGGATGGATGAAATAACTGGTTCATGTATATTAGGTTTTGATATATGAAAACCAACCCCAAAGCCTCGAGAGCATTAACAAGATTTAGCGCATAATACTTTTGAAAGGAATTTCTTTACGTTTAGCATGGGCAAAGTGGTCATTGCTTCATATCTAGAAGGAATTTTTGTTTAACCCTATTTTCATACTAATAATCATAACAACATCAACAATAATACTAATAATAATACTAATACTAATAATACTAATACTAATACTAATAATAATAATAATAATAATAATAATAATAATAATAATAATAATAATAATAATAATAATAAAAATTATAATGATAATAACAATAATAAAAATTATCTATTATTATCATGATTATTATGATGATGATGATGATGACGATTATTATAATTATTATTATTATTATTATTATTATTATTATTATTATATATTATTACATTATTACGCATTATTATTATTATTATTATTATTATTATTAATTATTATTATTATTATTATTATTATTATTATTATTATTATTATTATTATTGTTATTATTATTATTATTATTATTGTTATTATTATTACTATTATCATTGTTGTTATTATTACTATTATTATTGTTATTATTATTATTATTATTATTATTATTATTATTATTATTATTATTATTATTATTATTATTGTTATAGAAAATTGTGAGATAAAATGAAAGAAATGGCATTCCTTTGTTGAAATCTTTAGTATTAGTAATATTTTTCTATATAAAGTCATGGGGGCCAAATGGACCCCAAATCAGGAAATCTCAAATTCCAGATGAGCATGCTCAGTGTGAGTAAACTATGCACGTGAGAAACATGAAATTTGGCATGGTCATGGACCTCATCATTTTAGGAAAAGTCACCAAATTTCAGGTCTCTGTGTCAAAAATTGACTGTTTTATGACCCTGGGGTCTTTTTGGCCCCCAAGTATGGAAATAGGGTAATACAGCAAGTTATACAGGAAATATAGTGAGTTCAATTCCCCCCACAGTGGCTCATTTTGCAGCACTGCATTTGCTACCTTAGGATAGACCCTGAAGAAAAAATTCTCTTTGGAAATTTTATATTTTTATTTCTCATCATTGTACTTTAAAGGAGGATAATATGCACCAAGAGAAATTGTGACAGCAGATTGTTTCTTTTGTAAAAGATGCCATCATCCAAAAAAAATAAAAACCTTTGTTCTGAAGGGGCAGGATATTTTTAAAAATGACTCTACAAATGTGAGTATAATAATGATAAAAATAATGTCATCATATTGCCTCAATGTTCAAAAGATCACAATAAACAATATTTTCCACAGTATATGCGATTTCAAGCTTTTGATTTTTTAGTATTGTTATTTTCTTACAAACCCTCTAGTTATACGATGCAATGCCTTTGGTTAAAATCACAGTGCTTACACGATACCACCCCTACCCCCTCTTTTTTAAACGAAAGACAATATTATTTATTATGTGATGAAAGCCTGGTGTCATCCACTTTAAACGTGATTAAGTCATGTCTAGTTTCTTGTTATAGAATTAATCAAGTTTGAGAGGAAAAGTGAAATAACCATTTTATGATATTAAAAGAGATTGATTTAGTGCTGTTTTTTTTTTTTTTAACTCCCAATAATGTCATTCGATCAAGGAGGGGTGAGCAAATATGAAACAAAGCATTTCCAAAAACACAAAATTAGATATGAAACTATAACATAGCTATCATCTCTCTTTTTTAGCGGGTGACTTATTTTCCTTGGGCATAGAAATAGGTAGAACATCATTTGGTTTATATGAAGAATACGCTGAGGCAGGGACACCAATGATAAAGACCTGTCGCTTGTAGATGAACAACCTCCACATGCTTTTGTGAATCCCCCTTACGTCTAAATCCCATATGTGTAAACATTTGGCTATGGCCTTCCAAGTATCAAAATCTGTTGCTGTTTTCATTTCTATATATGCCACAACAACATCACCCTGAAATGGAAACAAAATAAAAACAAGAATCAAATCTATCAAAATAGGATCAATAGATCTATATCTATATAAACAAATCAACAAATCTTTGGTCTTTATTTTGTATTGAATGCTTTGAGAGATAGTGACTGCGCTTCTCCCTCAACACACACACACACACACACACACACACACACACAGACAAACACATCCATAACCAAAAACAAATTATTTTTATTCACATAATGGCATTCCTTAAAAAGAAGAAAGATGCCCATCAAATTAAAGCACAATGTCAATTGCAATCCCTCATGTTGAATCAGTAAACAGGAGAAAAATAGTCAAGAAATAAACAGAGCACTGTTTATACACTTAGCCCCCCACTCTAACCACCTGCCTTTCTTCAGTAGACACGATTTTAAATATCTAAGTACAATCATGTCTCCCTAATTCTGTACCCCAGAAAGCTAAAGAGGGTGAAATTTTACTTCTTTATATTTACCCTATAATCTGGAAATTTTTCATTTTGGATCTAAACATCTAATATGGGAATAAGTAGTAATAATATCTTTCTTTTTTTTTTTCATGGCTTCACATGGCTTTTATCTTTTTTAACGTACCTCTTTAACATTGCTAGGAATAAAGTTTGGGTCACAAGGAGTGGTGGAATGATTAGCAACTTTTGCTTGGGATAACTGGTCAGTGACAAGCGTCTCATAACTGGATTTCTTCATCCTAGAGTTCAAAAGCAGATGAGAATTTTCCTGACAATTAAATTTATCATTGGAAAAAACAAGATTATGTAAGAATACCATCTACCATTTACAAAATATTACAAAACAGATATTGGCAATTTGTAATATCATGGTTACTAATCATTGAGAAAAAATGGTGATGATTCCTGTGAAAAAATTTTTTGTAATAGAAAAAGTCAACATTTGCTAATAATAATTGCTATTGATCGTAATCGTCATCATTATCAAAATCACGATTATCGTTGTGCAAATTATGTATATTTTTTAAAAGACAGTCTCTATCTAATGTAGTTTCCAAATTTAAATTTAATGTTTTGCTATTTACCAGGAAAATTTGATTCCTGATTTGAATTCTGATTTTCGACATGGAGATAACAAGTGGTATGACTTATCTCCGTTTTCTTTTCTGTATTCCATCAACAGTTGTCAGTTTACCGCAGTTTCATTTCAGAGCCTAGTTCTTTTTAATGTCACTAATATTGTTATCAAGAATTATTTTGAAAGTTTGTTCCGGAGAGTTGGGGTGTTTCTAGAAAAAGTGCATCCTCCACATGACACTTAAGAGCTCTTTCCTAGAGCAGCCAGCAATTTCCCATGGGATGATGAGCAAAGGAATATAACTGTAGTTAGTTGTGAAGATAAGAAGGTTGACATGTGTTGAGACATTTAAAACACAATACCATAACTTTGCATAACATTCCCTCTTTAACTGGAAGCCAATGAAGCTCTTTTAGCAGAGGTGACGCATGATGTTTCTTGCTGCAGTTCAGGACTACTCTTGCAGCTTTGTTTTGAATTCTTTGCCGCCTGAGTATACTTTCGTTGGTGATGTTCAAAAAGAGAGTTACAACAATCAAGTTAGAACCATGAGTGAATCAAGGGTTTTTTTTTTTTCACATTACCAAATCTGTTGAGATGGAAATTTAGGCATTGAGAAAGATATATTTATGTTCTTATGGTCTAATGTCATATTTTCATCCATGAAGATGCCGAGATTTTTAACACTGAATTAACTTTGCACAATCAAGCCATTTATTTTACATTTGATATTTCCAATAGACTTTGTAATATTGAGGTGACCTAAAATGACAATTTCAATCATTTTGTCATTCAACTTTAATTTATTTGTGCTATCCAATTGTTTACATAATGTACACACTTTTCGATTGTAACTAACGTTTGACTTAGATCATTTTGTTTGCATGCCATATGTACTTGTGTGCCATCTGCATAAACATGGTAATCAAAGTTATATTTTCTAAGAAAAAAATAAAAAGTCACTTGTTTTATTTCCATCCATTTATGTTTATATCATTATTAAAAGATTATTAATGAAAAGCTTTAGGATGTTGTTTTTATTCCTATACTCTATACCAAATAACTCCTCTTAAATGATATATAAAACTACAGACACTTGTAAACACTCACAACGACCTAAATGACCACATACAAAAATACTCATATAAAGTGTGTAAAAAAAATCACACGCAAACATTTTAAAAAACTGACAGCACAAACTTACATGTTTAAGTTCTTCAATCTTATCCCACCATCTGCTTGCAGTCTATGCCTGGAGAAGTAGCTATCCTGGAAATGTGGATTCATATTAATACCTCTGCTACCAAAATGGAAGGTGCGGCTCACATCAGGAATGATGCATTCTCTCCCCTTGCGAATGCTTTCTGTCCGCATCCACATGTCCCAATCCCAGCGCTAAAATATAAAGCAAATGAAAAGAAGAAAAAAAAAAAAAAAAGGATAGAAAATTAGTTTCCCCTACTCTTTGCCGATTTTTTCTTCAGTTCTTGGTCGCTGAACTCCAATTCCTCCTTTCTCCTCATCTCTTCTTCCAGATACTCCTCATCCTTCCCCTTTACCATGCCTTTCACTCAACTCATATCACTAGAAAGAAAGAAACATTGCTGCTCCACCTCCTCCTTTTACACCTCCATCAAATTCCTTTTCTAGAAGAGAGATTTCAGCTGCATTACATACCTTTTCAGGTGTTGGCCATTGTGGTTCTAACTCATTCTTGTAAAGAGACCTTTTCAGTAGCCATCCCAGACCTGGCATAGTTTCCACTCGATAAAGAAGACCTGGGTCTTGACAAGTTTGGTCGTAGCCCTGTGAAAATAACAAAAGTTAAATAAACCACTTTAATGCTATGAATGCTCACCAAAAGCTTTGACTCAAATGAATAAAAAAAGAAGAAAGAAAACAGAAATAAATGACAATTACAAAAAAACAACAAACAATTCTTATGACAAAAAGCAAACAAATCTAAAGCTGAATGACATAAACTCCAATCCAAAGCATAGGAGGCACTGTCACTGTCTGCTAAACGCTACAGACCTGGATAAATTCTTGTTACAAAGGTCTTACAGACTACTTTATCTACTTCAATAAACAAATCATATTTTATCTTAATCCTTCTTTTTTTAAAATAACAATTCAATGGAATGACTCAAATTCAATGGACGAATACTTTGTACATTTTTTCTTTATTCATTATTATGCACTGGTGTTAGACATTTACACATTTTCTAATATCTGTGTAAGGTCAGTATCATCTGAGATCTCTATAGTCTCTTTTGAATTTTGCTCCTCTGTCTGATGGTTCTTGGGGGAAAAGCTAGTTTTGTACCCCTCATATTAACAAAAAACATCATTTTTTTTATATTCATGAGCAACAATATCTAAATATAATGAGTTGTGATTTGCTGTAAGTTGCACGGGGGGGGGGGGGGTATCTCACAAAAGACAAAATGACAAAAACTATTATTTTAAGAGTTTCCCTTTAAGTGAAGAACCCCAGACATTGATAAGGCTGAACAAGTCTTTTTCCATTAGAAAGCAAAGAAGTAGACAAATATCAAAGCGCAAGAGTTGACTTCGCTGTTCACAAACGAGAGTCAAGTTCCACAGCCAGATCTGAGGAAATATGGCAATTAGTCTTATGTCCTCTAAAAAAAAGACTTAATTTTCATCTTTTGCATGACACTCAAAAATACAAATAATCCTCTGTTTAAGTGCCATAAATTGAGCAATCTCACCTGATCATTCCAAGCAGATATGCAGTAGAGGCTAGGATCTTCCTCCAAAAGGAATTTGGTCTGGCTAAAATAGCTATAGGATGAAAATGAAAATGATAACTTCTGTGTGCAAAGATGAAAATTGAGAATATTTATCTCAAAATGCTGAAATCATCAAATATAATATGCAAAATACTCGTGAAAGTCATGTGACCAGAGTTAAGCTATTAGTTACTCCTCAGAGGATTTTAAGTTCCAAGCATACAAGTGATAGATTAAATACCTTCAAACTAATATATTTTAGCCTTTTTTAAAAACAAAACAGAAAAGATATGGATTCAGTCAAAGGAAATATTCAATCTCTGACATTTATAATCAGATCTGATAAAGTTGAATTTTAACATCAAATTGTATAATAGACCTGCATGTGAGTCCTGACCAAATTGTCTGAACTTTTTCACACATATCGCATTACCGGATCTTGTATTTTGTTACTCAGTACTTAGTCATATACATTTTCTTTTGGATTGTCCGACCGAATATATTTATTTTAAAATGTTAAAAAGTACCAAAAATTTATAGGGAGAAGGGACAGCATGGAGGTAGAGTGGTAGTTTGATATTTTTTCAAAAATAAAAATTTATAAATATTTTTTTTACATAGACAGATAGCCTTTAAAAAGCATTTAATAAGATACCTTACTTTTGGATCTAGGATAAACGCTTCCAAAGTCATGATGATTTTACTACTCTAAATTTACTCTTACAAAAAGCTCAAAATTGATTGAGAATTCCCCCACTGGAAAGCCTCTCGATAAGGTGACTACTGATTAAAACGGGATTTTAGAATAGAAAAAAAGAGGGTTGGTCACTTGTGGTCAACATTAAACATACTGCACTGTCTTCAATCTTTATAAAATTTGATATAGACATAGACAAATGAATTATCTAAATGCCTTCACTTTTATTTTTTTGCTATCTCAATTTTGAAAAAGATTTCAAAAGTTTTAAAATGACGTTATATTTATCAAATTATAATTTTTGATACAATATGTCAACATTGATTTCTATCACATCAAAAGAAATCTTGATCTCTGCCCTTTAAATGATACCAGAGCCATTCATATACTGTGAAAAATAATGCAACAGTGATTATGTGAAATTGTGTTATTCAAATTTTAACCCAAAGTTGCGCTTCACTTGTCCAATGGCTAATCGGCACCTGTCTACCTAAAGACTGGAATCAGTTTCAGTTAGGGCTGGGGTTGAGTGAGTTAAGAAATCTTGTGAAGCTTGGAGAGAGGACGAGTCTCTGTCTCAGCAGTGAAAACAGCCGCAACGACTGAGTTGTTTTTTATTTTTTTCTCTTTTTTTTTTTCTCTTGTGTTACTCACTTTGACTTTGAACTTTGAGAATGCCTCTTTATGACATGAATGATTTTCCTTTGCCACCGTAATCGGACCCCCCATAGTAGTTTTTAACCTGGAATAATTGATCGTATCTCTAAAGAGCAATAACCATCCCAATCATTAGACTTTAATCCACTGGCAAAAAAAAAAATTTTTAAATGCAGCACCCGGCTGTGCTGGCTCTCTCACATACTCCGAAAGAAAATCATCGGTGCAGTCTTTCTCTTCCGGATCCCATTTGAATAGATTTCGAACACCATTCTCAACTGACTTCAGATCCGATGAACGGTCAAAGAATTGTTCAGGCATGATAACAAAAAAATAATGTAATATATACAATGACAAATCCAGAAAGTTGATTGATAGAGCGAATAAAATTGAAATGTAGCAACGCTCAATTGAAAACCAAAAGTTACTTGAATGGAATACCGAAAGTATGAAAACGAAAGTTAACGAACTGCGCAAGCTCGATTATATCAACACACTTCTCGTTTTTCAGACAGTGAAGAGTTGCGGTCAAATCGGAGACTAGCGAAGTTTCCCGATAATTGCCGAATGAGCGCTTGAGAGTGCCGACAATATTGTCGGCAATCCGATACCCACTCGTCGGCACTTGACTGCTCGCCGCCGGTCGAGTTGGGGATCGCCGACACTCTGACAATTGACGTCACTCGCAATCAGATTACTTTAGCAATAAAAAAATAAGTGATCCGGGAGATCGCAACGACCGTGATTGTCGGAAAACCAACAATTGTCGGCACACATGTAGGTCTAGTATAAGGAGGAGCGGTCTAGTATAAGGAGGAGCATTTCGGAAACTGTTAAAAATAAAAATACTTACTTGAAAAAATCAGGTGAAACAGATAAATCCTCTTCGATGATAATAGCATACTGAGCATTCTGTAAAAATAAGAAATGAAGGCATGCATAATCAAACATGAATAAAACATATCTAAATATCTAATTTTGCATCTACTAACTTTATCTCTGCTCCTTTGTCTCTAGTTATTGAAGAAAGGAAATTCAAAATAAAAAAGTAAGTTCATGTCTAGAGTGAAAATATTCATTTGCTAAATGCATGAGAAAATTTGTTGTTTTTTTTGGTGAAATTCCTAGTTGTGAAAAGTTGTAGAAATCCGTCAGATGCCGGAAAAAATTGAATCCCATTTTATCTCAAATTCCAATAGAGGCATTATTTCTGGACAAAATGCAATTTGAATTTTGTAATTATCTCAATTAGGGCCGAAGTTATTCACATTTGAAGGAAAGGGGTCCAAAATTGTTAAAACAGAGAAAATCATTTTCTTCGATAGAGCTCAGAAAAAAATTAAATTATATCATCTATAGCTTCCAATTGTAAAATCCTTTCATGAGAATGTCGTTGGATGGATTATAAAAACGACGAAGTGAAAATAAAATCATGCAGATAATGATTTTTTTACCTTTGTTCACTCATTCTCAAGTGACATCTGATAGGTTTTGTCAAATTAGCACACACTTTATACAGTCGGACCATATTTTCAGTAAAAACAAACATATAGCAAATAACCCTCTTGTGCCTATGTCATTTTAAGCAATTGCATATCATTTTGCTATTATTTTACATTCTAAAATAATCAGATGGATGCCACATTACGATATACAATTTACGTTACTTACAGCTAATTACTAATACTAGGACTACATAATATTTTGATGAAATTGTTAAGGCAGTACAATATAAATGAGCTACAAAAGAGATTGATTTATACCAAACAAGGCCAAAATTGACAATAAAAGATTGAAAAATTACAACAAAAACTTCTTACTGGATGATAATTAAATACGGCTGTCAGACTGGCTTTATAGTGTTGTGAAATCCTAGCATTTTTTATTCCTTGAGGTGTGTGCTGAATGCCCCTCAAGCCAAGCAATTTGGTAACAGCCAATGGTTCCTGAAAAATATACAACGTTTAAGAAACTCATTTCATCATTTTCAAAATGTCTTTTAAAAAAAATAAATAAATAAACTTCTTGTGAAAGTGAGGAAACAAACATTGGTCAGAATGTATAAATGGCATATCGTGTAAAAAGTAATGAAAAAAGTATCAGGAAGTGAAATAAATATTTCAACATATAGTCTAGTCTTTCAAAAGCTTTGCAAATGAATAAATAAATAAATAAATAAATAAATAAACCAATAAATGAATTCATTTTCATTTCAGATAAACCATTCGGAAATTGACAACTTAATGAACTTATACTTCAACCAACTATTCTTATTTCAGATAAACCATTCTTATCCAATACTATTCTTGCAAAGAGTAAATCATTCTTACTTCATAATAGCCATCAATGAACACATTTATCATTTTTGGATCTGCTCCAGGAACTGTTAAAAGAGTTTGCAACATTCTGTTGGGGAAAAAAATTGAATTTGAATACAACTGTTAAAGTTTGATTAACTCAATGACTAAGACGTTGATTGTTTATAAAGAATCAGTCTTAGAATAGATCATTTGAAAATGGGGAATGATGTGTGGTTTAATGTAGACTTAATCTCTGATCACTTACAAGACACAATTAAATATATATATAAAGCTTTATCGTTACTGCTATGACCAGACTTTCAAAACCAGAGTCTTTTTCTTTATCTGATTTATATTATGTTGGCTTGGATTCCTTTTGGATTAATGATAAAAAGCCATAACTACCTCCCATTTTTGTTTCTTGTAATGTATCTACTTCCTAGTGCCCAAATAAGATCATCTTGCATAGAAAGATATGCACGACATTATTGTTCATGTTATCATTAATACCGCCCTTACGACCATCAGCAGCACACAACAATCACAAAAAGAATACTGAAAATAACAACAACAATAACAATGAAAATAATTACGCACTTAAAATAAATTAACAATGGTGATAACAACAACGAAGATTAAAGTCAACGATTACAACAATAACAATAGCACCAACAAAAACAATAATAGCAGCATCTAAAGCACCAACTGTATATCCTAAAATGTACCTGTATAAGTAATGAGGCCTGTCACTTGCAATGATGACGACTGGGACATTCTCTAGATTGTTATTCTCCAACTGGAAAATGTTCAATTTATAGGATCAAATGGGTGGTATTAAGGACATACAGCTATCCCATGATTTATCAAATGTCATATGCTCACTTTCTCTCACTTTCTTTAAAATATCCAATCTAAGTATCATTCAGCACACAATGCCAGTGTTTCATGTTTACTGTTTCCTTAAATAATGGATGATCTTTAAATAGAAGGAACGAAACTGCATCACTCAGTTCTTTGTTATTATTTTTAGCCAGCCATTTTTATGAGTAGTTCTCACTAAAACTGTATCAATCAGACTATAAAAGTTTAAGGTTACACATAGTATTGTGTGTTGGTACATTTCATCTGGCTGGCAAATGTTATAGGAGTGTTTTTAACTAAATGCATAGCATCAATACAGGGGGTCAATTACATCTTACAATATTTCGATATGTTAGGTTAAGTTTATGGTTATCTACTCAAGAGTAGATGCCCACTTGTACTTGTTCATACCATCAATATTGAGAAAGTGGAATCACATCTCCAACGAAAGAAAAATACTGAGGTCTATGGAATCTTCATAGTTGCACTTGAGAGTACTAGTGTGAAATTAATTGTTTCATTTCTATTTTGTTTCTCAGTTTAATGAAGCAATAATAATAATAATAATAATAATAATAATAATAATAATAATAATAATAATAATAATAATAATAATAATAATAATAATAATAATAATAATATGATTATTATATATATTATTATTATTATTATTATTATTATTATTATTATTATTATTATTATTATTATTATTATTATTATTATTATTATTATTATTATTATTATTATTATTATTATTGTTATCATTATATTATTATTATTATTATTATTATTATATTATTATTATTTATATTATTATTATTTTATTATTATTATTATTATTATTATTATTATTTTTATTATTATTATTATATATTATTATCATTATGAGTATTATTATCAAAATAGTTAACTGTGCTTTTTTTGGGCATTCGGAAAATGCGTTACTTATCATTTCATAGCTTCTCACCTTTATCACAGGAAAAACAATTGGTGATGGCACATCACAGTCACAAACACTACCGTAACCTTCCACTTTACCACAAAACGCTTTTCTCCGTAAGCCTTCTTCATTATCCGGCCATTTACAGTCACCTAAATTATTTTTTAAGGAAATTATTTACTGTTACAAGTAAAATAAAAATATATTACTCGCTTGGTACTTTAAAAAATATTATTCAATCTCTGTCTCAGATAGAAACACTCTCACAGAACAAAACTGCAGTTTCCGGATTGCCATTTGTCTAATGTCTAGAGTATATAAATCAAGTATTGCCTTTAACATGCAGCACCAAAAAAAAAAGTAAAAATACGGAAAAATGACATAGACAAATAAATCACAGTGATTATATTTGAGGTACTCTTAAAGAAATGGATACTATTGCCAGAGGGTAAATTGTAATATGAAAAGCAAAATCGGTGTATTATATATTTCATATCTCAGGTGTATCTCAAAAATTTTAAAAATAATCTTTATCAATCAGTAATTAAAGCATAATTGAAAAGTATACTGGATACTCCAAGAATTTCACCATGGAGTAAATGATAGAACAGCATTAACGATATCGTGTATTCTGAACTTCATGACATCTATTTTATAAAAATGTGATTTAAAGATTATCAAAGTCAGTATATTTGTTGGGTTTTTGTTTTTATAATGAACATCTGCATTGCAATAATTAATTGAAACTGAATTATAAATCCCTATCAAATATTTCAAGGAGTGAAAAATGTTTTGGACAGTGGGCTCAACCGTTTTGGTAATGAAATCCATCTTAAAATAACCAAAAAACATAACTTTAACAACATACCTGCAGATTCAGAGAGATGAGCGTTTACTTTGAGCGCTGCTTTCTCTGCCCATTCCAAGGATTTGGGGGCTTTACTTAGAGTCTCGCCCAACGTTATGCCTGAATGATATGAACCATACATATTAATAACTTAAAAGAACATCAAAGATAATAACCCATGGTGTTAGGGACAAATCTGAACAAACTTTGAGAAAACAATATTATCAGGACTTAACAAATAATTTCTGGTAATCAAGCTTAGAAATGTGAAGGGGAACATAATAAAACAATGAATAAAGTGAACCGAATGATAAGATTTATTTCACTTACTGACATGAATTGTATTTTTATTGTAAAGCACTTTGAGATGCAATTGTATAGAAAGCTCAGATATAAGGACAGTGTCTATTACCATCATATCCAGCAAGATCAAATAAATTAGATAAGATTTAAAACCCATAGTTAGACAAAGCACTGATGGTTAAGATGGTACCGTCTGCTTTATGGTCAAAGTCAAAAACAATTTGAAAACGTATATAGTCCAGATTGTCTGGTAGTTTTTTACCCTGAAAAGAAGCTGAACGGGCATGCAAGTGTGATGGATTGGGAATTTAACTTGCTGAGTACATGCAAATTGCATGGAAGTTAAATGTATGCAATAAAAAGAAAGAGGGACATATAAAGTTTTAGCAAGCAATGGTTCCTCTATGTCCAGGGAATATTTGTATCCAAATCATCACCATCAATATCTCAGAATCATTATGCTTAAATCTTTGATGATTATTTTTTTCCGAGATATGTGACTAGGACTTTTAAGTACATCAATAGGCATATTGTGAATGTCTTCATCATAATGCTGTCTGGATATACAAGTGCTAAATTAGTATCCTTTTTCTTGCATTGCCAAAGTAAATTAAAGCTGATTTCTGATGCTGGTCACAAAATCCACAGTCCTCCAAAGGTCATTGTCATTGCCATAGAGTTTTGTAGTGATATCTGAGTCTCAAGACCAACACCTGTTTCTATCAGCATCAATTCATTATATCAACATTATACATCTGTCAGATATCAATCGAGAAAATAAAATCGAACTGTCAACATCATTTACCTCCTTTGATGCACACAAAAGCCCACATGTCTCTGTAGTAAAGATTTCCAATTTTCTGGCTTCCCAAACTCCTTAGCAGTTGGCGAGCAGGTTCCTTGAGAGAAAATGAACCCTCATCCTTAAAAAAAAAAAACAACATTATATGGAGGAGTTAAACTATTTCACTGGAAAAAGATTATCGACCATCAAAGGCTGCACAAAAATGAATCAAATTATGGTAATAGGAGTAGAAAAAAATTCAACCTCCATCTATAAATGTTTGATAAAACACTGAAATTACTAAATAAAAGGGCCTAAAGACGTTCGTCCAAAAGCTTGTGTAAAAGGAATGTTGGAGTTAACAATATTGCTCTTTTATTTAAATTGTTTTCCTCCTATAAAAGATTTTTTGAGCTTCACGCATATGGATTATACCTTGATAGCAAAGACAAGAATCCTTCCATTAGAGACCATGTTGATAAAGAGAGCCATGGCATCATCTTCAAATGGGCTATAGGTATCAAAAGACCTCTTGGACATAACACTCCCCTGTGAAAAATATAAAGTAAAAATCAAAGTATGACGCTGAGTGAAAAAGTCACGGGACTGCTTATTACTTTAAAACAAATTGAATCAATACCAAGCATCATACCTCAAATTAAAGCTTAGCATCAGCCGAGTAGAAAGCTACTTCTTCGCATAGTTTCTGCCTCTCTCGATAGCGACAGTCCACCATTTTGTAAGGGCATGTATCATGTCCTTGTAAAACTAAGTTAACTGAACTTTGGCTTCTTCATCATCTTCAAAGCAATGTCCCCTCATTGCCACTTCAGTGGACCAAAAAGATGAAAGTCAGAAGATGTAAAGTCTGGTGAATAAGGAGGGTGAGACAGTGTTGTCCATCAAAATGATGCGATTTACCTCCCTTTTCCTAGCACTTGTGTGTGGATGGACGGACATTTTCATGATGAAACAGTGCTCGTTCCATCTCCAAATCTGGTTTAACTTGACGAATTATTGCTTTCAGTTGCTCCAGAGACTATATGTACTGTTCAGAGTTGACAATGGCTGCTCCCTGTGGTTAGGAAATCAACTGCAATTACACCTCTAATGTCCCAAAACACTGTTGGCATAAGTTTCCCAGCTGATTTCTTAGCTTTAATGTTTTTGGTGTTTGGGGAAGAGGGATGTCGCCATTCCAATGATTGTCTCTTTGACTCAGGTTCTTATGATGAACCAAGGTTTCATGTCAAGTGATTTTTCTACTGAGAAAGCTGCCATCTCTCCCAATAAGCCAGGGGTAAACTTGGAACAACAAATCACCCCTTCCCGCTTGTGATCAACTACCTAGGCACCCAATGAGCACAGAGATCAAGGATTTGACGAGTTGATGAGCACTTCCATGACTGATTTCAAGGTCTCCTGCTATCTCATCAAGAGATATTCTTCTGTCAGATTTGACCAAAGCTTCTGTCTTTATTTGATTCATTGAGTTGACACTGCTTGGATGGAGGCCATCACATGGTCTATCAGATAAAGGCATGGTTGAGGGGGTGTAAGATAAAATGTTGGATTGCATCTCATTTTCTTCTAAATGATAAGATATACATTCAGCCAACTAAAAAATACTGTCTCTACCTAATGCTTGAGCTTTATAAACTTTCTCAAGGCATTTGAAAATGTAACTCGAGATTTGTTCCTTGAAAACGAGACATTCAATTACAGCTCTCTGTTGCTGACGGATATCTATGGGACCAGCCATTTTGAACAACTAAAATTTTGTCAAAATTTGACGGAAACAAAATTTTCTAATTTTGGTTTCAGGGGTACATGTGTAAGTTTAATTGAACCAAATATGACATCAAATTAAAAAGGAAAGAACTCAGTAGGACATTTGTCCCATTACTTTTGACTCAGCCTCATAAAGTTCCATTTAGTCCCTTCCCAATGAAAAATTTGTCTAAAAACCTATTTCAAAAGATGACAGATGACATTAGCCACCATGTAATGATGCAAAGAAAGTAACAGCGTTTAAGTTATTTGCTCAAAGAAAAAAATGAAATACATGCCAAAAGCAGCACCCAGATTCAAGTCCTGAGAACAGGATGAGGCTAAACTCTTTGAATGTTCCACAAATTATTCACATGGTAATTATATAAAGGTAGAAGAGACGGCAAGAGCTTATCTATTTCTGAATATTCCAAAGAGCAGGAACAGGATCCTCTTTTTCCACAATATTTTACTTAATTCGATAGAGTTCCTTATAACACCTAAGATAATCTACATCACATTTCCACTCCAGGATTAATGCAACACCTAATGCTCTTTCCTAATTGGCTGACTGTTACCCTTCTGATTGAGTTCTCTTACCGTAGCTTGGTTGAGGACAATTATATTGATACCTCTGTCTTTATCTTTATCTGCCTGGTGTAAGACCTGAAAAAAAAGGAAACCGATGAAGTTTAGAAATAATTCATTAATTCAAATTCAGACAAATAATTCGCTTCTCTGCCAAACAAAAAGTATCACACTTGCTCTTGAAACCTCTTCAAGTATGTTATCTTATTGTTATATTTTCAACTCAATTCTTATTTTCTGTTACTAATTGTGTGGATGAAGGGTCCAAGCTAGAAACATTTCTCATCGTTAAATTCTTCAAAATCTATTTATGGCTTTTCTTAAGTTTTGTCTCAGTCAGGCCGTTATTGGTTTCAAACAATGCAGTATTTTTGGTGATAATATAAAGAAAGCATATGAAAATTGGCATTTGTAAAAAAGGAGAACATACTCACTGTAGTTCCATCTACAGCAACAAACACGCTTTCTTTACTTGAGACAACATCAATGGTGATGGAAGATTGGCCAACCTGATGCATTTTCTTGACTGTTTCATAATCTGATCAGTGTAATGGAGTGGTGAAAGTGATGGAAATGATGATGATGATGATGATGATGATGATGATGATGATGATGATGATGATGATGATGATTATTATTATCATTATTATTATTACTATTATTATTATTGTTATTATTATCATTATTAATGATAACAGTGATGATAATGCCAAGGACGACTATGACTAAGATAATAATGATTATCATCATCATCATCATCATCATCATCATCATTATTATACTATTATTATTATTATTATTATTATTATTATTATTATTTATTATTATTATTATTATTATTATTATTATATTATTATTATTAGAATTATTATTATTACTATCAAAGTTAATGATAACAGCGATGATGATGCCAAGGACGACTATGACAATAATGATGATGATGATGACGATGATGATGAAGATGATGATGATTTTAAAGGGTGTTTTCAAAACAGACCTTTGTCCGACAATTTCTTGCTAGTGTCGAATATATAAAGCAGATTAATAACAGCTGTGATGATTAAAACCCCTAATAGGCCAGCCTGTAGATAAAACAAAGTAAAATCAAGCTTTATCATTGTCTTTAGTAAGTTCTTATTTCTGACATCGTGGAATGACCATGCTTTAGCAGAAAACAAACACTACAATATTTACCAGTCGTCAGAAATATAATATATACCATGGTTGTGACATCAGAGGCTCATTGATATGAAATGTCTTGTAAAAATGTCAACTAATGGTGAGTGTGGCCAGTGACTGAATGGCTGACATTGATCCCTAAATCTCTAAGCCCGGCATTGTGCTATGTGTGAGGCATTTCATATAGCCTACGTTACCACCCAACTCAGGGCTGAACTAGTACCTGGCATTGACAGATGTTGTAAGAGTGCTAATACAAAATGGATGCATAACAAGTGGCTTGTATTGTATGAGATGGAAATTTGGTTTCATCTGACTTGGGAAGAGTTATAAATGAAGCACATCTCAAAAAGCACGTAGAAATCATTTTGACATGTTCGTGTGTTGAAGTTCTTAAATAGGCTCTTAACACAGTTCTAAAGTAACGAAATGTGGTGCCGTGATTTTTTTTGCATGCGGGCTTAACGAATGCTCAGATTTACATTGTTTTCCACATTTCATGAACTGTTCTCACCTACAACGGTTTATCATTTGCTTGCAATACTTTCGATGATTTGTATATATAGCTTGACCTAAATAAAAAGATTTTATGACCTCTGTCTAATAGTAATAATGAGTCACTCATAATAAATACATATAAACAATTAACTGTGTATGAGGATTATGGTAAGGATTTTATATAAACTTTTGAAAACGTACTTTAAAGAATTTTCGTATACATCTACCACTGGCCAAATAGGAGACCGCCCTGGTCCCTGAGACAGTTGACGCCTTCATCCAGGGCTTAGGGTAAAATGGTTTGGCTTTCGGGTTGGGAATCCAGTCATCCATTGTATGCCTGCTCCCTCTCTGAAAAAAAGACAACACATAATCTTGGATGGACACTTGTTAGTTTGTTGTTAGGTTACTCTTGTAGGTCATATCAACATCTGGGAATGAGGAGGATGAAAGGAAGGTTAAAAGGTTATAGATATTGGGTTTATTAGTGCTCAGATAAAAAGACAAAAAGAGTAGTTGGATGGTGACGTTGATAGTTGATATTTCGTCTCTCTCCTCTTCCTCCTCATTTCCTCCACCACCTCCTCTTTCCGAGATGGATACGTGAATATAAACCAACTTAACTCAGCCACATGGAGTAAATGCGAATTTTAATGATTTTTTTATTTTTATTTGTATACAAATAATAAAAGTGTTTTGTATAAGGGGAATAAATCAAAATACAAAACACTTTTATTATCTGTATACAAATAAAAATTTTAAAATCATTAAAATTCGTATTATATATAATGCATCAAAACGACACTCGGGAGTATTCATTGGAAACTGACACAGACAAATAAATGCTTTTGTAGTTATTTAAAGGTGTTCATAAGTCTATGACTAACTGTAGGAAGCCTATATTAAGTAAACCAGATAAAATGAAACGATTTTAAACAATAGAAAATATCTCATAACCTTCACCAAGAGCTAAACGTTTTCTTACCAATTAAATAATCTGTTAATAAATCGCCCATAACCCAAAACATGACAATGACACATTGAAAGAGATCAAAAGGGCTGAAAAAACCCTCAAAAAAGCAACAACAAAAAGGCTGAACAGACACCTGGTATAATGTTATTATCGCTAGTTAACACAACTGACCGGTCCATCATCAAATGTTAAAGTAATGCAAGGCGTAGATGACCGTCTACAACGAATTAAGTTATCCATCAGTCACTATCAACAACAAGGCGTGTATTTAAAGAGGAAAAGAACAGCATGATCACACAACTTATAGTCCTCAAACAGGTTTCATGGCAGCTTGAACAACATGCGAGAAAAATTTTTACTTGTAACTAAAACGCAGATACCCAAATTAGCTCGAGATGAATCGTCTAAACGAATATATTAAAACCGATTAATTATGTACACAAAATACTATATAAATTGTCCTGGTACCTTCGTAAAAACGGTCAATTGAAACGACAACCTCGGTAAGAAACTATAACATCAAAAGTTAATGTAAAAACGCGGCTTCCCTCAACCCTTAACAATAAGAACCGTGTTGCGATGTTATGGCTGTGCAGTTGGCATCAATAGATCTATTATAAAATCCCTCAATAAGCAATAAAAGGTCCATTTGTTGTGTCGCAAATACGAGTATATATAATTCATTGCTGGCTTTAGAGCTTTATTTATAGATCACATGGAAGTTGGGAGCTAGCATTTTAAGATCGTAAAAATTATAAAATCTGGGTCAGGTTCTTCTTTTTGACACAGTATATCACGTGTGTATTGACCGTTTTAGAAAGTATATAACACATCAAAACATCAAACGTGTTCCTTTCCCTTTAACCATAATCAAATCATAACACATCTATTAGATATTACGAGATAGCGTTTTGAGTAATAACGAGGAGAAATGCAGTTACGGCAATCTTTATCAGAAATCGTGGTGATTTTTTCTTGGTCACAAAAAAGCGGTACCACAGAGTAGAGTAGGCCCACTTAGCGGTATTTAACAACAAAGTCAATAACATAACTGGGATATTTATGGAATTCACGTTAAAGTGAGATTCTAATTTATATTATATGTACGGGAAAAAATCTGCCGATTTTATCAAAATAAAATAAAGGCCGTGGTGAACCGCGTTACCGATCATGTCCCATCGGTACTCGAGCTCCAACAGTCGACATCTCTTATAAGGATATGAAATATTGAAATCTAGCTGCATTTTAAGCTTATAAATTTATTCAGCATTGTTCTGTTGGGTCTCAAAACATCGTTTCAATGTCATTTCAATGGCATTCTACTCTTTGAGTTTGAGAGCTTTGCCGCTTCCTTACTGGTCATTCAACCGTCAAGATATATCTCAATACTGAGAGGGGAAAATGTTCATGTCACGGTGTATGTTTGCCACGGTTGTACTTTACATTTTTGTAACGTTCCCGTCACACTAGTTCGTTTCAACTTTATAATTTAATTTGAGTGAAGTTAATGGAAATCCGATTGGAATTGAGCTAGTTTAAGGCACAATAAACTTTGTTATGATATATGAATTAAACTTTATCTCTAAAAATCTGCAAGTGAATTTATTTGTCCGTGACATACTTAGTCAATCATTCATGTCATTTTAAAATGCAACACGCCCATATCTGATGGATCTTAACATTTCTTCCAGTTTTTCCAGCGTGAATGATCGAATCGGCCTTTATTATTAGCATGGAACTTCGAAGTTCTTACAGTGTACACTATTTCTGCCACGAAACTTAAGTATATATGGGTCTTTCCGATGATTGTCTTCCTTCAGCGACACTCGTTAACTGTTCTTCGCGTCTTATGTTACGTGAATCACAAAACAAAATGTTATATTTAGAAGTATTAAAACTAATCTCCATTGTGAAAGCTTGAAATTAATGTGGGTGAGTATTAGTGTCTATCGTATGGGAAATGAGTAACTGCTTTCCATATTTTATCAAGATTTCACTACACCGCTCTTTTTCTTTCTTTTTTTTTTTTAATTACGTTACTGTTTTCTTTTCAAGGTCGATTATAATTGCCAAACGGGAAAAAATGAGGTCAATTAGGGGCTGCTCGGCTTCTGGCTACCACAGATATGACGACGGCCACATTGCCGCTTACGGACAATCTTTGCACGATGAATGTTTGATTTTTGTTCATTTTTTGATATTTTGGTTCTCTGTTTTGATACTTCCAAAATTAATGAATGTCACAGTAAAATGCATCACGATCGTGTCATGTTCATAGCATGCATCACATTTTCTGAATCGTTGAATTGCTTTAACCCCAGTCATTATGAGAGTAACTCTTAAATGTTAACATTTTTAAAAGTGAAGAACGATTAATTGCGGTTTTATTCAATCACTTACCGAACATCGTTTTTTGGTTATTTTATACATATGAAACAGACCCTCGCCGGAATCTTAGTCATTTGTTAAACGTAACGTGCGTCACTTTTTCTGACTAAATCTCGTTAACTGATAATCAAATAACTGTTCAATTTTTTTTTTTCAGGATTATGTAAAATGTTCTTAGTCAGGTTTCATAGTCATCGGTTACAGCACCATAGTTTGGGATTTTTCCTCTTTACGGTGTATAAAAAACGAAGGGTCTAGGATGAGTGAACATTTTGGTGTTTTACTTTTACATTAACTTAACAATATCATACACCGTGAATTCAGTTGTGATTATGATCACTGAACTCGGCCACAGGGTGGCATTTCACGACAGTCGTATGCACTATTCACTAACATTGCCACCCCGGGTTCAAAATGACAAAGCAAATTGTGCACTTTTGTACACACTTGACATCAACAAAATTGTTACAATTTAACAGTTGAAAGCCAGAGGCATGGCTTGCTGTTGTGATTTCTACATTCATAAAAACTTATTTTAAAAAAATATGGATTAACTCACTCAACCCTAACACCGACTATATCCGTAGTATACCCCGGGCTACTTTTACCCCATGCCTATTTCTTTATTACCTTTTTCTGAGACAAATTATAGGCGTAGTATCAAAGCTGATGTTCTTAATGTTTACATGTTAACGGTAGTTGAATAAAACTACCTATGCACATGCCCATTTTTAATACATATTTTTTCCAACTTTAAAAAGTAGCAAAAATCTCTAGGATTGAGTGAGTTAAACATGCAAATTAGTCACAATGAGAAAAATTTACAAGTTTTTCTCTAGAGAGGCGAAGCATGCGGCAAACAGCAATATGATCTGGCACACAACCAGGAATCCATAGGGAAGAGGTCAAATTTATAATTATGTCATCTTAATTATTCATCTCTTGTATTCTGATACAGCGGTTCCTTTGAAAGATTATACTCTACAAAACTTACACATGGAATCTAGTGTTAAAGAAGTTTAGATTCAGTGATATTTTACATTGGTACATTCAAAGCGCCCGTCAGTGAACATAATTCATGAAAAGATCAAAGGAATTCGGCATTGTGAATAAATTGTTTGGTCAATCACTATCGGTTTTTAAAATTCGTTAAGCCCGCATGCAAAAAAATCACGGCACCACATTTCGTTACTTTGGAGGAATATGCAGTATTCCGTGCGCACGGGGCTTGGAAACTACTACTACTACTACTACTACTACTACTACTACTACTACTACTACTACTACTACTACTACTACTACTACTACTACTACTACTACTTCTACTACTACTACAACAACAGTCCACTCCGGATAATCGCAACACTTGGGTATCAGCAAAAATGTTGCGATTAACTGAAGTTGAGATTCCGGTCCACTATTGCAACATATTCCCTCTGAGTTTACAAAGGCTTGGGACTGTGCATGGCCTCATGGGTACTTTGGTAACCGTCCATTTGGCCCTCCAGCAGGGAGCTGATACATGGCCTAGTGGCTGTGACCCGATTTTTTTTTTTACTTTAGAGTGATGGGTCTCAGAAAAAGTTCCATTATGGATGGATTTTAATGATGTATGTCTTATTTACTTCGGGAGGAATTACTCTATCGTTTGGTGTAGTTTATTTTTAAATCAATGACAATTTAGTATATCTTTTGATTGTGAATAAAATAGGGCATAATTCAGCTTTGGATAATTAGAAACTGAGAAATTGGTAAATCAGAATTTCATGACGGCACGTGGATTTAACATCTTAACTTTTAAATAAAATTAAATTCATGGCAAAGCTGTATACTGCATCCATGAAATTTGTTCCAGCAAAATCCTTACTCAAATCTTAGCGGCCATTTTAGGCCAGTTTTGAAATCCAAAGGGTGGTTACTACCGGAAATGCAACAGTTTCAGGTCACGAAGTCCGTCAGTAAATAACAAAGGCAAATAGAAGACCATTTTTCAGCTTTTAAACCAACATAACTTTTCTTCTGCTTATCTGATTTTCACATTTTTCGTATCATTAGAATCGTGTTGAAAAGCACTTTATAATGATATAGGTTTCATTGAGCGCAATCCAATTTGAATTTTTTTACCAAAGTACCTGTGCTTTATTATGTTTTTCAACTTTCTTTAGTGTGTGCGTGCGTGTTTTGCTTTTTAAAATCTTTTTCTTTTCTTTTTATGTTTGTAAAGTCCATCATTTTCCTTTGTGTTTGGCATCACTCATTTCCCTAAGAAGGCATCAAGGGTCGTCAGTTTTTTTTGCTGAGGCTAGATGTTTATAATAATGGAAGCAAATCGGTTAAATATTCTTCTTGAATGAGGCAATAGAAATTTATCATGGGGTCACATTTGACTGCAAAGACCCATACTGCAAAGCCCGCCCTCTTTTGTCTCTAATAGGTTGGTGACACACTACGGTAGCATTTAACCCCGCCCACTCTCGATCCTTCAACCTGTCATGATGAAATTTAATCATGAAATTTTGTTTTATTGATTTCTTGAATTTAATAATAATAATAATAATAATAATAATAATAATAATAATAATAATAATAATAATAATAATAATAATAATAATAATAATAATAATAATAAAAAATAATAATAATAATAATAATAAATGGCATTTATATAGCGCTTTACCCCGTTGTCACAGGCTCTAAGCGCTTTACAGTGATATAAAACAAAACATATTACAGTGAGACAAGTGTGAAGGAAACGTGATACGAATTCAATTTAACAACAACAAAACATGAAAATAATATTGCAACATTATGACGTAAAAAGTACAAATCTTATAGGCAACTCTTTTTTCCACAGGAAGCCAATGTAACTCACGGAGAAGAAGAGTTGCTGACGGGTATTTTTTGTTATTGCGTACAATGAGCCTGGCTGCGTTATTTTGAGCAACCTGAAGTTTGCTAATTTTGTCTTTAGCTAAATTCGCCCAAAGGGAGTTACAATAGTCCAATTTAGATAAAACCGGGAATTAATTAAAAGTTCTGCTATATGCTTCGGTATTAAATTACGAATTTTGCTTATTTTTTTTTTCATTTCTATGTACATAGATTGTATGGTGTTATTCACGTGGCTTGTCATGGAAAGATCTTTATCAATGATGACGCCAATTTACCAGTTTTCAAGGAATAAAATTTGTTGCGATTAACCGAAGTTTGTTGCGATTAACAAGTGACTTTTATATAGAATTAATTGCGTTTCTTGGGAAAAGTTGCGATCAACCGAGTTGCGATTATCCGGAGTGGACTGCACTACTACTACTACTGTTGCCACCGCCCGAGTCATCACCGATCCCCTCCTATTATAACATTTATTAATAGTAAATGCATTCACCCAAACACACATCCACACACAAACACATATATACACACACACACACACACACACACACACAATGGAACTAATCCATACTTCATTAATGCCTGACCTGGCCTATACAATTGTAAATAAATAAGTAATAACAAACCCTTCTGGACACACAATGAAGCTTTCATGAAATTATCAGCGATCAAGCCTGGCGTATTCACGTATTCATCGTTCAATCGGAGATTGGTTCGATAACCAATTAATTTTAGCACAGGCAGTCGTGTTTTCGCTATTCCTCTGTCTTTAAAAAAAAATGACTTTAAAGATCAAAAAGTAACAAAATGATAAAACGTAATACACTTATACACGAAGTTGACGTCACTCGGGTCTTTGTTACTGCTTTTTGCCATCCGCGTTTATGAGTAATTCTCACTAAACTATATTAACCAGACAATAAACGTTTAATGTTACACATAGTTTTGTGTGTTGGTCCGTTATACTTCCGGATGACAATGTTGTGAGATTCTAATCCAAGCGCATACTATCTACACATTGATTAAGCCTTGTGTTGCCACACATACGCACACACACACACACACACACACACACACAAGCACCATCAGAGCTGGAGAAATGAGACTATAGCAGCCTCAATTTGCCAATAATATTCCTTAAACCAAAACTCAGGTGTATTGTGAAACGAGCTACTGATAACTTGAAACTGACTTGTTTGATTGCTCGGCAGACTTTGATTATGTCTTCTTTTTCTTTTCAACAAGTGGAGATAAGGGGTACAATATATAAAATGTAAAATAAAATGGTAATTTTAAAAATATATAAGCGACAACGAATCAAGAAAAATAAACTCGATTCGTGAACAGTCGAGCACTCTTTCCGTACGAAATCAATTTATTAGCAAATAATAAGAATTATTTCCAATTGCGAATGATAATGTTAGGTTAAGAAATCAAAAGCTACAATAGACACTTAGATAGCCACGCCTCTCGGACAGTCGTCAAAGTGTAAACAATGGCAGTGATTGGTTAACATAACAAACTACACAGGATTTACTATCGATGGTATGTGTCTACGTAAAACACCCACAGTTCTACTGCTTGATCAGTGGCACAAATACAGAAAACTGTTTAAATTCAAACGTCTATAAGATGATCGATAAAAAATAGTGTGATAACTAGTGATCCATTTGGCGGTATAAAAACAATAACAATGATCAGAGAGAGAGGTCGATTTCATTCAAGTTATTGTTTATAAACAACCAACTATGCTTGTCCGACCACGTGTGAAGTAGTAGTCGTAGTAATAGTAGTACGTAGTAGTAACGGGAGGAGGAGAAATAAAGCGACGGAGATGCAGAATGTATGTAATGTATAGAAACACTCGTAGTCGGGGGGGGGGGGGGGGGGGGCTTTAAATATTTGGAATATGATGAATATGTATTAAGATTAAGTAGGGAAACAATGAAAACATAGGGATGAATAAATGAGGTTACGAATCTAAGTTAAACCCAATTAAATTTGTCAATTTGACTTACTATTAAACTGGCAAAGAATGATTTCAATTCCATCTAAAACGAAAAGACTCCCACTTCTCAATGTTCTGTCTTTAACTCAGAATAATATACTTCCTAAACCAATGTTTTAAGCGCTGCATCCCACAGTCTAATGCGCTAAAGACGAATACAGCTATGGATTTCGATCCCTGCAAAAATCAATAAGACGCTTCAGTGTAATCAAAATAAAATATTCATCCTTCTAACCACTCACTTTAATCACGCGATGTGACCGATTCCATTGTACAAGTACAATCATTTGTGTGGTCTTTCTTTGTAAAGTCGTTACGGTATTGAAAAGGACAAAAGGTCTGATTTTAGAACGGGCTCGTCGTTAATGTTAATGTAGTGCCAATTCCATTAGGCATAGAAATTCTAAATCATGTACTCATATCGCAGGGTGTCCTGGGTTTTTTTTTTTTTTTTGTTTTTTTTTACGTTTTTTTTTTAATATATATATATATATTTATTTTTTTTTTTTTTTTTTGTGGGGGGGGGGGGTCGGGAGAGCTTGTGACTTGCCCAATTTATAGATAGTGTGCGCTTGACTTAGAAGCTCCCAACATTGCCATCCGGGAGTATAACGGACCAACACATAAAATTATGCGAGTAACCTTAAACGTTTATGGTCTCGTTAATACAGTTTCGTGAGAATTACTCATAACCGCGGATGGCAAAAAGCAATAACAAAGACCCGAGTGACGTCAACTTCGTTCTATCTATAGCATTCAAAGATGGAAATTGTGCACCTTTCTATGATCTTTCCACATTTGTCGCAACTGCATATTGTTTGCTCACAATGGAAAGGCATAGCTGTTTTTCAAATACTTTTAGGGTTTTTATTTTAAGTCGAGGGATTTTTGGATCCTTTGACATTAAGGAAGGAAGGGTGGGGGAGTGGATTTTTTTGTTTGTTGCTTTAGGTCTCTTCCAACACAATTGAGGTTATATGAGAGACCGCTGAAACAAAAAAACAAGCAATCTAACAAAAATAGTACAAATGTAAATCAAAATCATAACCTAAAGATATCATAAGCTAAATTATAAATAACCAAGAACAAACAGGCAGAAGATTTACAGAAAAAAAATTTATCCCCTGTCAAAAATACAATCACAAACCAAAGAAGCAGGACAGGCTAGTAAAGAGAAGAAGAAACGACATCACTATCGGATCGTACACCCATGCAAACATCATAGGTATATGATTCAAGGGTGATGCTCCCATCCAACCACCGCGGGGAGTGGATTAATTCCTTATTTAATCCTGGAGTCCAAATGAACCCAGTTACAAATTAATTACGTGAAAGACGGAGGGAGGATAAGCAGTGTTATGACTGGACCAAAGCGACCACACCAGATAGCAGAGTGACGAAAAATACACATTATGTATAGTTTAAATACTTTAATAAGTGTAATTAAATACACCATACGATTGAGAGTGATCTGCACTTATTTGTACACATCGATTGAGAGACAAATGAGGTTGGATACGCCTACCACACCTGATAATTAATGTCTCCAATTCCAATGAGTTAAATTCTCTGATGGGATTGTTTGGTTTTTTTTTTCTTCTTTTTAAAAAAAGGGTTTTACGGCGCTTGCGACACATTTAGGTCATTTCAGCGCCAGTAAAAAGGAAGAAAATGGGATAGTCAATAAAGTTATAGATTTACAATTGAAAGCAGACTAGAAAAAGTAAGACAAACAGGAAGGTTCAAATAGGGAACAGATGTAGATTCCAAGAGCACACTATCACTATCACTATCAGTGTACTTAGTTTGAGATCACTCAAAAGTCTCATCCAGACACAAGCACAGGTCCTCACTAAAACGAATACGCTCAAATGTTTACATACCAATATAATTAGAACAAAAATATGTGACAGTACAAAAGAGATGGTTTACAAGGAAATACTAACATCTCCCAAAACTTTAACTATACATTTGACTGTTTCCATCCCAGTCTAGGACTCCGGCCAGGGCTGGGACAAAACTAAGTAATCCTATTCCAAGACAAAGGCAGGAAGCAACTCGGAAAACACATATAAGGGGATAGAAGACCCCACCCAGTCTGATGGGATTCACACCCAAAAAAAAAAAATTAGACACCAATAGAGATATGAACTCCAATGAAAAGTAATTCCTAGACTACGTGAGATGGGCACCAGTGTAGAACGAGCCCAGAACTATGGAAGTTGAATGGCCAAGACATATTGTTCCATGTTTAATCCTCACCGGTGTCCTATAGAGATAGTCTCGGGTTCACTCTCCACTGGATGTCTTACTCCGTATCCCTGGGTCATTCCCCAGTAGTGTCCATATCTCGTAGACCAAGGTTTATTCCCAACTTGTACCCACCTCCCCTGGTAGTGGGTTCAATCCCCACTGGTATCCACCTCTCATAGCCCTGGATTCACTCACTCCCCACTGGTATCCACTTCAGTGAGTCTCAGGTTCGCTCCCAATTTGATGTGCATCTACCATAGTCCCCACTCCCCACTTGTGTCCACCTCCGGGTTCAATTTCTACTCGTGACACCCCTCTTAGATGTGGGTTAATCTCTACTGGACAGAGCCTTGGGTTCACTCCTTAGTAGTGTCCACATCTCACCGTCTTACGCCACTTGTGTCTCATCCTATAGTCCTTTGATCGTTTCCCATTGGTGTTTACCCCCATTGTTCCGGATGCACTCCACACTGGTGTCCACCTCACATTCCCCATTGATTTCTACCTCCCATAGCCCCAGGTTCACACAATATTCACTTATATCCATATCTGAAGTCCAGGGTTTGCTCCTCATTGGTGTCCTTCCATTTTTTTAAATCCCAGGTTTACTGTCCACTTGTGTCCATCTCCCCTAATCCCAGGTTCAATCACCTCTGGTGTCGACCTCCCACGATCCCAGATTCAGTCCCCACGTTTGTCCACCCGGGGTATTACGGAGTAACTCTCCACTGGGTGTCTTCTTCCTCAGCCTTCGGCTCACTTCCCATTGGCCACATCTCACTGTCCCTTGTTCACTTGTCACTGGTGTCCACCCTAGACAGTTCTGGGTTCTCTCCCAACTGTTGCCCACCTACAATAGACTGGTTCACTCCCTACCGGGGTGGATTTCGATGGATTTCGGTATTCAGTAGTACCGTCTATCTGACCTACTCTATTTTTTTTTCCCGGGTCCCAGAGAACTATTTTGCCTTCGGGCCCATGAAAACTCATTGAACCTATGGAGCACAATGCCCATACGAGGATCTGTAGATCGATAAACTACAGACAAAGATGAGGAGGAAGAAGATGAAGAAGGAGGAGAAGGAGGAGGATGAGAAGAAAAAGAAAATGGTGACTGATGATGATTGTGATAATAGGAGAAGCGGAACAGCAGTTTTAAGAAGAAAAGTCATACTACCCATTTTTACAACTCGCGTCTTGTCCAGTTGTGACATACAATTTTGATTGTTACCCAGTCGAATCTAGCCTTAAATACTGGTATAAACTCCAGAGTAATCAACCCTATGGCTCTTAGAACTTGTTGCGAGAGGCATGATCGCCGATTTCTGAACTTGACTGCAACTCAACTATACAACAAACCCGGTACTTAATAATCTAGAGGCTGCGGCTATTCAAACTTAAATGCACATGTGGACAATCAACAAGTTATTGTTATTACGCATGTCTGAATATTCCCTCATCGCAGTATAGTATAGTTGTTTTTTGAAGTTATTGTTTGATTTTATTTTTTAATTTCAATTTATTTAAATTATTCACAATTCACATAAAATTAATGCACATAGCTGCCAACTTTTCAAAAATAAAATAAGGAACGCTCATTTGGCCTGGGGTGAGGGGACAACGTGTGCCCCCCCCCCCCCCCCCCCCCCCTTTCATCGAATCGCAACATATAAAAGTCAGCCTTTTTAATTACTATTACTAACACTAACAAGTTTGAGATAACAGAGGCCAGTCCAAAAGTTGCTAAATTATCGGGTTTAGTACCAGCACATTTTTCTTTTGTTTGTTTGTTGCTTTAGGTCTCTTCCAACACAATTGAGGTTATATGAGAGACCGCTGAAACAAAAAAACAAGCAATCTAACAAAAATAGTACAAATGTAAATCAAAATCATAACCTAAAGATATCATAAGCTAAATTATAAATAACCAAGAACAAACAGGCAGAAGATTTACAGAAAAAAAAAATATCCCCTGTCAAAAATACAATCACAAACCAAAGAAGCAGGATAGGCTAGTAATAGTAAAGAGAAGAAGAAACGACATCACTATCGGATCGTACACCCATGCGAACATCATAGGTATATATGATTCAAGGGTGATGCTCCCATCCAACCACCCGCTACCAGCACATTTGAATCGTTAAAATGACACTTTCCACAATGAGATCAAAATTTCAGAACAGACAATATAAAGAAAGAATTCAACTGCCTCAACTTTGATAAGGACCAATACACAAGAAGCACAATTGTAAAATAAATGAAATAACTTAAGATGGTTAGAAATGCATAACTGCCAACCCGGTATATCACTTGAGAGGGCGTTTTGGGGTAAAAATTAGGTGAGTTCAGATAAAGAGTAGACGATTGCATATATATGTTTTCTTTCATGCAACATAATGGTCTATAAGTAGTATACTATAATAGTAGTTATAGTAAAATGCACCTCTAAATATTAGAGAATTCCTACTTCTTTACTTTGACAAGATAAACACATCTAAAAATGGAGTATACTTATTTTTCTTGAACCTAAAACGTTACAAAAGCTTGCTTGAAAAAAAATAAATAATTAAAATCAGATGAAGATGTTTTTTAAAGGGATTAAATTTATATATTTCATAAATTAATAAAGGGAAATAATCATTGTCATGTTTGATCTATATAAGCAATTGATTTTCTGATTGAATTCCTTCCAATCAAAGATGTGGATTTAATTTTATTCTTAATTAAAATAATATTTGTAACAAATAGTGAAAGTATCAATACTGTCTTAGAATATTCAAAGTATATCGAGGCTAACATCCATATTCTATGGAAATCTCCAATACATTATGAAAGGTTTGAGTAAAATACAGGCGTCATATAAACGAATGAAACTTTTTTAATTGTTGAAAATCATTTATGATAGAGGCATAATTCAAATTAAAGAGCTACACAAATGGAGATTATGCTCTCACTGGACACCAATAATAATAATAATAATAATAATAATAATAACAATAATAGTAGTAGTAATAGTAATAATAATGGATCAATAATAATAATTCATTAGGCTCACATGTCTTTTTTACCACAAATTAGTCAAAAATTACAAAATACGGATTTTGAACTAAAAATAAGGACTTACAGACTCAGGAAGTCAAATACGGAACAAATCCGTTTTTAACGGAACGGTTGGCAGCTATGAATGCAAATAAAAGTAACAATAAATGATGTGTAGTAACTATCAATAGGTAATCTAAACTCACTTTATTTGATGTGAAAAAGGACCAAATCATCAAACAATGGGAAATCAAGTTAGATATTAAAAAGAAAAGGGTTCAAAAGTAACACGAAAGTCAGTCAATCTAACTGTGGTCTAAAGGATGGCTTTTCTAACATCTGTACATGACGTCCAAATAAAATCATGACAAAATAATATATATTCTTATAGTGTTAGACAGGCAACAATCCTCCTACAGTCCGAAGAAGGGATTGTTAGCTGAGTCAGTGTGATATGGGCAAAACAGAATTCATTCTAAACTCCTCTTTTATATCTATCAGTTTCACCCACTGCCCGCACAGTGTCTGCCTTGTGTTTGCGCACGCACATTGGAGTTTGAGTCTGCATTACCATTTCGTAATTCTATTGAATGACTGATAAGATTCACTTACCTACACACCTCAACGGGTGAAATGATTTCTGTCAGTTGTAGTAGTATGAGGTATCAAAGAAGGAAAAAAGTATAAGTCAAATTCAAGATGCACACAAATTCCACAAAATCAAAATAAAGCGAAATATCCACTAAATGTGCTCAAAATGCTTTACACCGGGACACCATTTTTTTTTTTACCTCTATTTATCTCTTTTCTTACTGGTATTGATTTTTAAAATCTCCTTTATTTTCTTAAAACTTATTTATTGATATATGTTAATTTATCATTGTTCTTCTTCTTACTACTTTTCTTTTATTATAATCTTCATTTTTATTTCTTTCATTTATTTGTCATTATCATTTTTATAATACATTTTCACAAGTACACTTTTACCATGCTTTATATTATATAATTATAATAATTAGATATTGTTGTCACAACATTAAACTTTAACAGAGTCAATGTGATCAGTGCAAAATTTTCTGAGCCATACTGTGATTTGTTGATTAATGTGCACAAAATTGTGTGCGAGAGGGAGTGAAAATGAAAGTTGAACGAACAAGAGTAAATGGGTTGTCAGGAAAAGAAAAGCTGGCAAAGAGGATAGATTTTGTCTGTGAATTGAATTTGATTTTTATTTCATGTAGATTAAACCCAAAGCTATTTCGACTCAATTCCTATTTTTTTCCTGACCTTTTATCCTATAACAGTGATTGGGTAGATGGGTCTGTTAGCTCTTGAAGAACGCATATTGTAATATGTATTTCTATTCCATTTGAGGAATCTCTAGCAATTTTTACTTTCTGTTTAGTGATACAGAAACCAAGGTTGTTTATTGGTAAAATTCTACACCAAGGCATGATATAGATCGGGGAAACTATAAGTCCTAGCGAAGAGACCACCAGACTGCCAAGAATGAAGCTTCTAGTGATGATAGTGAAAAAGTGAGTGGAAAATTCAAGGTTGGTGAGAGAGTTTAGGTGAAACCGCCTTATGCCAGATGTACGTCAAAGTGGGAAAAGGGTACTGTGACTGCAGTGAATTTGATTGACAATGTTAATGTTGATGGTATACCACAACACATATTGGATATACAGAGTGTTGTTGAAGCCGAAAGTGAAAACAATGTAGAGAACACCACCAGGCCGCAATAGGCGTTTGACATTCAGAGTTTGAGGGAAGGTGACGGTGAGGAAAGAGAAGGTGAAATGCAGAGATTGGAGGAAGATGGCATTGAGGAAAAAGTGGAGAAACAGGTTTCGGGCAACTTGGAGTGGAGGAAGAAGTGAATCCGTGTAGAGCAGAGCCAGAAGATGAAATTGGAAGAAGTTGGAGATTGAGACGGGTGGGGCCAAGGACGCTCAGGCCACCAGTTTGGCTCGAGGACTATGATATGATTGCTCACCGGATGATGAAATAGACAATTTGTAATAGACTAAGACAGTGTGATTTTTCGTTCAGGGGAGCGTATCAGTGTGGTTTGTTGATTGATGTGCACAAAATTGTGGGACTCTGTGCGAGAGGTGGTGTGAAAACGAAAGTTGAACAGGCAAGAGTGTCATGAGAGTCAAGAGAAGAAAAGCGGTAGAGAGGATAGATTTTGTCTGTGAACTGAATTTGATTGTTTTTTTCACAGGGATTAAACTACAAATAACTAGCACAACCTAACAGGTAACAGTAACAGTACCAGATATCGCTCTAACACTAACATTAACACTTACTATTACTAACGGTGCGACACCTAGCCTGCCTAAATGATAATGCCTACCCAAATTCTTAAATATGCCTACCTTTTATAAAACGGGAATCAATCTTTGTTTACTGTTTAAAATTAGACGACGGTCGAGAATAGGCGTGCAACATAATAGTTTTGAATACATGTGAAATATGTAATGTAAATGATGTAAAAGTAAACAGGTTTGTTTGGAATTGCTCCCATACGCGAGATAATACTAGGAAGTGTCTAGGGAGACCAAGATTTTGGTCTCCCAAGCCAAAATCGGCCAATTTGGCTAGGGAGACCAAGATTTTGGTCTCCCGGCGTAAAACTGTATTTATATAACTGTTTCTTTATGTTGAAGAGGTGAGTTTTTACTTCTATTTATTTATTGCTTGCCTGTTTGTCTTTGTTGCTGTTTTTGCTTAAAAAATTTTTTTCTTTATTTTTTTTTTTTTGGTTGGGGGGGGTATAATCACGCCAACAAATGTCAGAAAAGAGATGCAAGTTATCGGCCGGTCGCCCACACAATTTTTTTTTTTTACATATAAATTTATATACAAATAATCAAATAATAATAATTTTTAAAATCGAAATATAAAACCAGAAAATAGAAGTTGCATTGAAGGTAAAATAAGCTTTAGAAAGACCTTATTAAATGGAATGAATGGGATGAAGGTGGCTCTGTAGCGCAGTGGACAAGCTGTCACTGTCAGACTCCAACCTTGAAAGTACCGGGTTCGATTCCCATTGTTGACATTTTTTTTTTTGATTTACTTTGTTTTTGTTTGCTTTATTTTCTTTCTTTTTTTTTTTTTTTTTCAAAAACTTTTTATCATGTTTTTAAAAAGCTTCGATTTTAATTTTCTAAAATTATTTATTTGAGATCAGTATTTGTTTGCCATGTGTCTTTTTACTTTTGATTTTTTAAATTATTGTTATTATTCTTTAATCTATTATCATTGTACATCGGTAATCACTAAGCAGCGTGCTAAACTACAATCTAAAACTATTTAAAACTCATGGACGTATGCAGCAACATTTTCATTAATTTACCATAACCGCCAACGGAGGTGCATAAAACGGTGCGTTTTTGTACACCTCCAACGGAGGTGTATAAAAACGCCACCTATTATTTTCTCTCCGTGTCCAAAGAGGGCTCAGCATGCATTGTTATCTTATGTAAAACAAACTTGACAGTAAATATCTCAAGGTTTTGTTCTTGTTGCTTGTACGTATCTTTGATTTCCATTTCGTAATAGTAATAGCGTCATGATTTTTTCCGTTTTTACATAATTCTCCCACCACATCTGGCCCCGTGGTTTTATGCATTTTAAAAATGAAAGAACAACAAAAACATAAAGGAAAGCAATGAATAATAGAAGTAAAAACTCGCCTCTTTAACATAAAGAAACAGTTCCATAAACGAAAATCTTGGTCTCCCTAGCCAAATTGGCCGATTTTGGCTAGGGACTAGGGAGACCAAAATCTTGGTCTCCCTAGCCTCTACCATATCTAAACGAAATATTGCATCAAAGTGCTGAAAGAGAAAAAAAGAAGCCTTAACATTCGCTATTATACCCCACACGACGTCACTAACACAAGAAAAAACAACACACCACAGAAAAGGAACGAGACCTGCAGTGCTTCATCATATTCTCATGGACTAAAAATAAAATCAACAACAACAGCTGGGAATCGGGAACAAAAACAATCCAGAACACACAACAAATGCGTTCCTACACGATTTAACGGCCCTTCGCCTTCCCCCAATATGTATTTTTAAAACCTGATATTATATGTTAAAACACAAAAAGATCCCTTTTTCATCGTGTGAGTGCCTGCCTATGCTAAAAACATCCGACCATCAGTCAACAACAAGAACATCTTTCAATATATAGAATGTAAGAGGTTGCCAGATTATTTTTCAACAAAATGCCAGGGTAAGACTCAAAAAATGCCAAAACACTCAAAAAGATGCCAAAGTCTGTTGACTCCCACCCCACTAAGAAAACTACTCACTTTTGATAGACAATTTACTATCATATCCTGGTGGCTTGCGTGTTTTCTTTTCTTTTTCTTATATTTTTTTTTTTTTTTTTGAATTATACTAAATTTCCTGTTGGGGTAATTATTTACCTACTGACTACTAAGTGGAGTGCTAAACCACTACACCACGGTTGGATTTTAAGAATGAAAAGAAATGTGAAGATGTTTGTTTTTACGCGTTTAGAAATAATTAAGAAAAGGTGTCATTTGAAGTATAATATACAAGAAAAGAAAATGCCAAATGAAAATGCCAAATGCCAAATGATTTTTCTAATGCCAACGGTTTTCAAAAATGCCAGATTTTTGGAATCTGGCATTTAAAATGCCAAACTGGCAACCCTAGAATGTAAGTGGCAGGATCGGATGACAGTTGAGGCAGTAGCCTACTTCCTCATTCATAGTAAGGATGGTCAATGGTTGATACTACAATTGGTATCGACAATATTATTGGCATCAAATCCACTATCGAGAGATATTCGAGTCCTTACTAACTTCAAGCAAAAATACAAGAAGACATAGTATGCTAGGATCTTTACACCATCAATATTTGATTGAATTTTTTTTTAACGCCGTTTGGTATAGAGAAACTGGTTTGGCATGATGATGGAAATAAAGTTTGTTTGTTTTTCCGCTAAGGGTTTTTATTTGTGAGATCTTTTGTTATTTACTTTATTTAACTTTTGTTTTCTGTAGGATATGTATTAAAACTACTTTCGGGGAGTATCATCAAAACAATCGTTGATTAGAGGTGCTTTGCCCATTTTTCTTTTCTAAATGGTCATATGTAACAGTATAAATACATGCCCCTCCCTCCTCCCCCTTAAAAAAAAACAATTCAAAACAAAATCCAGCCAAACACAATTTCCAACATATGATTCTTTCTCTTTCCTTTTTTTTTTCTTCTGAGGCTTAAAATATGTGTCAATGTGGCTGAGAAGATAGTATACTGCAATTCCATCCAATAAAACAGTATTTGAACCTCGTTGTTAGTATCTCTGTATTGTTTCGTTTTGTTTTCCCTTTTGCAAGAAAAAAAAACAACACTGTTGCTATCTTACAACACTGAGCTCGGCCCGAGCCTGAGTTTATATTGGTCATTACTCGAGATAGACGCTAACTGAAATATCCCCCCTACGGACGAGTAAAGGGAATTCTATAATTATTATTGTTATCATTATTATCATTATTATTATTATTATTATTATTATTATTATTATTATTATTATTATTATTATTATTATTATTATTATTATTATTATTATTATTATTATTATTACGATTATTATTATCATTATGACTACTATTATGTTAATATTATTATTATCATATTAATATTAGAAGTGGTATTAGTAGCAGTAGTAGTACTAGTAGTAGTAGTAGTAGTAGTAGTAGTAGTAGTAGTAGTAGTAGCAGTAGTAGTCGTAGTAGTAGTAGTAGTAGTAGTAGTAGTAGTAGTAGTAGTAGCAGTATCCTTATTATTATTATTATTATTATTATTATTATTATTATTATTATTATTATTATTATTATTATTATTATTATTATTATTATTATATTATTATTATTATCATTATTATTATTTATTATTATTACAGTGCACTCTGGATACGTCGACGTTGCCTAAGTCGATTTTTACCCAAGTCGATTTTTTTTCTTGGTCCCTCCCCCTTCTTCCTATATAACATTAGTAAAAAATAAAAAAACTCCACATAAGTCGATGTCGCTTAAGTCGATGTTATTATCACTCATGACTACAATAAAATCACAAATAAACAAGTATTTACATTGGTTCAAAAAGCTACCAGTAAGAATTTTCAGAAGTTAAGAATATCCGCGAACGATTGGCGCACATCGATGTGATGTAGGTGCTTTGCCTGACGTGTTCAATGTACATAAGCAATATTGAATAACTTTAATTTCTCCATCTCAAATTTTACATTGTCGCAACTTCAAGTTCAAGATTTTTTTGGTTCTAATCCCAGGCCATCCTATGTAATAGCCCTCTTAATTAGTATCAATTTTATCAAGAATTCAAGTCAAGTCTACAACTACAATGGCAAACCTGTCGCGGAAAAGGAAGATTCGATGCATTTGGAAAGTCTGGCATGCGACAGAAAATCATCGCATAGGAAATTGGCATACCAGCTATTTCTGTCTCGACGATTTACAAGAAGCATGACCTTGATCTAGAGGCTCCTACCCTTCCGCTTTTCGCGGAATAGTTTCACCTAATTGGTATACATTCGACATTCAAGACAAAAAATCCGCTTTTCACCTTTCCAATCGAGGAAAATTAAAAAAAAAAAATCTCTAGTGAAAAAAACGTGAGCTATGGCTTATTTTGTCAGCATCTCCCATGGTCAATCAACACACACTTTGTGTGTCTGATTAGTCCCTTCGAAGTGTGTGCTGCTGATGTCGGATAATATTATATTATGTTTGGGAGGGGGGTTGACCGAAGTATTATTATTATTATAGTGACTCCAATTTGTGAGGTCAATGACCTTGGTAATATTATATGTTGGCTTCAATTGGTAATAATATTATTGAGTACGGTCAGGTTCTTTCCCTATTTAATTTTAGCCCTGTGTACGTTGTGTGTGTGTGTGTGTGTGTGTGTGTGTGTGTGTGTACCGGCACGCGCGTTTGTTTGATTAGGTGTGTGTGGGGGGATGGAGGGGGGAGAGAGGAGGGTCCTGACAAGGTTAAATCCATGCTTTGCTCTCAGACGGCCTGGACTTGTGTGTTCTCTATTATTATTTGACCCCATTCTTAGTCTTTACACAATCTGTACATTTTTACACATTTTATATTTTTAATCATTTGAGTACTTTTGGGTTGTTTATTACATTTTCTGTTGCAAAGCATGTCATAGTCAATAACAGTAAGTTGATTCGGCTTTTTTTATCTCAAATTCCGATTTTTATGTATTCTGATTCCTCTATGGGGCTATTGGGGGTAGGAGCCTCTGATGACCATTGCAGAGACCGCGCGATATGAAGAGACATACTTATTCTAGATTGGTTTGCTTTGTTCAAATGAGTTTTTGCTCATTTGGTTACACTCCGGTTAAGTTGATTTTCGGATAAGTCGATTTTTTTCTCGGTTCCCCTGGGCATCGTCTTATCCGGAGTCCACTGTATTATTATTATTATTATTATTATTATTATCATTATTATTATTATTATTATTATTATTATTATTATTATTATTATTATTATTATATTATTATTATTATTAGGCATTATTGTTGTTTTCATTACTATTATTATTACTATCATTCATTTGTTAACTTTTCTTATTAATGCATCACTTTCTACAGTCGAAGAGGAGATGAAAGACGCTGGAAAGACATGGACATGGATGACTGGAAGAACTTTGTCGGAACCTTCAAGGAACCAAGTGGATAAGGTAAGGTAAGGATATTTGACCCTATAGTCTCGTCTCATTTCTTCGAATAGCCTAATAGTTGGTAAAATTTATATTTATTTTAATGCAATAAGTAATCTACACATAATGTTGTATTATCGACCAGTATCAACAAAGCGGCAATTTATTAAGTACCTACTAAGATAGTCTTGAACTCATGGTGAGTACTGAGTAATGAAATTGATTAGTGTCCATCTTTATCTATTTCCTCCATTATGAACTTTCAACCTTTCCAGTTAGTTTTCCCCTGATTTGTTTATTTTTCGACTTATTGAAAGTTTCTCAGAATGGCTTCAAAATGTTATAATAGTCAAATTAAAGGAGTTATACTTGATATCACCGGTGTATTAAAAAATGGAGAGGAAGCCATTCCCGGATCTGTTGACGCAATTAGCAGATTGAAGCAGCAAAGTAATTTGCAAGTACGCTTTTGTACCAACGAAACGTCCGTCACAAGACGAAGCCTCGTCGAATCGTTACAGAGGTTAGGCTTTGAAATAGAGGAGAAATCTGTTTTTTCCCCAATTCCAGCAATGTGTAAAATTTTGAAACAAAAAGGGTTACGACCTCACTTATTAATCAACCCAAAAGGAGTTAGCGACTTCTGTGAAGTAGACCAAAACAATCCAAATTGTGTAATTGTTGGGGATGCTGTTGATGCATTTTCATACCAGAATCTAAACAATGCATTTAGGTGCCTCATGAAAATGGAAAAGCCTCTGTTGTTCTCTCTTGGGAAAGGAAAATATTATCAGGATAATGACGAGTTAACGTTGGATGTTGGACCTTACATGGCCGCCCTGGAGTATGCAGCTGGGGTCAAAGCAGAGGTTGTAGGAAAACCATCAAAAACATTTTTCGATGCTGTAGTTGAAGATATGGGGCTTTTGCCTCGAGAGACAATTATGATTGGAGATGACATAGTCAATGATGTTGGCGGTGCCCAGGATTGTGGTATGTTGGGTGTGCAAGTGAGAACTGGAAAGTTTCGCCCTTCAGATGAAAATCATCCAATTGTGAAGCCAGATGCTTATGTGGACAACCTTGCGTGTTTTGTTGATCTGATGTTGGCCAACATATCAGTAAAGTTATCAAAGGAGGATATTTAAAATTTGTGATTAATTGACGGTTATTTATACACACTTTGATAATATGCTAAACAGTTTTTAAAAATATGGGTTGCCCACTGCAACATTGTGTGTTTATTTATTTTACGTACTTTCTACCAACCCATGTATATGCCTGGATGTTTCTTTATTAATTATATTTGTGACATTCCTATCTTGTATTTATTGGTATAATTTCCAACAAAAGTTTTACTAAAGAGTTTAAATGTATTTTTATCTTAAAGTAAAAGTATAATATACCGACAGCCATTTTACAGATGCTGTTCATTATTCAAAATGGGTTTTTTTTTACAGCGTCTTTACCAAAAATGTTGTAAATGTCTTTCTAATTACTGTTTTACAAACACTGATCTTTTAAACTTTAATATAATATATATATATATATATATATATATATATATATATATATATATATATATATATATATATATATATATATATATATATATATATAGGGTAAAGCGGGGCATGAGGCACCACCTTTTTGACCCCTCCAGCTAAAACTTTTTTTCCCTTGCTTATATGAGTGGGATGGGCTGAATATGGACTTAGTATGTTAATACTAACTTCCATGGAGTTGACCCAAAGATTGTTTAAGCATTCATCTGATATTTTTTTTTTTAATGTGATTTTATTAAATGTTGAGGTGTTTTACTTTATATCCAAGATCACTCAGGGCATTAAGCACCTCCTATTTGGGGCGTTAGGCACCAGGCCTACTGGCAGCAGAAATCACACAGCCACTCTTCGTTTTGAAGGTCTTCAAAAGAAATCACAATGTCTGTGCATTCAGTGTGGTACCATGAGTATGAGTCACATAAGTCACATTGAACCCAATTTCTTCCTTGGGTGTGGCCACATCTGTGGCAAGACGTGGTGGTTTTTCGTCGTCCGAGTCCGACAACGGGCTTCTTGATCTGGACCTTGGACGTGAGGCGGTATTCTTGCCCCTTCCTTTTCGTTTTGACTTTCCTTTGCCACGCCCTCTTGCCACTGCTTCTTTAGCTGCAGTTGCCTCTGCAAGGCACTGCACGCAATTGTCAGAAGTCAAGCCGTGCCGATCTTCCCCTTGAAGATGCTTGGAATCGAGGAGTGAGACGTTCCAGGAAAAAGTTCTTTAGTGATGGTGAAACACTTTGAGATGTCACAGAAGAGGGCCGTGATGATGGAGCTGATGTTGAGGGCAGTGACAATGTAGTTGGTGTTGAGGGTAGTGACGGTGGAGTTGACGAGGGCCATGATGGTAGAGCTGATGTTGAGGGCAGTGACGGTGGAGTTGACGAGGGCCATGATGGTAGAGCTGGCGGCGTTGAGGACAGTGACGGTGGAGTTGACGAGGGCCGTGATGGTAGAGCTGATGTTGAGGGCAGTGACTGTTGAGTTGATGTTGAGGGTGTGGTTAAAGGCTGTGCTACTTGAGTTGTCTGAGGTGTGGCATCTAGCACAACAACTTGGTTGTTAAAAGGACAGATGCCAGTGCTACTGAAGCCAGCTTTTATTGTTTCAGACTTGAATGACTCCTCCACAAGTGTTTTCAACATTTTAGGAAAGTCTTTTTTTCCTACAGGTCCATTGTGGGTTCTTGCAAATTTTGTAAGCAATGCTTGCCATTTCAGCTTCACTGGACGGAACACTGCACAGTCAAGTGGTTGGAGATGGTGAGTCATATGCGCTGGAAGACGCAGAAGTACTACGTCTTGTCTTGTCGCTGACATCTGTTGTATGGCGTAAAAAAAAATTTCCGTAACCAATCCAAAAAAAACCAGAGCCTCCATCCAACCTTTTGAACTGGTATTGTAGGCTGTGTCAGTGGGTCCATCCTTTGTCCACGCTTCATATAAGTTTTTCCCCTGGTACACCACATAAAGAGGAAGAAGCTTATCGCTAGCAGATGCGGCACAGTTTACAGTAATTTGTTCCCGTCCAGAGCCACCGATGACTGGTTCACTCTTTTGGCACCTCGGACTGCCAGGACAACGCTTGATTTGGAGTCGGTCACAAATCCAGTTTCATCAGTGATGAAAATTTGTACAGGCATGTCCTTGATTCCTGACTCGGTCAGAACATGATCCAACAACTGAAACCAGTGGTTTAGAACTTCTGGGTCTTCGGCTCTTGCACGTGCAGTGCTGAGTTGTTCAGTCTTTCGTGGAGTGATATCGGGATGTCTCTTTAGAAAGTTCGTCAGCTAATCATAGCCAGGACGGCCATCCTTGAATGGAGTCTCAATGTTTTATGTTGTCACAAAGTCCTTAACAACATCTTTAATCTCCTCAGAAGTGAAACTCCACCCCCATTCCGCCATCAGCTTGATGCATGATACTAATTCACGCTCATGAATCGGCGACAGAGCCGTGTTGAAACCAACACTGGTGTCGATTGGCACTTCACCAGATGTTCTCCTCAGTAGTGACTTTTTGTTAACCTTGTAGTATTTCGCAGCTTGGTTCAAACTCATCTGCTGATTCATCACTGCATTGTAAGCGTCTACCATATCTTGGCAATTGCTCAAATTGCGTCGAGACCCAGTCTCCTTTTTTTTGTGGTTCCGGACCATCTGTGGAAACAAGCGGGGCATTAGGCACCACATCTAGTCAAGACATAAAACATCATTTTGTGTTAATATTTCTGAAAGTGCAAGGCCTAAAGGTGTTTTTCAATGAAAAATAGACAAACAAATTACCCATATTAACAGATTTTCCCCTTTTCACCATCACAAAACCCCAAAATTCAAAGATTTTCACTCTATCACAGTCACTATGGGGCATTAGGCACCCCCTTCAGTGAAAGGATAATTTCTTCCTAAAACAACAACACAAATGGAAATTTGAGCAAACAAGATGATAAAAAGATGAATGATAGAGGAGATAATCATAGCACATTGCTTGTAAACCTGCTACTATGCTAATAAAGAAAAAAGCATCACTGTGAAATGGACAACAACAATAACAAAGGACAAAATATCAGTATCAGTAAGGCGTGTCATTTCTAGCTCTAAAACACCACATTTACCAAACAAATCAAATTATTCAATGCATTTATACTTACATTGGTTAGATCTTAACTCCAGTTCCACTGGAGAAGCTTGAATAACACCAAACTTGTGAACAAAAAAGGTTCTTCAGTAGAGCTGACTGCTGTCAAAAAGTTTTGCAACCACTTCTGAAAGGCTGAAGTTTTGGAGTGAAATGGTGCATTTCCTTCCTTAGAAAGAAAGACCTGTTTTCATTAGTTTAAAAAGGCTAATTGAGAATCCTGGCCTGTGGTTGGTCAATTATAATGTCGATGGAGGTGCCTATTGCCCCATAGGTCTGCAGAAGGCTTTTAGAGAGTTTTACAGTGGGTGTTTTTTTTTTGCGAGTAGTGCCTAATGCACGTATAGAATGTTTTTACTATCCAATTTTCTTCTTTTTTACTTTCGCTGATATGACCTAAACGTGTTGCAAGCGCCATAAAACCCTTGAAATAGGTACCACAATAGATGTCGTTTTTGTGGCAGAAAAAAAAACCTATATATTTTGCGTCATGCGTCGAAAAAAAGATTGTTTTTTAACCGGGTCATTAAACCGTTGATACCTCGGCCATTAAAAAGTGTACAGTAATAAAGTTGGTATCATCGGAAAGAGGAAAGTTTCAGCTTTATTCCTATACCAGATCAACAATAAAAAATGGGCATTTAAGGGAGGAAAATACCGTTTTAAAACTTTACAGCAGCGGAAAAACCCACATATTACTGATATAAAATTTGATCCGAGTCTGTCTAAAAGACAAACATCTTATCTCTATTTCTACCAATTTGTTTTAATGAAGGTTGTTTAATGGCCGAGGTATCGCATTTTAAAAAAGCCCACCAAATCCTTGTTTTCAGCTTTGGGTGTTATCGGATTTTTTTACACCTCATTGTAGTTTGTAACAGCAAATAAAATGCCGTGAGAATGAGATCTCAAATTATTGACAAAAAGAAAAGAGTTCACGAAAGCCACATGAATATTTTATTAAAGTACCTTCATAGTTTATGTTTTAGATAGTTTAAAACAAAATGAATAAGATAAATGTTGTTATTTCAATTGATAACTTTGGTCGGTACCGGTAAGTGGGTATGTTTTAACGATGGAACAGCCTAAATAAACCCCTCATTTTTCCAGTTTTTATTAACGTGTAAACTTTTTTGGATGACTTTCTAGCCTTGGTTTTCATTGAACGACGTTTGGTTTATATCAATTTCTACATGTAATTTTTTTTCAATTCTGGTTTGTCTCTCCATGTTTATTTATTGCTAAACAAAAAACACGGTACGAATTTATACACACACTCTCCACTCATGGCGGCCATGTTGTTGCTATGACAAAATGATTGTTTGACCTCGTTAGAACTGAAGTAGATTTTTACGGTCGAAGATATAATGTCGTTTTTAAAACAATTGCATAGGAATACCCACTACTTGTAGTTTATAAATAGAAAAAAGACACACAATGATTCGTCCCAATGTGTTAGAAAATTGAAAAAGCATTGTTATTGGTTATTTTATTTGGGAAAAGCGGTACTTGTAATGGTTATAAGATTGGAGAAGACTTCGAAGTGCCACTTCGTTATCTAACAGTTTGTTTTCTTTCTGATGCTTTCATGATAGTGATAGACTACGTATGTAAAGAAACAATAAGAGTTACTAGTGGACAATGAAGCAGTACATCTGTAGAAGTTAAATATTAATTCTTTACGCCATTAAAACTGCATCAAAATGGATAATAATAGGATGACGTGTATTTATTTGTTTTTGTTTGTTTGTATTTTTTTTTTTTTTTTTTGTATGTTTTTGTTTTAAATCGGGAAGAGCTGTAAGTTTAAGACGAGAAAAGAAGCGAAGAAAGAGGTCTTTTTTTTCAGTTTTGATTTTGGTGAGATTTGCGATACCTCAGTTCGTGCAATACTACTCGCCTCTCAAGCAAAGGGACGTTAACCATAAATAATCGGATGGCTAGGTCTTCAGGGTGTGTGTGGCGGAAAGTACTTTATTTCAGACTAGCGTCCTATCTAAAGGGTAGCCAATGTATATATCGATACCCTCCTAATAACATACAAAGAGACGATTTACAGTGGAAAAACCATCCCCCATTACAGGAATAATACATTTTACTGCACCCTTTCAGTTAAGGATCCCAGAGAGGGCCAAGGCAAAACCAAGCAATATAATTACCAGACACGTCCATAACGTAAAATGAAAGTGAAACAGACATTGCGGAAGTAAAGACACGATGTCTTGAGATTATAGGGGTTTCTTAAGAGGTTGATTTATAATTTTATGCTGCTGGTTCGAACAGTATGCTTATCATTCATGATTTCATGTTGAATTTGGGAAGGAAATATTGACTTTGCCAAAAAGTTAAGATGATTTTTGATTTCAGCAGGTCCGGTTTCCTATAGCGTGTTAAACTTTTCTTCTATCTTCATTATTTTGAGAGATATTTAATCTTTTATACATTTTGCTCGTGATTATAGCTATTTTTCTGCCAACATGAAAAATTGCGTGTTTCCTGATGTTTACTTCTTTATTTTTTAAAGACCATTTGAAGAAAATGTCTGAAAAAAATTGGATCTCTTCCCTGGAGTACTCTCTACCGTTGAAGTGAATTACATGTCATATTGTATGATCATTATGTTAATATAGTATATGGAATATGCTATTTCGTCATGCTGGAGGTCAAAACATTTACTTTCGCGAGTGTTTTCGGGAATTTTCAACAGACTGTAGATTTAGGAAAAAATTTGTGTCTGGTTCAAATCAGAATGCTGTATGAATATAGTAAGAAAAGTCAATTTTAAATATTTTAAAATTGTTTCTTGTGGTACCTACTTAAAAACAAAAACAAAACAAACAGAATTATTGGAGGTCTTAAAATTGATCATGAATATGGGGTGTTGCATGCAACATTTGACTTTTGTCACAATTAACATTTTACCACTGTAAATTAAATCCTAATGATACTTATTCGTATTAATGTTGTATCAAACAATTATGATTATAGATTTTTGCAATGGGGCTGTAGAGTTATTTATTGATCTCCATAAATATTTAAAAATATTTATCAATGGGTCTTCAAAAAAGACCTTCTCTTCCTAAGATGAATCTCGTTATTTGTTTGAAGCATTAGTCTACCTCTGGTGTTCTAATTTTTTTGTTTAAATGTTTCATGCAGCTTTGTGGTCTAATGGTATGACTCGCAAGATTTTACAAAGTACTTCTTCAGAAGTTTTTCAGGGATCAGCATCTTAAATTTTATTCTGATCAGGAATCATTTATATCATTAAGATAATTTAGATCAAATAAGCTGGTCCTGAATTATATGTATGACCTTTTTTTGAATGATTCATTTTTTTATCCACACCACTTACGGCGGAGGACATACATCGTAAATGAGTTGAGACTGTAGATTTATGAAATATAAGATGCACATTGAATGCTGCCCTTTGGCATAATTATACATCCTGCTGTAAGAAAGAGCGCTGTAATGAAAAGAAAGGAAAGATATAATTTATAGCGTTGAGACAACTTTACTATATTTAGTAACACAGCTATCTTGACTCAAAGTCAAAGAGGAGTTTTGTTGAAACTGATTTTACATATTAAAGATCAACTTCTCTGTGGTTTTGAAATTGAAATTGTCTTGTCTACTACTACTACATTTTAAAATTGTTCAGTTGACTAATACTATGTCATCTATTTGTAAAGCAAATCATTCACTTACTGACAAGAGCATCGAAGAGAGGTTTCCTATATATGTTATAACGCCTCCTTTTAGCTGATTATCAGAATTAGAAATTAAGGGAGACTGAGTAAACATCTTTTCCACACAACAGGAAAGTATAAAAATGTATCAACAGTTATTGCTAATTTCCATGACTGCTAGATTTTTTTTTTTGGAGATTTCAGTGAATTGAAATTTAAAGATCTCAATACTTTAGAGTTACATTCATATTATGTACTCGTATGTTGGTGTGTAATTTAGTATGTGGATGAACTGAATTTATAATACACTCATCATATTATATAGTATTTTCTGTTATATGGAATTTCATGATTAGAAATATGACAATCATAATATTTATATATATGTCATGATTAGAAATATGACAATCATAATATTTATATATATATATATATATATATATATATATATATATATATATATATATATATATATATATATATATATATATATATATATATATATATATAGAATATAGTTTCTATGGAACAATAATTACATTTGTACGGGTCTATATTATATTGCTGGGAAAAATCACATATTTTATAGTTTTGAAGGAATGCTGAATGTGTGTATAGCATAGCCTATATGAAATAGTAGATTTATTGTTTTTTTTCCAGTTGACACTACTGTTTACTGTAATATTTTGTTTATCGTGCACATTTGTTTTCTTTTGTTACCTTTTATTTTAATTCCCATATTGTATTTGTTTACTGCCTTATCCTTACCTTTTTAATTTTATACACTTGACTACACATGGCGTTGATTATATTATTTTCAAAATCCTGATTGCATTTGCTGCAACTAGTCTTTGAAAACACCAGAAGAGAATGTATTCAAAAAGTAATTGTGAATCTCAGTTCGTTAATGCTAACAATGGCCGGTGTTTATTTGAGTTATCAGTATATGCTTTGATATTATTGGTTTATAAACGTGTGTGTATATATATATATATATATATATATATATATATATATATATATATATATATATATATATATATATTAAAATAGCATTTACAACTAACATTTATTTAATTTATGGTGTTCAAAAGCATGAGAATTTTTAAAACTCTGTGATTAATTAAATACATTGTTATGTAGTATACAACTTTTTTTTTTGTTTATTGACCCTAAAGTAGTAATTCCTACCATCCTAGCATTTCTAATTTCCATATCAGAGAAGTTTTGGATGGCGTTTGATTTTCATATTCAAATAGAATCGGACTTATAATTTGTGTTATAATTTGTGTAGGATATTGATATGGTAGTTGGAATTTTCCAAGGAATAGCTTACCTATTTAAAAAAGATTGCGCAATATGAGCTAAAAGCGCTTTAAGAAGGATCCCCAGCTAACGCCAGCATTTAACATATGAGGCAAGATATGATGCTTGTAAGTTGTTTTTAAAATGTTTTCGATAATTCTGTTACTGGCCTGGTACTCATTTTGCATCTGAATATGGTGAGAGAATGTGACAAAAGAGCCCTTTCCAAGGACTCAACTTTGCACCGCCAGATTTGACCTCGAACCAGGGACCCTTAAATCCAAATGCAAGTGTCATACCACAAACCCGCATTAATGCCTCTATAATGACCAAGTGCTGTACTGAAAGCGACAATTAAAATTAAAACAAAACAAAGTAAACTCATCATATTTGTTAAACATTACATATATCATATTATTATATTTGATAAGGTATAGTGCTATAGTAGTCGCACCAAACTTGCAGTTGTTGCGAACGTGGTTACAACGTTGTTGAAACGTTGCAGTTCTAAATTCCATTCTTCTATTAATCATTCACATCTTTTATCTTTGGATTTTGTTACAAATTCATTTTTGACTGTAAATAGTCCTACAATCAAAAAACAACTATTATTATTATTATTATTATTATTATTATTATTATTATTATTATTATTATTATTATTATTATTATTATTATATTATTATTATTATTATATTATTATTATTATTATTATTATTATTATTATTATTATTATTATTATTATTATTATTATTATTATTATTATTATTATTATTTTGATTATTATTATTTTGTCGCATTTTATGCAAGATTCTAATTTAATAAAGAATTTCCTTCTGCCGCCATTCCCTGTTACAACTTTTGTATGAAATTAATTTATGTAGTATGTCATCAAAGGCATGTACATCATACTCATCCCGTCTTCTGTTTCCTTTTCCTCTCAGTAATGGTGTAATTTATCTTTCCATGTGACTTGTTATCATTATCCTGAAGTGAGACGATGTTGCCCAGATCCTGATACTGATACACTGGGTGTAGTCTTCTGACCTCCCATGGTGGGCAGCCTGGGTGGGGTTCCTGCCTCCCATAGTGGGCAGGGAGGTACATACTGTGTCTTCTATCCCCCTATATCTGTTTTCCAACTAGCTGTCTGTCTTTGTCTTGGAATGAGATTACTTGGTTTTGTCCTGGCCCTGGCCGGATACCTTGACTGGGAGGGAAACAGTCAGATGCATAGTTATTGTTTTGGGAGATGATATTTTTTTCCTTGTAAATCATCTCTCTGTTATGCATTGTATTATGTTTTCTTTATAATATATACGATTTGTAAAACATTTGAGTGTATTCCTCTTAGTGGGGACCTGTGCTTTTGTCTGGATGAGACTTTTAGGTAATCTCAAACTAAGAAGTGCTTTGATAGTGTGCTCTTGGAATCTACATCTGTTTCCTATTTGAACCAATTCCCCTTTTGTCTTCTCTTTTCTTGGCCACTTTAATTGTACAGTATATGTCTATAACTTTTTACTATCTTATTTTCTTCCTTTTTACTGGCGCTGATATGACCTAAATGTGTTGCAAGTGCCGTAAAACCCTTAAAAACAAACATGGTGGGCAGAGAGGACACTTCCTGTGTCTCCTGTCTCTCGACTCCCACATGTTTTTCATTTCCAATTTGCTCTCTCTCTCTCTCTCTCTCTCTCTCTCTCTCTCTCTCTCTCTCTCTCTCTCTCTCTCTCTCTCTCTCTCTCTCTCTCTCTCTCTCTCTCTCTCTCTCTCTCTCTCTCTCTCTTTCTCTCTCTCTCTCACACACACACACACACACACACACACTGGGTGGGGTTTCTGACCTCCCATAGTGGGTAGGGAGATACATACTGTGTCTTCTATCCCCGGGGAGCTGCAAGGTCTGGGCCGGACGTCCCGCTTGCTGAAAGGAAATTGATGTGCATTTCGAACCCAACACCTCTCATTTCCAGGTGCATTGATTGCCGCGTAATCCTGTCTGACAGAGATTATTGCATATTGCCTCTCATGCATTATTGTGTCCATAACAGCACCTTCCCGTGGTGTTCCCCGTTTCTACTGAGTTTGTTATGGGCGCGACCGAGTCCCCGGGGGTATAACCGGGCTAGGGAGTAGGTGGGACCCCTTCCTCTTAAGGTGCAGGAGACAGAACCCACCGATGAGTGGTACACGCTCTGCTCCTCACCCACCCACCTCACACTCATTATGTAGTGTGGTGTCCTCTGTATGTCCTTACTTTTCTTAATCTACCCCTATAGCTCATACTTGTTTCCTAGTGCTGTAACTTAAACACTTCTATACTCCCTCTTTGGTCGGCCTGTGGCCCATGTCTTCTGCATGACTATCTGTGATTGATTGTAATCATGTATCCTTCTTGAAAAATTGAGATTTTTAGGGGAAAGGGCTGGTATCCCTTTGTTTAAGGCCCACAGAATCTCTCATCGACACAAATGACCCAGGACGTGACGATCCTCTGTTTATGAAATATGGCCCTTTAAGCAGAAAGAATAACTGAAATTGATAACTGCAAGCCAGGAAACAGTAGGTGGCGGGGAATGGGCGACCGTCAATCATGAAAGAGACTGTGGGAAAGACAAAATGAAGGCTACTTGACTAAACCCTATAAAAGAAATTAATTATATGAGGAACATGCATCTGCAGCTCAACTCCTGATGTTATGCAGCTGACAAGGAATACAGGTTAGGTGGGAAGACAGACCAGAGACTCCCCAGCATGCCATGACAAACAAAAGGAAAGCATACGAGCTCGGACGTCGCCTCGAAAAAGGTCCGCGCCAGACAGTGAGTACCCAGGCTGATCTGCGCGAAAAGTCAGCTACTGGGACAAATAAATTCCACAAACATTTGGATATTTTACAAATTAACATTTGTGGAATCAGGAATAAAAAGACAGAGCTAAAGAAATTATTAAATGAAAAGGAAGTTCACATTGCTTTACTTCAGGAAACCATGTATAAAAATAGCGATCCATATATTGCTGGTTATACATACTATATCTGCAAATGTGACGACTGCCGTGGTGTTATTACTTATATAAGAAATGACATCACGGGAGATGTTACTTCTAAACCATCACAGAACTCAACCGATGTACAGAAAGTCACCTTATGGCACCTAAATAAGAAATTTACCATTTACAACATTTACAACCCTCCACGGTGTACTAAAAACCTAACAGATCTAAACAGTTCCCAATACAACAACACAATAATTGCTGGTGACTTCAATGGCCACTCTCCACTATGGGGATACAAAAATTTAAACAACACAGGAAAAGAACTAGAAAAGCTTTGCAATACAACCAACCTCACCATTTTACAAAAGGCTAGGGCTATTGGTCAGTACTGACTCCCAGGCGCTAGCACATGCGGGTCAGTACTGACGAACAGACGCCAGTGCCTGGAGGTCAGTACTGACCAATAACCTGGTGTCTATGTAGTAGTAGTAGTATACGAAGTGGAGATTAGTGGTGGCCAATCCTGGTGTTGAGTCCGCGTGGAGTCAGCGTTCCCAACGACTTGATCAGGTGGGTTTCCCTACGTCAGCGGGTGGAAGTGTCCGAATGGCAAAAACTAAACACACACACACACGCTGTACATCGCAGTAGTCCGGCAGATTTTTGAAGTGTCTGCACAGTTCGATATGTCGCGCAAGTGCTGCACGAATCTGTCACCCAGCCTCTTTCCGGTCTCACCAACGTAAGCAATCCCACACAGAGAGCACGTAATCGCATAGTTATCTATCTATATTCCACTTTACTATCACATCGCCAGCCATCCCACCGTTCGTATTTCCTTCGCGAAGATTCGCCCTTCGTTCATTCAACACCCCCCCCCCCCCAACCCCACCTCCGCCGTGACTTTTTCACCTCGCCCCCTACTGTTTCACTACAGCTTTCTACTACTTACTACTACGACTACCACTCACTACTACTATCACTACTGCTACTACTATTACTACTACTACTACTACTACTACTACTACTACTACTACTACTTATATATGTCTTTTATCTTCCATTATTTTCTGGAAGGTTCTGTTCCCTGACGCTGACCTTTTCTTATCAGTCAGATCACCCCCCTGGGGCACCCTATCCTCTACCCACGCTAACATTTCATTCATACGGCAACCACCATTGAGTACAGACGATACAAGATATTTTTCATTATATTGTATTTGTTTTCCACGTTTATTTGTGTATTGTTGTGCTGATGAAGGGTTTGTACCCGAAACGTCCATTGTCTGTTTTGTTCCCATACAAAGCCCTTCATTTTCACTCTTTCGTTAGTATTTTACGATCACCGGCTTCAGGCAGCCCTTACCGTTTTCTACTTTTCCTGTCTCAGTAAGATGCGAGCGAGCCGAATTTCAAATGACAGGAATGAAGAAAGACGAGACAATGAAAGAGCTTTCACTTTCAGTTCTGGCGCCACGCATCAGTGCAGTGAGCATGCGCGTTGGATGAACCGAAATATAGGGCTTCCAGTTTGGCGTATCAACACCAAATTTGGTCTTTTTCTCAGGATTGGACAATTTCACTTGTTTAATTAATTGATATATTTATTAAACAAATCTCACGTACACCGACAAAAAGATTTAGTGAAAACAAGGGCTTCCCTGCGACTAGTACTAGTATGGGACAGGAAATGCTGATTTATTTGTCGTAGAGCAAGTTATTTTTAAAAATGGCATTTTTCCATAATTTTGGTACCGTCAACGCCCGTGGCCAGGTCAGAACTGACCAACTGACATCAGTACTAGTAATAGTATTAGTCAGTACTGACCCCCAGACGCCGGTGCCTGTTCGTCAGTACTGACCCGCAGGTGCCAGCGCCTGGGGGTCAGTACTGACGAATAGCCACTCCGTTTACAAAATGCAGACTCAGTCCCCACCCTTCTTCACAGAGCTCATATGTCCCTTAGTCATCCCGATCTAACCATCATCTCCTCTGACCTTCTGAATTCTTGTCACATTAAAGTCCTGGATGAAATAGGCAGTGACCATAAACCAATTTTAACACAAATAACAGTTCAAACACAGAAGAAAACATTTGAGCAGAAATCCAAATGGAATTTCAAGAAAGCAAACTGGGATGTTTTCACAGCAACATTAGATGACCAGCTTCCAAAAATTACAGATACATCAAGTGTAGAACATTTAAACGAAGCCCTCACCAAAGCCATTCTTGCAGCTGCAAAAGCAGGAATTCCAAGAGGTAGTCGACAGAATTACAAACCCTTCTGGAGCAAAGAAATTGAAAAAGCAGTAAATGCAAGAAAGGAAACAAGGAAAAACTTAGAGGAAAACAAAACCATTAAAAACAAGATTGAGTACAATAAAGCATCGGCAATTATCAAAATAACTATTAACAACGCTAAAAGAAAGAAATGGGCAGACACATGCGCTAATATTGACCTCAATCAAAATGGGAAAAAAAGCATGGGCCTTACTTAATAATCTTAACAATGAAACCCCGAAAACCAACCCAAAGCCCATGAAAACTACAGAAGGAACAATCGTAGATGACCAAAAAAAAAAAAAGCCATGATCTTCAACAAACATTTTGCTTTAGTAAACAAGGCATCAAAAAGAAGTGAAAAGGACAAAAAATTGATTAAAGACCTTAAACATCAAGAAAAGGCCCCAAAAGCTATCTCATACCTGTTCAAAGAGGGCTTTACCATGTCAGAACTTCACAGAGCTATGAAAAAACTCAAGTTAAGGAAATCCCCTGGACCAGATAAGATACACAATGAAATGCTCTTGCATCTTAGCGTGAGAGGTAAACAGATGCTTCTCAAACTAATAAATCTAATTTGGGAGACAGGAATGGTACCAAGGGGATGGAAAAATGCTATTATAATTCCAATCTTAAAGAATGATAAACCACCCGACGAAACGAAAAGTTACCGACCAATATCTCTCACCTCATGTGTTCGAAAGATCGCTGAGAGAATGGTAAATAACCGATTATACTGGTGGCTGGAGACATGTGGCCTACTTAATAAATATCAGGCAGGCTTTAGGATAGGGCAAAGAACAGAAGATCAATTGTTTAGATTAAGTCAAAAAATAATTGATGGCTTTCAAGATGGAAAACATACAGTCGCGGTTTTTGTTGATCTCCAACAAGCCTATGACAAAGTATGGAGGAAAGGGTTGTTATCAAAAATGATGGACTACGGAATTGATGGAAATCTCTACTTCTGGATTAAACAATTTCTCAGTAACAGAACAATCCAAACAAAAATTAATAACGGACTGTCAAACAGAGAAGTATTAGAGGAAGGTCTCCCACAAGGATCCTGCCTCAGCTGTACTCTCTTTCTTATTTTTATAAATGATCTACCAGAAGTATTACAGACAGAAAAGGCCCTATATGCTGACGATTTAGTTATGTGGTATACTACAAAGCACCTACCAATAGCCAGCGGGTGGTTGGATGGGAGCATCACCCTTGAATCATATACCTATGATGTTCGCATGGGTGTACGATCCGATAGTGATGTCGTTTCTTCTTCTCTTTACTAGCCTATCCTGCTTCTTTGGTTTGTGATTGTATTTTTGACAGGGATATTTTTTTTCTGTAAATCTTCTGCCTGTTTGTTCTTGGTTATTTATAATTTAGCTTATGATATCTTTAGGTTATGATTTTGATTTACATTTGTACTATTTTTGTTAGATTGCTTGTTTTTTTTTTTGTTTCAGCGGTCTCTCATATAACCTCAATTGTGTTGGAAGAGACCTAAAGCAACAAACAAAAACAAAAAATACCAATAGCCTCCAATAGAATAAATGAAGATTTAGAAAGCTTAAACACCTTCTGTGATAAATGGAAATTAAAAGTTAATTGCAATAAAACATTCTACTCTATATTTACTAAGAGCCATCCTGTTTCCAAGAAAGAAATAACACTCTCCATCCAAGGCCATCGACTCGCGAAAGAAGAAAACCCCACATATTTGGGCATACAGTTAGACAGACAACTATCTCTGAACAAACACACTCAGAATGTAAAAATCAAAGCCACAAAGAGACTCCAGTTACTAAAACGACTAGCCAGTACTAATTGGGGAGCAGACAAAAACTCGCTTCGACAACTCTATTTAGGCTATGTGCGTTCCGTCATGGACTACAATTTAGCCCTCCAAAATGTAGGTAGTAAAAACACACACAAAACCTTGGACAGAGTACAAAACCAAGCCCTTCGCTTCATCTCCGGTGCCCTGAGATCGACACCCACAGCAGCATGTGAAATACATACTAGTGTGGAACCACTTGGACTTCTCAGAGAATCAGCAGTGCTTGAAATGGTTGAAAGATACAAACGAAAAGAGGAAAACCATCCAAACAGAATTCTGGCAGAGAAATGGAAACCAAGAACAAGATTAAAACAAAAATCCCTGCTACACATTGCTAACAACTTGAATGAAAGACACAGACTCCCAGAAAACAGACGAACTAAAACTTCCAAAAATAAAGACTAACCTCGTAGAAGAAACAACAAGAAATAAAAACAAATCAGATATACAAACATTAGCAATGAAGACAATACAATAATACCCAGACAACTGGATACATGTTTACACAGATGGATCTGCCCACAAAGGAACTAAAAATGCTGGGTATGGGTTTGTAGTAGAATACCCAGGTAAAACCTGTGATAAAATCCACAATTCTTGTGAAAGCTCCTGCTCAAACTACGAGGCAGAGGCAGTTGCAATAGAAGCCTCACTGCGACACCTCTCTTCTGTTTTCCAGCTAAACCCTTCAAAACTTCAAAACACTGTCATCTTCACAGACTCCAAATCGGTTCTCCAAGCTCTCGATTTAGATAAACTCTCCTCAACGTTCAATAGTTTAAGATCTCAACTAGATGAATTCCTAACAACACACAGAGTAGACTTATCTCTCCAGTGAATACCGGGACATTCAAATATACCAGGAAATGACAATGCAGACAGACTAGCCAGACTCGGATCAACACTTTTACAACCATCAATTCCAGTATCCTTAGACACAGCGAAACAAATAATCAAAACAAATAAGAGAGAAGAATGGATGAACAGTTGGGCAATGAGCACCACGGGTAGATGTATGTTTTCCCATATGACCACTCCTGTAAAGACTGATTGCCTAAATAAGCTCAGAAGACACCAGCAAAGCATCATCTTTCAACTAAGAACACAACACATACCGCTCAACAACCATTTAAGTAAAATTACAAAAGACACACCCCCTTCCTGCCCCCTATGTCAACACCCCAATGAAACAGTAACACACCACTTGCTTGAATGTCAACCTCTTGAAGACCTGAGATGCACATTCCTCCCACCAAATCCAAGCATCAGTAACACACTTTATAGTCACCTGGAACAACTACAAAAGACATCTAACTTCTACGTCATGGCACAAGACCGAAGGGCTAGAGCTCAGCTGGTCGCTGGTTCGGATAAATAAGTAAATAAGTAAGTCTTCTATCCCCTTATGTCTGTTTTCCAACATACTTTCTGTCTTTGTCTTGGAATGAGATTACTTTTGGTTTTGTCCTGACCCTGGCCGGAGTCCTGCCTGGGAGGGAAACAGTCGAATGCATAGTTCTTGTTTTGGGAGATGATATTTTTTTTTCCTTGTAAATCATCTCTCCATTATGTATTATTCTATTTGTTATTTTCAATGTATGCATTTGAGTGTATTCCTCTTTGTTGGGTTTTGTGTTTGTGTCTGAATGAGACTTATAGGTGATCTCAAACTAAGTACATTGGTGGTATGCTCTTGGAATCTCCATCTGATCCCTATTTGTTCCCATTTCCCCTTTGTCTTACTTTCTCTTGGGTGCTTTAATTGTAATTCTAGAACTTTTTACTATTCCATTTTCTTCCTTTTTACTGGCGCTGATATAACCTAAATGTGTTGCAAGCGCCGTGAAACCCTTAAAAACAAAAACAATCTCTCTCTCTCTCTCTCTCTCTCTCTCTCTCTCTCTCTCTCTCTCTCTCTCTCTCTCTCTCTCTCCTCTCCTCTCTCTCTCTCTCTCTCTCTCTCTCTCTCTCTCTCTCTCTCTCTCTCTCTCTCTCCCACAGTGGGCAGGGAGGCACTTGCTGCGTCTGTTATTACTTCTATCCCCCTGTATTCCAACTTGCTTTCTGTCTTGTCTTGGACTGAGATTACACTTGGTTTCGTCATGACCCAGGCCGCAATCCGAGGGAAACAGGCACGTGTATAGTTATAAACTCCAGCACTGTGTCCTTGAACTCCTCGAGACATGCAAAAATGTTCAAGGAAACCGTTTTGATGGAAAGGGGGTGGGGGGGGGGGGTGTTAGTTGAGGCTGTACAGATTTTGCTCCCAAAAGATACCTGGTTCGATATCCACAGCGTTATGTGGCCTTCAGCAAGCCACTTCTCCTCAGCTCAATTTGCGGCGCTGCGCTGCGACTGAAACCTGGATTATTCTAGTCTTCCCTCGGAATAGACCCAAGACACATTTCCGCTAGAAGATGGAAAAAAGGGAACTGTATTATAATTTCATTGATATGTTGAGGGAGATAAATTTATATAATATAACATATTATTATTACAATCTGTTTGTGTGGGGGAGGGGGGGGGGGGGGGGTTGCTATGTTACAACATTCATTTACCGTTGTAGCCAATCATGGCGCGTGGCATTGCAATTATGTAGAACGAATGGCAAAGTGCTAAGAATAAGCAGAGCAGAGGCGTCGGGTGTGCAAACGGTGATGGGTTGTGTGAGTGGCTGTGTGTCTCTGCATGTGTATCATATTGTACACACATGCTGTGCAGATAGATACACACTGTTATATTTATTGTTTTGAATATGGAAGCATTTTATTGGGATCCTGTGCTTGTGTCTGGGTGAGACTTTAACCTGTCCCCGCGGTTTTTTGCCATTTCAAACGCCAAAATTTGCCATAAAAAATGGTCAAATTTGCCATCAAAATAGCAAATTTGCCAAAAAATTGCCGCTAGTTTTACAAAAATCAAACAATTAAAACAACATGTACGGTAAAAAAAAATTGACACAAATAGGGCATTTTGTAGAATATTGATGTCACCATGAATTTATTTACATTTTGAATGGTTTGAAATAATATTATGTTAACAATGATAGCGATAGTAAGTAAGTAAGTAAAAAAAAGAAGGAAGTAATCAAAATATTTTGTGAACTATGTAGCTTCGTAAAATTTGGGAACTCAAAGTGAACAATCGCATAAAAAAATCAAAATTTGAAATCTAATAAAAGAGAGGGGAAAAAAATAACTATTCACAAGGAAAGAGAAACAAAATCCATTTTCCAATGGGGGCACATTAAATGTGTATTCTCAACTTACTATCCAATTTTGAGCATTATTATTATTGCTTTATATTTGAATTTAGGCCTAATGGGTTTTTGAATGAAAAACATGGAAAATATCATGAAAAATCACAATCATATCATGAAAACTAAGTGCAACTTGTGGCTAAAAATGAAATTGCATTTCATGAAAAATATTTTAATAGAACACATTTTGTTTTCATAAATGATAAATATGATAAATTTCTTAGGATTGCCAATTTTGGATGCTAGCATTGAAAGTCGCCGTCTTTTCAATATTTTTCATAGCTTTTGTTTTTTGTTTTTTTTTTAACAAAAATCGTCAATTTAGCCTAAAAACGGCGAAAATTGCGGCTTTTTGCGGCCAAATAAAAATGTGCGGCTTTTTGCGCTCAAGGGTGAAATTTGCAATTCCACGTCGCGCTGGGAGACGCCACGAGCAAAGTAAGGAAATTGAAGAATGGGGTCCCTCAGGGGTCGGTACTTGCGCCAATGTTGTTGAACGTTTACATTAGCGATATGCCGAACACTTCCTCCCTGAGGCTGGGATACACGGACGACTGGGCACTCGTTACTCAGAGTAAAGTGTGGACCCGTCTCGAGAGCGTACTCAGCGAGGACATCACTAGACTCAAATCCTACTTCGACAAGTGGTACCTGAAGATGAACACTTCAAAAACCGTGACCACTGCATTTCACCTATGCAGTGCTTGGCACACCCGCAAACTGAATGTCCTAGTCGGGGACCAGCCACTCCCATATGAGCCGCATCCAAAACATTTAGGGGTGACGTTGGATCGCAGCCTTACCTATCGGGCTCATCTCGAAGGGGTTGCCCGGAAGATAGAGAAGCGGAATAGTCTTCTGAGGAAGCTGGCGGGATCGACTTGGGGCGCTAGCCAAGCGCTCCTGAGAACGTCCGCCTTGGCACTATGCTATTCCACCGCGGAGTATTGCGCTCCGGTGTGGGGTAGAAGCAGAAACGTTGAGAAGGTGGATGTAAAACTTCGCAAGTCGATGCACATAGTGTCAGGAACGCTAGCAACAACTCCTAGAGAATGGGGCCCGATAATGGCAGCGATCCAGCCCCCCGATGTCCGGAGGGAGACGATTACGGGAAACTGGCTGAGTAAGATCAAAGAGAGAGGGAATGGGGATACCCCTCTCATGCGCATAATGGACGGTGCCCCCGTTTCGAGCCGAAATAAGTCCCGGCAACCCTTGTACGCAGAATCTCTGACTACGGACAGAGCTGCACATACGAGATGGAAGTCGGTTTGGACGAATTTAATCCCTCGTGGGGGCGGGGACATACACTCCTCTAAGCTTGGTGAGAAGTTGCCAGCCTTTGATACCAGTAAGACGAGATATTGGGTGGCTGTGAATCGGCTTCGGTCGAGGAGCTGCCTAACGGCAAGTGCGTTACATCGGTGGGGTCTTACTACCTGTCCAATATGTCCACGCTGTGGGCAAGAACCCGAGACGGCAGAGCATCTAGTCGAAAGGTGTGTTGTGACGATGCTACCCGGCGGGTTTGCGACGGTGCACGAATGCGGACCGGACTTTGCTGATTGGGTCGATCGTCATAACATAGTAGTGTGAACCATAAGAGGCTGCTGCCATTTGCGGCCGCAAAAAACTGCGGGGACAGTTTAACATGATCTTAAATTATGTACATTGACATTATGCTCTTGGAGAAGAGGATGTGCCAGAGACAAACCAATTCAAATACTTAGGAACAAGGAGATGGGGGCAATGAGATGGAGGTTAAGAAGAGTGACAAACGAATTTCCGCAAAGCTGAAGGGGAAAATGTATATACAACTGTTGTAAGACCAGTAATCCCGCCTCAAGCAGGGCAGCCCCCAGCCAGAAACCCGCCACGATCTGCCTGCTTCAGAGGGTGCCTGGAGCATAGAGCTTGCAAGCTTGACTTGCGTTGATGAGACTGAGACGTTTAGATGATTTCAAACTAAGTACCCTGAGAGATGCTGTGGAAATCTACATGTTACTATTTGATCTAATTCCCCTTTATCTTTATTTTTTTGGAGGGTACTTTAATTGTAATTCCAGAACTTTTTACTATCCCATTTTTTTTTTCATTATTACTGGCGCTGATATGACCTAAATGTGTTGCAAGTGCCGTAAAATCCTTTAAAAAATAAAGAGAATATACAATATACACATTAGTGGTTATATATGGTTATATTATACAGCAATACCATAGATTCATAATAGTCAATGCTTTTCATAATAATGCTTTATTTATTTCCCAAGCAGCCCAAATGGAGCTAATATCACCCCCCCCCCTCTATGCACGGCATTGTAAAGCGACCTTTTAGTACTCACTAACACTACACAACATTCGTCACTGCCTATAGCAAGCTACTCATTCACATCCGAGTCAGGTGGGATAATGTGTATAAATTGCCTTCATATATCTGACCACGCTCAATAGCGCTTCTTCTAAATCGCATTGCATTGAATAAAGATTCCAATGTTATCTTGCACACATTCCTGAAGGCCCTATTTCAACGGGCTTAGTTGGGATAGAGTTTGTATTTGTCATCATTGTCATCAACACAGTCTCTTAACTTTGAAGTCGTCCTCGTATTTATCCAATCTCCATCACGAGTATCACATCATCTACTGCTACATAAAACAATTGAAATTTATATGGTGCAATATCGAATAAACCTGCTCAAAGCGCTTTACAAGTAAGGAGTCCATAGCAAACAGTAATACTTAACATGTAATACAAGACATGATGCCTGTTAGGCGATATCACAATGTTTTCCAACAGAGATAGCGCTGTTAACAGCCAGCTACTTATCTTACAAATGAGTACGGTGAGAAAAGACTCAACTAGCGCCGCTCAGAGCGGGACTCGAACCCAGGAACTCCCGATCCCAAGGCGAGTGTCATACCATGAGACCACACAGCAGTGGCCGTACATATTATCGTCCTTTTCATGCCCCCCCCCCCCCCCCCCCTACCCCATTTCTTCCACGAACGACATCATGAGGACATTAAGAAAATCCATCAATAAACGTCTGAGGTCCACAGGAATTACCCATGTTGCTCAAAAGAGCCATTGGGGGATTGATTAAATTACATAAGAAAAAAAATGTCTGGAGTGGGCCTGGAACCAACGACCCCATCTAAAATCCTTACGATAAAACTAATCACAGGAATATCTCCTCAGTCTAATGTGTAACCCCACAGTGTCTTACTCGGGGGCTCAGCGGTACGTAGTCTAGTATTCACATTATCACATTTTACTTGTGTGAATGAGTACCTAGACATAAACACTGACGGCTATTGTAGGAGTTTTTCTTACAAAAAGGACGCCTACTAGGCGACTGATACTGTATGAAATGGAAACACATTTTTATATGGCCTGCTGATGAAATAAATGAAACATTGTGTAGCCTGAAAATAAGTTCGTTATGTTTATTTTACATTTCTGGTCGTTTTAACCTAAAATCCCATTTTTTGCATCTGGCTCACCCCGACCTAATATTATTTTGAGATTGTGGGTAAAGCATAGTCCACAGACGCACAACACATTTAGAATTAATGAATCTTTTTAAAAATTATTTTTCAATTTTAATGGAAAAGATTCTAAGTGCAAAAGTAACTTGACATTTGATTTGAGTCAAATACTTTGAGTTATAAGGGACAAAATTGGACAGAAATTACATAACATAAATGAGCAATATCTCTAATATCTATAATATGTGAGTCAATTTTCATCAATATATATGCTTTATTCTAAAAGTAACGAATTTTATAATGAATTATCCTTAATCATTATATTTCGTGATGAAGAAAAACAATTAATTTTAGTTTAAGAACGTAGAGATGTTTTATTCCTTAGAGCTGTTTTGTTCCTGATACCGTACAGTAGATGACGTCACTAAGGAATTTGAAAATAGTATCAGCAGGGGTCGCAACCCATGGTGATTAAACTACAAGCTTATAAAACTGTCAATTCATATCCTTAATCCATCTTCATACTCGGGGACAGATTATCTCAAGCCATCTTCAAACCATTATAGATAGAATGAAGTTGACGTCGCTCGGGTCTTTGTTATTGTTTTTATTTTTTTATTTTTATTTTTTTTTTTTTGTTTTTTGTTGCGATCCACGTTTATGAGTAATTCACACTAATTGTATTATCCAGACTATAAAATGTCATTGTTACACAGAGTTTTGTGTGTTGGTCCGTTTTACTTCCGGATGGCAATGTTGTGAGCTTCTTAACCAAGCGCATACTATCTTTACCAAAAGCTCTGCATCGTGTTGCGCCTTTTCACAGTGAGGGCATAATGACGAATCCCTCAGACAGACCCACTTGTATGAATCATGACTGATTGTTGATTGTTTAAGTTATTGTTACAGCCCGTGAAACACGTCTACATTATTTAAAATTTCTCTTCTCTCGTTTTAAAGAATTACAGAGTTCGGATTAGATGGGAAATAACTATTAAAATACTGTCACAAGAAAATGCATACCGTTTCCATCGGGGTTCAATTGCAATACTCAGATTGAAGGTGAGCAATTTATCTTTACCTTTACCAGACTTAGCTACTGATACGGGGGAAAATCGTAGAATATCGAATTTGGCTCCAACTGCAAGATATCATTGGAATCTTTATTCAATTCAAAAGTTGGGGCCAGAACACATATATTGAGAACTTGGGGAAAAAATTCGAATATCCCAGGATAAATTGATCATTAATGACGTTAGATATCGTAACTTTTTCTCCTTTGAGAACTACGAATTGAGTATTAAAATTCCTTGTAGTCGGGCCTGTATATAAAATGCATTTAATTGCTTGACAATAAAAAATCATCATCATTAATATAAAAAGACAAGATCTCGTCAATGAGCTGTAAAACTGTCTTATGGCCGTTACTCAATGTGCAAATTTATTTACAATCACAATAAAGTAAAAACCTTTGATCCTTTCAAGGGGGATTACTTCTAGGTTTTCCCCCAGCCAGCACCCCGTTCTGGTCGTAGAGGGATTCCCTCTGACTTGGATCGGACAGACACACAAAGCGGCATATGTGAGTATCAAAGATCTGATGGTCAAAGTCACTTGGGCAATCAGGGCTGCCATGGGCACCGATGTCCAGGAGCGTGCAACATCTGGAGTCTGGTGGGGCACTGCCCTCTCCTGAAATTGAGCAATAATGATAATATGAATGCCCTTTATATACGTCCTTTATTTTCTTTTGTATTTTATTTTTTAATTGATGGCGATTGTGATGGTGACAATGATGATAATGTTGTGTTTTTATTGTTGTGATTTTGTTCTTGTCGTTATTGATTTTGGTATGATGACGATGATTATGACAAAATAAAGATGATGATGATGATGATGATGATGATGATGATGATGATGATGATGATGATGATGATGGTGATGATGATGATGATGATGATGATGATGATGATGATGATAAAAACGACGATGGCAACAGTGATGATGATGATGATGATGATGATGATGATGATGATGATGATGATTGGCAGGAAAGGAGGAGGAGGAGGAGGAGGAGGAGGAGGAGGAGGAGGAGGAGGGGGAGGAGGAGGAGGATGAAAGAAGAAATCGGATAATGTACTAAACCTTTTAGCATTTTATAACACATTTTAGGATACATTTGCCTGATATAAATATCAAAGATTCGATGCTCAATATTTGGAGGCTTCTCACTTTGATTTAAAATTCATATTATATTTAAACGGGACCAAATATTAATTGGATTATGTATACGAGATTGATGCAAACAAAAAGCACATTACGAAGAATTATTTATTGTTTTTATTTTTAAAAATCCAGGTTTGAATCCCGCTTTGATATCTCGTTTTTTCCTTGAACAAGAAACTTAGCCCTAATTGCTCAATTTGGGGCCATGCACTGCGGCTGACGCTCGGGTTATCTCGGTCTTTCTTGAGATAGACCTAAAAAATTCTCCTGAAGATAAATACTTTGTTTAGTTGATCATTATTATAAATAGTATTACCTTCACATATATCAGATAACAAAATCTATACATTTTATAGTAGTCTTCGGGGCAAAATTCAGGTGATCTAAAGTTTGACCCATACAAAAAGTTCTTGCGCTGGATGTTTGGTAAAAAGGGTGAGACTGAAGATGAGCTCACTGTGCTTAGTGGGAAACTTCTACAATATTATATAAATTTATTTCAGTGAGTTCAGGGAGTTCCATGTGTGCAGTTAATTTATCTTGAGTTTTACATTTACTTATATTGAGCTGGATAATTTTACATTCTACTTTCCAATCCAGTCCAATCTAAACCAACCCAATCCAAAATAGTTGCAGCTTCATGTGATGAAGATTGACGCAACAGTTAGAGTAAGAACTCATCTGATGATTTGAAGAAATAAAAATGGACTGGAGACTGATGTATTGTTTTGACATAACGTCTTGAGTGACTGGTTGAATTATTGGTACAATATGGAACAGTTTTAATCAAATGTAATGATAGCAGTTACTTTAGACAGAAATTATCCGCCACGAAGGTTAAAACATACATTTTTGGACAATTCTTAGGTTGATTCTATCTTACACATGAAAGCGGGATAGCTAAATTATGTTATACCCAAATTTTCATTAAATAATTTTGACGTCGAAGAGTTAAGATCCTTAAAGTAACAAATGCAATACAAGTTTCTTTCAAATGGTTAGTTCATTTTATGGTCTTGAGATGTAATAATTTTTCAGTTTATTTAATATCATTTCAAACCGAATTGAATTAGAAAATTTGAAACAAACTTTTATGTTTTAATCAAACATTCATTTATTCTAGACAATTCTTGATAAAGGAAGGAATGTGTTCTTTCAAAATTTGCTTCTTTCAACAAGAAAGTAAAGCATGGCAGAATTAAAGTTTGGATTTCAGCTCGCCACATTAATTGTTGTTTTCACAATTGTGCATGGAACTTCACTCGACGATCAGTTGAATGAATCATCCCCGACTCCAACATTTTCATTATTTTCGTTCAATATTGACCTTTTCTTCTCCTTGTACACCCAACTTTCTCGGTGGGGTCTTTGACCTCCTATGGTGGGCAGGAGGTTACTTGCTGCTTCTTTTAATGTGTTTTACAACATGCTTTCTGTCGTTGTCTTGGAATGAGGTTATTTGGTGTTGACATGGCCATGGCCGGATACCCTGGCTGAGAGGGAAACTGTCAAATGTATAGATAGAGTTTTGGGAGATTATATTTTTCCCTTGTAAATCATCTCTCTGTTCTTCACTGTATTATGTTTTGCTTACATATTATATAGATAAAATGTGCTTGGCTAAGAAGCTCACAACATTGCCATCCGGAACTATAACGGACACAACACTATGTGTAATCATGAACTTTTATAGTCTGGATAATACAGTTAAGTGAGAATTACTCGTAAACGTGGATGGTACAAAAAAAAACCCCCAGTAACAATGACCCGAGTGACGTCAACTTCATTCTATCTATATAATTTGTAAACATTTGAGTGTATTCCTCTTTGTGGGGACCTGTGCTTGTGTCTTGTGGTTGAGACTTCTAGGTGATCTCAAACTAAGTACTTTGATAGTGTGCTCTTGGAATCTAAATCTTTTTCCTATTTTAACCAAGTTCCCTTTGTCTTACCTTTTCTTGGGTGCTTTAATTGTAATTCTATAACTTTTTTACTATCCCACTTTCTTCCTTTTTACTGGCGCTGATATGACCTTAATATGTTGTAAGCGCGGTAAAAACTCTTAAAACAAACCAAAAAACAAAAACAAAAAAACAAAAACAAAAAACAAACACCCAATTTTAGACACTCCTCTATCGTGTGCTCCATCTCCTCCTTCTTGGATTTCTTCACATATTTGTCTTCTTGCTCGTATTTCTCTAAGCACACATAAAACTTAAATACCTTCAACCAATGGAGTTATTTTATTCTTGAATTCCGTTCTCGGCCGTTCTCTTGATAATATTGTTTGAGTTGAATAAGAATAGTGTGTCCAATGACCTGCATTATATTAAATTAAATAGGAGAATAAATTAATTTATGATTAATGATAATAATAATAATAATAATAATAATAATAATAATAATAATAATAATAATAATAATAATAATAATAATAATAATAATAATAATAATAATAATAATATATTAATAATGATGATGATGATGATGATGATGATGATGATGATGATGATGATGATGATGATGATGATGATGATTAAGACTTTCGCTTCCTAATCATCCGATCGGAACGCCTCGGCTAACTCTCTAATCAACTGTGTCATTTCCTTCCAGTTCACAAGGTCTTCCTTTGATTTTAATTCTTTGTTATTTTGAAGGCGTTTTAGGTCTCTATTGAGGACAGTGTGAATTGACGTGGGTGGTCTACCTTGATATTTCTTGTGTCCAGATGGGGTGAGCAAAGTATTCGTGGCTTTATTAGCTGGTATATTTTCATCTCTTCTTAGTATATGCCCAAAAAGCCGCCATCTTGCCTCCAGGATTGAATGGATAAGGGTCTTTCATTGCATTTTGCAGGCAATGTTTTATTGCTTGTTTTTGCGGGCTAACCTATATTCAGGACTCTTTTCAGTTATCTATGGAATCTGTCCAATTTTTGTCTTCGGTTCCAGTCAGTGCCCATGTTCCGTACTTGTATATAAGCACGGATTTTACAAGGGTTGTGTATAATTTGATTTTAGTGTTTATTTTTAATTTATCTTTTCTAATCCATAATATGCAATAATTTATTTAGTGCAGCCTTCTATAAACTTTTTCTTCTTTCTACGTCTTCCTTGTCTACTATTAATGATCCTACTTTCTTCTTGGCTCTCCATTCATCTTTTTTCCTTGACAGTAATGTTACATCTGTTTTGTCAGTATCAACGTACAGTTGGTGATTTTGTAAGGCTGTTTGGGTGTCATTTACACTGATTTGTTTGAGGCCAATAAAGTCAATGTCGTCTGCATATGCAGTTTCCGTGGGGAGTTTTTTTTCAAAACGTAATTGAGCCGAAGGTACAGATTTACGCACATCTGTTAAAGCATTTTCTAGGTAAATGATAAATAAAACAGGGCTTAGGCTCTCTCCTTGTGGTGTACCGATGTTGCCAAGGAATGATTTATTCTCTGAGGAACAGATTATTTTGGTCATTATCCAGGTTTCACTTATAAAGAATCTGATTAATCTAACTTCATCTTCCGTAACCATTCCTTTCACAATATTTAACAAGAGTTGGGGATTGATAATATCGAAGGCGGCAGACATATCTATTCCAGTTATAACTATGTCTATTTTTTTCTGACAGGATTTTGGCAGCAAGCCATTTGTGGGTCCAAACTACATCTGCAGAACTTCTCTCAGTCCTGAATCCGCTATGACTATGTTACAAAGAATTTTCAACAATTGGTTTAATTCTCTTCAGTGTGATCAGGGAGAGCGACTTTCTAATTTCTAATTGTATTAAGCAGAGTAATTGGTCTCAAATTCTTTGGAGGGCCTTTTGGTTTTAATAGAAATAATATAATAATAATAATAATAATAATAATAATAATAATAATAATAATAATAATAATAATAATAATAATAATAATAATAATAATAATAATATAATAATAATAATAATAATAATAATAATAATAATAATAATAATAATAATATAATAATAATAATAATAATAATAATATAATAATAATAATAATAATAATAATAATAATAATAATAATAATAATAATAAAATAATAATAATAATAATAATAATAAATCTAATAATAATACATTAATAATAATAATACATAAATATATATATAATTATATATATATATATAATATATATTATATATAATATATATAGAGAGAGAGAGACAGAGAGAGAGAGAGAGAGAGAGAGAGAGAGAGAGAGAGAGAGAGAGAGAGAGATCGATAATTATTCTAACTTTCATTTCTTTGAAAGTTAAATTCCATATTCCGGCAATGTTAAATAACTGATAGATACGAAGGTGGGCTGATATACAACTACCGTTTGTCCATAAATAAAAACATATTTTAGGTGCAATCCTGAAAGTTCACTCACGCACTCTCGTGTGCAACAACTAATTCATGTGACGTCATTTGAGTTCATCATTTCAGAAGTGTTTGATCGCAAGCGATCAGGTTGGCCTTTTTGCAGATAGGCCTTTCTGCAGCTAACGATAGAAATGAAAGCGAGGAATAAGGACACTTGTACCCAACATTTGAAACGATATGACAATTAACGAGAGACTTTTCTACAATACATTGGTGACTGGTGATGGACCTGTGTCCAACACTATGACCCGGAAACCAAAGTGAAGTAAATCAAGTACAGACATGTCTCCTTCGAGCCCAAGAAAATTCAAAGTCATTGTCTCTGCGAGGAAGGTCTTGTTAACATTTTCTGGGGCCTGGAATGCATCGTTCACATTGAATTTCTCCAACAAGGACAGACAGTTAACTCTGAACAATATCTTTCAACTCTACAATCCCTCAAAAATAGGCTCGCATTGGTTCGAGGCGACAGAGATTCGATGCAACGTGACAATGCTCGACCCACACTATTCAATCACACGACTAATTATTTTGGTTCAAAATTTCGACCCTACAGCACCCAGCATATAGTCCGGATCTTGTCCTATCTGACTATCTCTTGTTCCCCGAGCTCAATAAGTATCTGAAATGAAACCGTCACAACAGTGATTTGGAGGTAGGGGCAGATGCTCGTCGATAGTGCCGAGCAAAATCAATGGGATTCTTCACTGACGGCATGCGCCAACTATTTCGACGTTGGCAGCTCTCTGTTGCTCGTGATGGCGATTATGTAGAAAAATAAATGGTACGATACATAGCTGAGATCCTAAGCTTTCTTTTCATCTATTATATTTGTATTTTTTTTAAAATACGCCCTTCCGCCACGACATCATAAGATATCGCGAATTCCACGAAGGAATATAGATAATTCATCAAACAAGATGTCTGATGTCAACAGGAATCACCCATGTTGTCCAAGTGAGCAAATTGGGGGTTAATAATCTTGCCCAAGGAAAAAAACGAAAATGTCTGAAGCGGGGCTCGTACCCGGGACCTTCCGGGTCACAGTGCAATGCCTTAACCAGTCGGCCACTTCGTCCCCCTACTATATGTGTATATGTTATTAAAAACAAGAAAGTTCGAACAAACGGTACTTATATATCATCCCGCCCTTGTATTATATACATTGCTTCTTTTCATTTCTTACTCTTATTGCTATGGGTATAAAATAACTTTTGTATTTGTTAGTTCTAGTTTTACTGCCTTCACTGCGTCTACAAGATGGCAAAAACTTAAATAAATAATGTAGGAGTGGGAATGTTGGTTAAGTATTGCATTCGTTATTCTGATACTGATAATACTTCTCCGCTGGAGTTCTGATGTTGAAATATCACAACCAACAACTTTCCCAGCAATTTTCTGGGGTTTTTTTAAATGAGAGAGTTGTCAATATACACTCAAAGTAACTTAAATTCATCCACTTGGTTCTACCTCCTCATTTGTTCTATTTAGTTTTACATGTTTATTTTGTTCTTGATGAGCAATGACATGTTCTTTAGAAATAGTAATGTTTAAGTGAAGCACAATAACAGTTCACCATTTAATTAATGAATAAATCAAATTGATCAAAACAATCTATTTCTCCTATCATCATAATGGTTGAGTTGATCTACAATCACTGTGCCGTCAGCGTATTTAATTATTTAATAATAATAATAATAATAATAATAATAATAATAATAATAATAATAATAATAATAATAATAATAATAATAATAATAATAATAATAATAATAATAATAATAATAATAATAATAATAATAATAATAATAATAATAATAATAATTTATTGCATCCCAAAAAGGAATTTTTTTTTTGTACAGACGTGTTATAATTTACACAATAAGATAAAAATACAATGGAAATAGGATGTATATATAAAAAAAAAATTTAAAAAGGAGCAGCTCTATAACCAGAGCTGCGCTTTATAATATGAATAATTTCAACACTGTAAAATAGTTAAAACTGTCACTATAAATTGAAAATAGAAAAGACTGCAAAACAAATAAATTAATAAATTAATATTTATATTTTAAAAAAGTAAAAATGAGAAATAATTATATAAAATGATTATTGCTTGTTGTTATAAAGCCTAATACTGGACGGCAGAAAAGATTTTCGGTGTCTCTCTGTTTTCGTTGAAATAGAGAAAGGGCGACCACTTCTTTCTGACATAATAATTGATGGTCTTAGTGGATGATACTGGTCATTTAATATTTTAGTTATTTTATTTATACAAAATTTCTCGTATAAAAGATCTACATCGTCAACATCATTTATATAGCGTTTAATGCATTTTTTAATATTTGAATTTATTTTGTTTCTTTCCACTGCTAAGCAATTGCCTCCCCAAGCTGTTATACAAAATGACAAAACACTTTCGATTACTGCTCTATAAAATAATGTGCAGAGGGTTTTATCTATTCTAAACTGAGAGAGTTTTGATAAAAAATATGTACGTCTGCACATCTTATGCCTAATTATTTTCAAGTGTTCATCCCACTTGAGCCTGTCATCAATCGTTACACCAAGGTATTTGTAGTGAGGAACTCGCTGGACGAATTGGTCCTTTAATTTTAACGGTTCTATCGGTTCCTTCACTCTCCTAAAGTCAATCACTAGCTCCTTTGTCTTGCTTATGTTAAGCTCTAGGTGGTGGGCTTGCTTATGTTAAGCTCTAGATGGTGGGCATCACACCAAGACACAAATCTATCAATTTCTTGCCTATAAGCCACTTCGTTGCCATTTGTTATGAGGCCTTGAAGAGCGGTGTCATCTGCAAACTTTATTAAAGGTACACTCAGGTTTTGACTTCTACAGTCATTCGTGTATATTATGAATAATACAGGGGACAATACACAACCTTGAGGAGCACCAGTATTTGTAGTTATACAGGAAGATTTGTTTTGTCCTAATTGAACATATTGTGCTATCTCCGTAAGAAATTTGCGCACCCAAGCAATTATATAGTAATAGTAGTAGTAGTAGGAGTAGTAGTAGTAGTAGTAGTAGTAGTAGTAGTAGTAGTAGTAGTAGCAGCAGCAGCAGCAGCAGCAGTAGTAGTAGTAGTAGGTAGTAGTAGTAGTAGTAGTAGTAGTAGTAGTAGTAGTAGTAGTAGTAGTAGTAGTAGTAGTAGTAGTAGTAGTAGTAGTAGTAGAAGTAGAAAGGTGTGGAACAGTAGGGGGCGGTGGAGGGGGCGAGGTGAAAAAGTCACGGCTGAGGTAGGGGGATTGTTGAATGATGACTGTCGAATCTTCGCGAAGGAAATACAATCAGAAAGACGAACGGTCGGATGGCGATGTGATAGTGAAGTGGAATATACAGATAGATAGATAGATAGATAGATAGATAGATAGATAGATAGATAGATAGATAGATAGATAGATAGATATATAGACAGACAGACAGACAAATAGATAGATAGATAGATAGATAGATAGATAGATAGATAGATAGATAGATAGATAGATAGATAGATAGATAGATAGATAGATAGATAGATAGATAGATAGATAGATAGATAGAAAAGAGGGGAGGAAAAAAAAACAAAAATAAAATAAAATATAAATAATTAATTTAAAAAAAAAAAGGGGGGGGGGGGAGAGTCGGACCGGTAGAGAGGGGGAATTGAGAGAGAGAGAGAGAGAGAGAGAGAGAGAGAGAGAGAGAGAGAGAGAGAGAGAGGGAGGGGGGTGAGAGACGGCGAGTAAACAGCCGCGTGATAGCGGAGTCTATGTGTATATAAATGGATAGATAAGTGGATGAGTGGACACAATGAGAGATAGCTAGGATGGTAGATGACTATGAACTAGTAGATGATCAGTAGATAGACAGATATACAGATAGATAGACAATGACCCTATCCTAATCTAATAGGCCGTTAACGTCAACTGAAGACTCAATTTTGATTGTCCCAAGAACTAGATTGTATCTTATAGACCAAAGGCCCACTGTAAGCGCCCCCCCCCCCCCACCCACCCACCCAGCTACGTTGTCCTGTTGACCTGAGTTAATGTTTTGGGAGATAATATTTTTTTCCTTGTAAATCATCTCTCAGTTATATACTGTTATTATTTTTTAGCATATTATTTGTAAACATCTGAGTTTGTTCCTCTCAGTGGGACACAGAAGTCTCACCCAGACACAATGAGAGTAGTAGTATTAGTAGTAGTAGTAGTAGTAGTAGTAGTAGTAGTAGTAGTAGTAGT
>NC_088360.1:58806227-58816227 GCF_034508935.2 Berghia stephanieae | reverse complement strand
AATTACAAGATAATATCTAAAGAGAGTATTTCTATCAAAACTAATCAAAATACACGTGATATAACAAGCGTGTTGGCGGGACACAATTTAAAGGGCAATAGAATATATTCATACAGTGATATGTAAGTAAGCCATATGTTTTTATAAACAAATCATTTAGCAAAATTTTATACAGTGTGGTTGGGTAACATGTCAAAGTTTGTGTATGTATATATGTATGTATGTATGTATGTATGTATGTATGTATGTATGTATGTATGTATGTATGTATGTATGTATGTATGTATTATGTTATGTATGTATGTATGTATGTATGTATGTATGTATGTATATATGTATGAATGTAGGCATGCATATACGATGATATGCTGGTTTGTTTGTATGTCTGCATGTATGTATGTATGTATGTATATGTGTTTGTATGTACGCTCATTTCTTTTGTATACATGTGTAGAAACAATGTGCAAGCGTGTATTTTCGTGTATGGCTGTGTCTGTATTTGTAAATGTGTTGATGTTCATACCATGAACCAAACTGAGCATTGTTTACCTCACATGAATTGCCTTTAATTTGGACAATAAAGATTATTATTATTATTATTATTATTATTATTATTATTATTATTATTATTATTATCATCATTATCATTATCATTATCATTATCATTATTATTATTATTATTATTATTATTATTATTATTATTATTATTATTATTATTATTATCATTCATTAATATTGGATTTATAAATTGTAAATTGTATTTCTTTTAGTTTGTATTGGTTTCACGGCGCTTGCGACACTTTAAGGTCATCCGTAGTTAAAGCAATAAAGAACCAGTAAGACGAAGTGGACTTGTTCAAATACAGAACAGAAGATTCCATTCTATTTTGAAGTAACATCCAGGCACAAGCAAAGAATCCTAGTATGAAGGAAACACTAAAATGTTTACAAAGTATAGATTCAAAATTAAATACAATCATAGTACGATACAGAGATGATTTACAAGGGGAAAGATATCACTTGACAAAAAGGAACCATACATTCTGGTGCCCCCTCTCAGCTAAGGATCTCTGCCAGGACCAGGAAAAAACCAAACAATGCCAATCCAGAAGAACGAAGAGAGCAACGTGGAAAAGGAAAACAGATAGAGGGGGAATGAATGCACTTACATGTTGACAAAGTATAAAATACAATATCAGAGACGCCAACTTTAAATTTGGCCCACTGGAATTTCGGACACCACTCGTAGGAATTTCAATGCCGAAAGAGAAATTTCCGCACACAAGAAAAGGGAATTGGGAAAGCTGAATATTAAGAGCATTTTATATAGCGCAGTATCCACTAAACATGCTCAAAGCGCTTTGCAATGGGCCCTTGACAACAGCAACAAGTAGGACGAGATACGCCGGTTGGGCAATCATACAATTCATTTTTTTTCGGACAGAGACAACGTTGTTAAGAGTCGGTACTCATTTCACACCTGAGCATGGTGAGAGAACGTGAGCAGGGAGCCTTTTCTAATGTTTTTGTTTTTAAGGGTTTTATGGCGCTTGCAACACATTTAGGTTATATCAGCGCCAGTAAAAAGGAAGAAAATGGGAGAGTAAAACGTTCTAGAATTACAATTAAAGCATCCAAGAAAAAGTAAGACAAAGGGGAACTGGGAACAAATAGGGATCAGATGTAGATTCAAATGTTTACATGTTTACAAGATTTGGTAAAAACAAAAATAGAACCTCATTACATAACAGAGAGATGATTTACAAGAAAAGCATATCACCTCCCAAACAAATTTGACTGTCTCCCTCCCAGCCAAGGACCCCGGACAGAACCGGCCAGGACAGAACCGGGTAAGCACATTCCATTACAAGACAAAGACAGAAAGTAAACCTCAGAAAACAGATAATATAGGGGAATAAAAGATACAACAAATTATCTCCTGCTCACCATGGTAGAGCAACACGGAATAAAACAAAGGGGATAAGAGACAGCAAGCGACCTCTCTCTCTCTCCACCATGGGAGGTCACAAGACTTCACCCAGGGACGAATAATGAAATAAGATAGATAGATGAGAATATAAGTGTGTGTGAAGGGGTGTAGAACACAACAGTTAGTAAGAGAAGACCACCCCCCCCCCCCCCCCCCCCAAGGAGTTCAAGAATGAAAATTAAACACACGAATCTTTAAATTCAAATCCAAGAACACAATGTTGAGTTCTCAAATTTAATACAGTATTTATAATCAGTTTTGTTTGTATTTTGTTTTTCAGGGTTTTACGGCGCTTGCAACACATTAAATCATATCAGCGCCAGTAAAAAGGAAGAAAATGGGATAGTAAAAAGTTCTAGAAGTACAATTTAAGCACCCAAGTAAAAGTAAGACATATTTTTTTTGTTTGTTTGTTTGTTTGTTGCTTTAGGTCTCTTCCAACACAATTGAGGTTATATGAGAGACCGCTGAAACAAAAAAAAACAAGCAATCTAACAAAAATAGTACAAATGTAAATCAAAATCATAACATAAAGATATCATAAGCTAAATTATAAATAACCAAGAACAAACAGGCAGAAGATTTACAGAAAAAAAAATATCCCCTGTCAAAAATACAATCACAAACCAAAGAAGCAGGATAGGCTAGTAAAGAGAAGAGAAGAAACGACATCACTATCGGATCGTACACCCATGCGAACATCATAGGTATATGATTCAAGGGTGATGCTCCCATCCAACCACCCGCAAGTAAGACATAGGGGAACTGGGAACAAATAGGGATCAGATGTAGATTACAAGAGCAAACCACCAATGCACTTAGTTTGAAATCACCTACAAGTCTCATCCAGACACAAGCACAAAATCCAACAAAGAGGAATACACTCAAATGCTTACATTATACATTCAAAATAAAAATAATAATACATAACAGAGAGATGATTTACAAGGAAAAAAATATCATCTCCCAAAACAATAACTATGCATTTGACTGTTTCCCTCCCAGCTAGGATTCCGGTCAGTGCCAGGACAAAACCAAGTAATCTCATTCCAAGACAAAGACAGAAAGCATGTTGGAAAACAGATATAAGGGGATAGAAGAGACAGTATGTACCTCCCTGCCCGCTATGGGAGGTCAGGATCCCCACCCAGTATTTATAATCAGTTTTGCATAATTCGTCAACTATGTACATCAATAGTAAAAATTTGGTTGGATTGCAAAAAAGGATAACAACACAAAATTATCATATATGTTTTAAAATGAATGCATCTGTATATAATAATATTAACAATGCAAGTACTCGCTAAATTCATTTCTTAATATATTTACTTATCTTAGCGGCGCAGTGTGGTTTCACAATTTTTCTTCTGAAATGCTTCTGCATTAATCGGGGATAGGGGCTTGTACACAAAATTAAGGGACCACAACAGGAATTGTAACACAGGTTGTCTTTTTTATCATGTTATATCAGAATAGTAAGCGAATATTAAAACAAATAAATTAGTTTCAAAATATACATGAGAACAAGTCATTACAATTAAAGAAATCAAATTCAACAAACATTAGGTATATTACAAAACAATGAGAATACAAGGATTAAGTCATCTGATTTCATTACAAACTTATCACCAAAAGCTGCTTACAAAAAATCAAATCAGGGAGGACGAGACAGATTTCCTTGATAAAAGTTAACAGCCTTTAAAACCCAGGCCATCATATCTTAATTAGTATTAGTATCATTCAATTTGGAAGGAACAGAAGTTGATATGAAAGAACGGGATTTGATAGGAATCAATACATATATAATATTATAATTGACGCAATTATCATTATATGATACAAAATGAGATTAATGGATGAAAAAATAATAATGGTGAACCTTTTCCTCAAAACAGTTTTAAGGTTTTCTTCAAAATGACAAAACCATTTTATCATAAGCAGAAGTGTTCATTACTTTACAACGGCATTTGTTATTTTTGACACAGGCTTTCACACTTTTGACTTAATATCGAACTTTGGTGAACCTTTTCCTCAAAACAGCTTTAGGGTTGATTTGGCTGGTATGGAGAAGAGCGAATGGAAGAAGAAAAAGTTTTTGCATTCTTGAAAATGACAAAACCATTTTATCATAAGCAGAAATGTTCATTACTTTACAACGGCATTTGTTATTTTTGACACGCGCTTTCACACTTTTTACTAAATATCCAACTTTGGATTCAGTCACATAAAAATGTGTCATATCCATTAATCAAACCATAAATGAGGTTTCTTCTATAATACATCAAAATGTTAGAATGTTTGACGGGACTAATCATTTTACAACACGCGTTTTCACTCTCACCACTTCAGCCACGATAATATCTAATTTTATATTTAGCCACACTAAACCGTGCGATAATATCAAATTAAACAAACCATGAAATGTGGTTCAAAAATTGAACTTTTCTCTGATCCGATATAAGTCAGAATTGTGAGGGTTTTGAGTGGCAGGTCACCAGATGGTATTGAATAAAATTGGAACTTTTTAAAACAAAAACAATACAAAATACAGTACCACAAGTATTTGGGGAATTACTATATACAATGAGATCACGTGTGCATTCTTGTAATATCGCCTAATAGACATCATGTCTCAATCTACTCATTTTACTTTGAGCATGTTAATTGGATATTACGTGATATAAATGCTGTAGTCTTCAATTGTTACTAAATACTTTATCAGTGATAGAACTTTTGTCGGCAAATCTAAGGATGATTTTTGCAAGCTATTAAAAACGGTAATATAAATTGTATACCCTGATAAATAATTTTTTAAATTATTTATATTTCTAAAACCCAGGCTATCATATCTTAATTAGTATTAGTATCATTCAATTTGGAAGGAACAGAAGTTGATAGGAAAGAACAGGATTTGATAGGAATCAATACATATATAATATTATAATTGACGCAATTATCATTATGTGCTACAAAATGAGTTTAATGGATGAAAAAATAATAATGGTGAACCTTTTCCTCAAAAAAGCTTTAGGGTTGATTTGGCTGGTATGGATAAGAGCGAATGAAAGAAGAAAAAATTTTGTTTTCTTGAAAATGACAAAACCATTTTATCATAAGCAGAAGTGATCATTACTTTACAACGGCATTTGTTATTTTTGACACGCACTTTTTACTTAATGTCGAACTTTGGATTCAGTCACATAAAAATGTGTCATATCCATTAATCAAACCATAAATAAGGTTTCTTCTATAATACATCAAAATGTTAGAATGTTTGACGGGACTTATCATTTTAACACGCATTTTCACTCTCACCATTTCAGCCACGGTAACGTCAAATTTTAGATTTAGCTTCACTAAACCATGTGATAATATCAAATTAAACAACCATGAAATGTGGTTCAAAAATTGAACTTTTTCTCTGATCCGATATAATTGAAAATTGTGAGGGTTTTGAGTGGCAGGTCACCAGATGGTATTGAATAAAATTGGATTATTTTAAAAAAAAAATACAAAATACAGTACCACAAGTATTTGTGGTGTTAATATTAGTAACCTAGTCCCTTGTTCCCTAAGGAGTCCAAGGGTGGCCACCCACTTTCCACTCTCTAGCCCAGCATCCGTCGCTGCTTTATCTACTGTGCATGTGGTCTTTCCCTAGGCAGCATTGGTTAGTGAGGTTATACTATGAATATGAGTTAAGTTACATTGTAGTTTGTGTTTGTTTTGAAAGAATAGAAGGCGCTTGCAACACATCTAGGTCATATCAGCGCCAGTAAAAAGAGAAAGTGAGACAAAGTAGAATTCTTCCAAATAGATTCACTATCAATGTACTTAGTTTGAGATCATCTAAATGACCTAATCACAGGTACCCACTCATAATACACTCAAATGTTTACAAATCATATGTGTAAAACAAAATGAATACAACGAATAATACAGAGTTGATTTACAAGTACAAAAATATCATCTCATGAATTTTTTAATTGGGGGAAGGGGGGGGGGGGGGAGATTGTGTTGTTGCAAGTTATAGTTTGTACTATGTTATGACTGCCACATGATCTTTTAGCTGATTCAGGGTATGAGTTTCCTAGTCTAATCAAACTATAGATATAATGTCAAATATGTTGTAAATCTTTACTTTCGTAATTACAAGTTACATAACACAACATAATTCTATTTCAGAGAGAGACAACTATTTTATAATTCACGAATAATCAATACATATATTTTATTATAATTGACGTAATTATCATTATATGATACAAAATGAGATGAATGGATGAAAGAATAATAATGGTGAACCTTTTCCTCACAACAGTTTTAGGGTTGATTTGGATGGTATGGAGAAGAGCGAATGGAAGAAGAAAAAGTTTTCGTTTTCTTGAAAATGACAAAACCATTTTATCATAAGCAGAAGTGTTCATTATTTTACAACGGCATTTGTTATTTTTGACATGCGCTTTCACACTTTTTACTTAATATCGAACTTTGGATTCAGTCATATAAAAATGTGTCATATCCATTAATCAAACCATAAATGAGGTTTCTTCTATAATACATCAAAATGTTAGAATGTTTGACGGGACTAATCATTTTACAACACGCGTTTTCACTCTCACCACTTCAGCCACGATAATATCTAATTTTATATTTAGCCACACTAAACCGTGCGATAATATCAAATTAAACAAACCATGAAATGTGGTTCAAAAATTGAACTTTTCTCTGATCCGATATAAGTCAGAATTGTGAGGGTTTTGAGTGGCAGGTCACCAGATGGTATTGAATAAAATTGGAACTTTTTACAACAAAAACAATACAAAATACAGTACCACAAGTATTTGGGGAATTACTATATACAATGAGATCACGTGTGCATTCTTGTAATATAGCCTAATAGACATCATGTCTAAATCTACTCATTTTACTTTGAGCATGTTAATTGGATATTGCGTGATATAAATGCTGTAGTCTATCAATTGTTACTCAATACTTTGTCAGTGATAGAACTTTTGTCGGCAAATCTAAGGATGATTTTGCACAGCTATTAAAAACGGTAATATAAATTGTATACCCTGATAAATAATTTTTTAAATTATTTCTATTTCTAAAACCCAGGCCATCATATCTTAATTAGTATTAGTATCATTCAATTTGGAAGGAACAGAAGTTGATAGGAAAGAACAGGATTTGATAGGAATCAATACATATATATTATAATTGACGCAATTATCATTATATGATACAAAATGAGATTAATGGATGAAAAAATAATAATGGTGAACCTTTTCCTCAAAACAGCTTTAGGGTTGATTTGGCTAGTATGGAGAAGAGCGAATGAAAGAAGAAAAAATTTTGTTTTCTTGAAAATGACAAAACCATTTTATCATAAGCAGAAGTGATCATTACTTTACAACGGCATTTGTTATTTTTGACACGCACTTTTTACTTAATGTTGAACTTTGGATTCAGTCACATAAAAATGTGTCATATCCATTAATCAAACCATAAATGAGGTTTCTTCTATAATACATCAAAATGTTAGAATGTTTGACGGGACTTATCATTTTACAACACGCATTTTCACTCTCACCACTTCAGCTACGATAACGTCAAATTTTAGATTTAGCCACACTAAACCGTGTGATAATATCAAATTAAACAACCATGAAATGTGGTTCAAAAATTGAACTTTTTCTCTGATCCGATATAATTGAAAATTGTGAGGGTTTTGAGTGGCAGGTCACCAGATGGTATTGAATAAAATTGGATTATTTTAAAACAAAAACAATACAAAATACAGTACCACAAGTATTTGTGGTGTTAATATTAGTAACCTAGTCCCTTGCTCCATAAGGAGTCCAAGGGTGGCCACCCACTTTCCCGCTCTCTAGCCGAGCATCCGTCGCTGCTTTATCTACTGTGCATGTGGTCTTTCCCTAGGCAGCATAGGTTAGTGAGGTTATACTATGAATATGAGTTAAGTTACATTGTAGTTTGTGTTTGTTTTGAAAGAATAGAAGGCGCTTGCAACACATCTAGGTCATATCAGCGCCAGTAAAAAGAGAAAGTAAGACAAAGTAGAATTATTTCAAATAGATTCACTATCAATGTACTTAATTTGAGATCATCTAAATGACCTAATCACAGGTACCCACTCATAATACACTCAAATGTTTACAATCATATGTGTAAAACAAAATTTATACAACGAATAATACAGAGATGATTTACAAGTACAAAAATATCATCTCATGAATTTTTTAATTGGTGGAGGGGGGGAGATTGTATTGTTGCAAGTTATAGTTTGTACTATGTTATGACTGCCACATGATCTTTTAGCTAAATCAGGGTATGAGTTTCCTAGTCTAATCAAACTATAGATATAATGTCAAATATGTTGTAAATCTTCACTTTCGTAATTACAAGTTACATAACACAACATAATTCTATTTCAGAGAGAGACAACTATTTTATAATTCACGAATAATCAATACATATATTTTATTATAATTGACGTAATTATCATTATATGATACAAAATGAGATGAATGGATGAAAAAATAATAATGGTGAACCTTTTCCTCACAACAGTTTTAGGGTTGATTTGGATGGTATGGAGAAGAGCGAATGGAAGAAGAAAAAGTTTTCGTTTTCTTGAAAATGACAAAACCATTTTATCATAAGCAGAAGTGTTCATTATTTTACAACGGCATTTGTTATTTTTGACATGCGCTTTCACACTTTTTACTTAATATCGAACTTTGGATTCAGTCACATAAAAATGTGTCATATCCATTAATCAAACCATAAATGAGGTTTCTTCTATAATACATCAAAATGTTAGAATGTTTGACGGGACTAATCATTTTACAACACGCGTTTTCACTCTCACCACTTCAGCCACGATAATATCTAATTTTATATTTAGCCACACTAAACCGTGCGATAATATCAAATTAAACAAACCATGAAATGTGGTTCAAAAATTGAACTTTTCTCTGATCCGATATAAGTCAGAATTGTGAGGGTTTTGAGTGGCAGGTCACCAGATGGTATTGAATAAAATTGGAACTTTTTACAACAAAAACAATACAAAATACAGTACCACAAGTATTTGGGGAATTACTATATACAATGAGATCACGTGTGCATTCTTGTAATATAGCCTAATAGACATCATGTCTAAATCTACTCATTTTACTTTGAGCATGTTAATTGGATATTGCGTGATATAAATGCTGTAGTCTATCAATTGTTACTCAATACTTTGTCAGTGATAGAACTTTTGTCGGCAAATCTAAGGATGATTTTGCACAGCTATTAAAAACGGTAATATAAATTGTATACCCTGATAAATAATTTTTTAAATTATTTCTATTTCTAAAACCAGGCCATCATATCTTAATTAGTATTAGTATCATTCAATTTGGAAGGAACAGAAGTTGATAGGAAAGAACAGGATTTGATAGGAATCAATACATATATAATATTATAATTGACGCAATTATCATTATATGATACAAAATGAGATTAATGGATGAAAAAATAATAATGGTGAACCTTTTCCTCAAAACAGCTTTAGGGTTGATTTGGCTAGTATGGAGAAGAGCGAATGAAAGAAGAAAAAATTTTGTTTTCTTGAAAATGACAAAACCATTTTATCATAAGCAGAAGTGATCATTACTTTACAACGGCATTTGTTATTTTTGACACGCACTTTTTACTTAATGTTGAACTTTGGATTCAGTCACATAAAAATGTGTCATATCCATTAATCAAACCATAAATGAGGTTTCTTCTATAATACATCAAAATGTTAGAATGTTTGACGGGACTTATCATTTTACAACACGCATTTTCACTCTCACCACTTCAGCTACGATAACGTCAAATTTTAGATTTAGCCACACTAAACCGTGTGATAATATCAAATTAAACAACCATGAAATGTGGTTCAAAAATTGAACTTTTTCTCTGATCCGATATAATTGAAAATTGTGAGGG
>NC_088360.1:58800023-58806127 GCF_034508935.2 Berghia stephanieae | reverse complement strand
AAATCAAAATTAGTAATTATTACTATTATTATTGGTGTTATCTATGAGTTTTGACTGATATTCACAAAGTCACACCACCTTGAGCAAGAGAAAATATTTTGGTCCTATGTGTTTTCTTGAAGTTGAAGCACTCTTGTCAATGCATTCCGAACAATGGATCAGAAAATACTGAGTCTAATGATACTGTGTCATAAATTAGATTTTTGTCCATCGTTCTACAATTCCCATAACCATCTTCTCGGGAATAAATTTTGACCAAGACACTAAAAAAGGTACAAACCGAGATAAGAGCTAAGGTTCTTCTATTAATCTCAATAAGGACCAATTCACGTAAAAAGATTTGTGCAACAACATCATTCTGTGGCAGAGAGAGAGAGAGAGAGAGAGAGAGAGAGAGAGAGAGAGAGAGAGAGAAGAGAGAAGAGAGAGAAATGAGAGAGAGAGAGAGAGAGAGAATGAGAGAGAAAGAGAGTGAATGATTTACCACTTCCCAACTGGTACGGACCAAAGAAAAAGAGGAAATGAGAGAGAGAGAAAGAGAGAGATAAATAGATAGATAGAGAGAGAGAGAGAGGAGAGAGAAGAGAGAGAGAGAGAGAGAGAGAGAGAGAGGGGGGGATAGGGCACACTTGAGCTTGATTATTTAAACATTTATGAACAATACTACAAGCTTTAAAAACAATCCTTTCACTAACTGGCAACCAATGGGAATTATATAGAATTTATTTTGTAGGATCATTAGATTTTTTAATCAGTATTGTGGCTCTGTTTTGAATAGTTTGAAAATGTTGTTTCAATGTCGAGGCACACCTAAAAGCAATGAATTACAGTATTTATACCTGTTGGTACCAAAGCATGAACAATAATTTGTGAAGTACTCTCATTAGGAAAATGTCGAATTATACCAATATTTCATAAGTGATAAAAGTAAGATTGACTGTATTAAAATTTCAAAGACTTCATTTGAATGATTGGATGTCTTGTTTATTATTATTAGTCATTATCGGCATTTGAACTTGAACTCTCTCGTCATTATATGTAAAACACAAAGCAAAAGAATTAACATATATTCAGAGCAAAGTACTCAACATATATCAACATTGTAATTAATTGAATGTCCAATAATGACTGAAAGATATACCTATACTAAAATAATATGCTAAAAGAGCTGTCAAACTACAGAAGCTCTCCCTTTCATTAGGTAATACAATAGATGTCAGTTTTGTGGCAGAAAAAAACCCCAATATATTTTGAGTCACGTGTCGAGAAAAGGACTATTTTTAAACCAGGTCATTCAAGCATTCCATTAAAAAACGTGCAGAGCTAAATTTGGTATTGTCTTAAAGAGGAAGGTTTCATCTCTATTTCTATACTGCTTCAACAATAAAACAATGGTACAAAAATGCTGTTTATAACTTTACAGCAGCAAAAAATCATGACATATTGATATAAAATTTAAATGTCTTATCTCTATTTCTACCTTTTTTTAAAATAAGGGTTGTTTAATGGTCGAGGTCTCGCACCAAATCCTTGTTTTCAGCTTTGAGTGTTATCAGATTTTTCTACACATCACTGTAGTTTGTAACAGCACACAAATTGCAATAAGAATAAGATCTCAGATTATTAACAAAAAGAATAGAGTTCACGGAAACCAATTAATATTATATTAAAGCACCTTCATAATATATGTTTTAGATAGTTTAAAACAAAATAAATATGATATATTATTGTTATTTCAATTGATAACTCGAGTCGATGTGTATGTATGTTTTAATGATGGAACAGCCTAAATAAATTAATTTTTTCGTTTTTTATTGATCTGTAATATTTTTTGGATGACTTCCTGGCCTTGGTTTTTATTAAACAACGAGCTGTTTTTATCAATTTATCCATGTCATTTTTTCCATATCTGATGTGTCTCTCGATGTTTGCTAAACAAAAAACAAGTGACGAAGTTATATGCAAACTCTTCACTCATGGCAGCCATAGGAATACCACTACTTGTAGTTTATAAAAAGTCAAAAGACACACAATGATTTGTGCCAATGTGTTAGAAAATTGAAAAACCAATGCTATTGTTTTCTTTATTTGGGAAAAATGGAACTTGTAATAGTAAAAATATTGAGATTGAGAAATAATAGACTCCGAAGAGTCACTTATTTTCTAAATAATTCAATTCTTTTTCTAATGCTTTCATGATAGACTATGTATAGAAAGAAACAATACGAGTTACTAGTGGCTAATGTGTAAAAGTTTAATAATCATTCTTTACACCAGTAAAACTGGATCAAAATGGATAAAAGGTTGACGTGTATTTTCCTGTTTTTATTTGTTTGTTTTTTATCTTCAATCCGGAAGAGATGTAAATTAAGATATCAATGTTATTTTTTTCTTTTTAAATATTTCACTTTTGGTTTTGGTGAGATTTGCAATACCTCAGTTTGCAACAATTCTCACCTCTCAAGCAAAGGGAGTTAATCAAAATAATTGGGTGGCTAGGTCTTTAGGGTGTGTGTGGCAGAAAGTACTTTATTTCAGACTAGCAACCTATCTAAAGTATAGCAAACAGTACATTCAAAAACACAGAAATCAGGATACAGGCATGCGTTATAGACCTTAAGGCGCCAAAAGACCTTGGGGTGGTAGGGAGTTGAGAGCACAAAAGACACACCTGCTGGGCAAAGACGCATGACCCAGTGTAAGAGGGAAGCACTCTAATGCCAACTAATATATCGGTAACAGACAAAGAGACGATTTACAGTGGAAAAGTCGTCGTCCTTTGAAAGGAATAATAAATTTTATGGCACCTTTTGGTTAAGGACCCCAGAGAGGGCCAGGGCAAAACCAAGCAATATAATTCCTAGACAAGTCCATAAAGCAGCATGGAAGTGAAAACAGGCATGAAGTAAACACATGATGTCTTGGGATTATATGAGTTTCTTTAGAGGTGGATTTATTATCTTATGCTCCTGGTCCGAACATTGTGCTTATCATTCATGAATTCATGTTGATTTTGAGAAGGAAATATATAGACTTTACCAAAAATTTGAGATGATTTTTTTAATTCATCAGGCCCAGTTTCCTACAACGTGAGATATTTTACTTCATTCTGGATTATTTCGAGAGATATTTAATCTTTTATGCATTTTCCTCGTAATCAGCAATTTTTCTGCCAACATGCATAATTACGTGTTTCATGATGTTCACTTCTTTATTTTTCAAAGACCATTTGAAGAAAATGTCTGAAAAAAATTGGACCTCATGCCTGGAGTACTCTCTATTTGTTGACGTGAAATACATGTCATTTTTTGTATGATCATTATGTCAATATAGTATGCTATTTCATCATGTTGTAGGTCAAAAAATTTACTTTCGTGAGTGTTTTATGCTCATTTCAATAGACTGGAGATTTAGTAAAAAAAATTGTGTCTAGTTCAAATTGTGTCATCTTTCATTTATCTAGTGCTTAAAAATATACTTCACAAGTATGATAAAACTTTTTGGTGTTTAGTTACATGACATCAAAATTGGATTCTTTTCTTACATCAATTAGCAAGCAAAAAAAAAATTCTAAAATCTTGAAAAATGAATTTGCTCTCATTTTCTTATTTATGTATGGATTTTTTAAATTAAAAAAGTGTTTTCCATGACTATCAGTCAGAATGCTTTATGCCTTGCTGATCCAAGACGACCTGCATTGATATAGGTCCTTTTCTTAGGGTGGAATTTTGGAGAGGTCTTAGAGACCTCACTTCGATCAGCATCCGCCATAATCCAGTACAGAATCACACGGAACTGTAAAAATAGATCTGAGTACCGTCTTTACGGCTCGGTAAAAATAGCCCCTGGCCCTGTGTAGTGTAAATGTAAAAGCAAAGTACCAAGACCAACTCGACAATTTTTTAAAAATAATATTTAAAAAACCGGACCAACAAACCCGAACGAAATGAAACGTATCTAGTAACATTTATTGGACAATATGACTAATTGAAAGACCATAATGGCTGAAAGATAAACTTATAATATACTAAAGGTGCTGTCAAACTACAGAAGCCCTCCATAGTTTTTAAATTTTTTTTCATCTTCTCTTGTATCCCCAGCAGTATTGCCATGTGCCTTTGCAAAACCCCGCCAGCTATATGCCAGAAATCCGCCAACTTTATCCTACTTCACCTGCGATCATAGCCCTACTATATGACTCTTAGTACGCCATGCCTGCGATATTGCCAAAAATCCGCCAAAAAATCTGCAATTTGATTTCAAACATTATAATCAACAATAGTGCATTGTCTCAATATAAAAATTATGTTAATAAACGCGAATCACATATTTACAACTGTTTCCTTTTTAAAGGCATGAAGATTCGGAGTTTCGATTTTGTTTCAGCGGGAGTTTGACTGTCGGATTTTGTTTTCATCTTCTATTAAATCTGAATAAAGTTTTGTAATATAGATCTCGGCCAACAGCATACTCACAATATGTGCTTCTAAAGTCACTTTATTGGGGGGGGAAGAAATAATTAGACTTGATTGCTAGACTTTTACTTTTTTAAAAATGGTGTACAAATCATCAAAAATTCGCCATCCGCCAGGCATTTTCCCCCCGCCACGCGATGATAAAAAAAAAATCCGTCAATCTGGCAATACTGATCACCAGTAGTTTACAGTTCACAGCTGTTGAAAACTCTTCGTATCTTCTTATCGTGTATTCATTCATTATTTATTCAATTAGTAATGTAGAGCAATAATATCAAAATATCATGTCTTTTCCCTGCAATGTCTTCCCCTGTTAAATAAGTCAACAGAGACACACGAACACACATACACACACACTCTTAGAGAGAGAGAGAGAGATAGAGAGAGAGAGAGAGAGAGAGAGAGAGAGAGAGAGAGAGAGAGAGAGAGAGAGAGAGAGAGAGAGAGAGAGAGAGAGAGAAGGGGGGTGGGTGGGTGGGGGGTAATTCCTACCTCCAGATGAAGTCTTGATTCACGATAGCAAGGGTGATAAAGCCACTGAAAATGATTGTGACTTTCTAAGAGTAACTTTCAGGGTCAGATTGGCAGAGATTACAACAGCAGAGCTCAAGATGAAGAAAATGATGTTGATATAAAAGTGATGGCAGGGATGTAGATGATGAAAGCAGCAGCAGTGACAATGATGGTGAAAATGGCAAGGCAGGTGACGTGATGACGGAAGTCACTCCGGCAGGGCTATGGTGGTGAAGATGATGATGATGGGAAGTGATTCTGATGGCAGTGGTTGTGTTGGGAAGTGAAAGCTTTGGCTGGGATGATGGGAAGTAATGGTAGAGTCATAGGGGTTGTGATAGAAGCGACCATGCTGTGAGGTTAGTGGTAATAAGTGAAAGCCATGGCTTGGCGAAAATGATAGAAGCAGGTTCAACAATAAAGATCCGATAAATGGCACAATTCCAAACCCAGGATCGAAATGACCCCAACCAGAAAGAGTCAAACAAATCACATCCCTATCCCCCGTCTTCAAGACAAATGTTAATCAACATTCTGCCCAGACACATTCGGGTTTCCTGTAGGCCTCCAGTCCACCTACTGCACTTGGGTATGGACTTGAGACACAAACAAATATACCCCCACCGGTTGAGGTACACTTATCTGTATTTCAAATACATGCGAATGCCAACCACAATCATCTTGTCAACAAAGAACACGAATGTAACTCACCCGGCCCCAACCAGTTGGAATCAACTCGAACCCAAGTCCAGAACCACACCACCACCATCACTTTATCACTGAATCTGCCTCCAGCATCCTCATCCTCCCCACAACTTCCACCCACTACCATCGTCCTCGACGAACACAATCCCTTCATCACAATCACTGCAACCCCACCAATACCACCATCATCCCTTCCTCCACTGTCACCTCCCTTCACAACCATTGCCATCATCATCACCTCCCATCATCATCACTTCACCACCACAACCCTACCATCATGATTTCCATCATCTCGTCACCCAACAATGCCACCTTCACCAACAATGCCACTACTGTTGCTCCATCATCTACATCCCCATCATCACCTCGCCACCAACAACATCTCCGCCATCAAGATCTCTGCCATTGCAA
>NC_088360.1:58789229-58794229 GCF_034508935.2 Berghia stephanieae | reverse complement strand
CTGGATTTGACATTTGATCACTATTTACTTTCATCTTGTGTTAAATATCACTTGATATATTAACTGTTTTGGGACACAACCACTAGTATTTTTTCCAGAATATTTGGTATTTTTCACGCCTAGTTTGGCATTTTGCATAAAATCTTTCTGCCCACTTGCTACATGCGTCTGGGGATAGTATCCTCAGACAGGTGTCTGGGGATAACAAAAATTGGTTATCCCCAGACACCTGTCTGGGGATAACGAATTTTTATTATCCCCAGACAGGCGTCTGGGAATAATGACAGCCTAATGAAAATTCGTTATCCCCAGACAGGTGTCTGGGGATAACCAATTTTTGTTATCCCAGACAGGTGTCTGGGGATAAAGAAAATTTGTTATCCCCAGACGCATGTAGCAAGTGGGCAGAAAGATTTTATGTAAAATGCCAAACTAGGCGTGAAAAATACCAAATATTCTGGAAAAAAATACTAGTGGTTGTGTCCCAAAACAGTTAATATAGCAAGTGATATTTAACACAAGATGAAAGTAAATAGTAATCAAATGTCAAATCCAGCTCTTTTAAAAGAATTATTTTAAAGCAAATGGATCAATGAAATTTCTTTTGTAACTTTGTTCTGAAAACGTCAAACTGGCAATTCGACTTTTTATTTTCAACCAGGAAGAAATTTGTTAATCATCAAATCTGTTCATAGTCCACCAACCATTTAAATTTTCACTACCTACCTACCTGTTAACTTTATTGATATTCTCTTGTTTCTATAATTTGCTCATTCTGGCCACAATTTTGGGGATGACCGGGAATTATTTTTTATTTCGCGGACGAATTCCTAGGCCATGGCGTTGTTCGCCCCAAAGCCCAAAACCCAAAACCGATACCTGTTATTTTCCTGTCTACTTCGCACAAGACAATATAATTTAGTATCACACGTCCACAAAACTAGATCCAACAACATATTTTTACTCGAATCAGAGATGAAAATAAGCAAAAATGGTGGAAATATGTTTAGCTTATAATATATGAAGTTAAGATATTCCGATATCGGTGTGGACAGACAGCTCAGTGGGTTAGGCCACCTTTCATTTTACTCCTTTTAGCTGCACAGATTCGAACCAGTCGCGACCCCCCTCACACACACACACTTTTTTTTTTTTTACTTTTTCTTTCTTTCTTCCCAATTGATGTTCATTGTTTTCACTTTTGTTCCGAGTTCCGAGCAAGAGTTTTTTCAATCAGTTGAATTTTTTATTTCTCCGATAATATTATTTCATTATTTAATTTGGTCTAGATCTATTATTGTTTTTTTTAAATTTTTTTTTTGGGTCAAATGATAATATTAACAATAATAATAATAATAATAATAATAATAATAATAATAATAATAATAATAATAATAATAATAATAATAATAATAATAGTGATAATAATAATAATAATTGTAATAATTGTTATTATTGTTATTATTATTACTATTACCATCATAATCATTATTATATTATTATCAATAATAATATTATTTTTATTATTAATACTCTTATTATCATACTATTATTATTATTATTATTATTATTATTATTATTATTATTATTATTATTATTATTATTATTATTATTATCATTATTATTATTATTATCATTATTATTATTATTATTATTATTATTATTACTATTATCATTATAATTGTTATTATTATTATTATTATTATTATTATTATTATTATTATATCTATCCTCTATTTGGTCGCTCTCTGAATATTTCTGTTTGTTTGCTTTTTAATTATTTATTCTTTTTAGACACTATTTGAGATCGGAGTGGGGACGAATATATTTGCTAGAAACTAGAAAAAAAAAACCAAGAGAGAGAGAGAGAGAGAGTTTAATATTTTTAAAAAAAGAGGTGGGGGGAGGATGGATGGGACATTTATCCCTTTCAACGTTCTGTAAAAAGAAGATGGAATTTAAAAAACAAAAAAAAGTGACGTTACCAGGATTCAAACCCACAACGTCGATTCTGGTCAAACTTCCAGGGCAGACGACTAAACCATTCGGCCATGACACCCACTGCGAAGTCGACGCATATTGTGTATATGTAGTAACAAATGATTTTAATGTTGGTTAATTTGATGTTTTTATAGATATTTTATTAACTTTCCTTATTTCTATGTGCATTTGGAAACATTCCATATTCTGGAATGTGGATAATTGTTTAGAAGAGCGGAGTTTCAAATATGCGTCTGGGGATAATGAAAATTCGTTATCCCCAGACAGGTGTCTGGGGATAACGAATTTTTATTATCCCCAGACAGGTGTCTGGGGATAATCACAGCGAAATGTAAAATAGCCACTGCAAAACCGAAAAGAATCATTATGTTTTCATTTTTTCTTCTTTCTGTTAATCAAAGTATCGATAAACTGCCACTGCCACTATCACTATGCTCAAAAACTATCTTTAAACCGAAAAGAAATTGCAGAATCACTGAATCAGACGAAACACAAAAATACGACGTTTCGACCTTTGGCTTTCTTCAGGGAAACAAGAAAAGGAAATAATATGTTTTATTACATTGGCATTATAGGTAAAATGTATGTGTGCGCGCGCGTGCGTGTGTGTGCAAGGGAAGGAGAGGGAGTGAGAGAGAGAGAGAGAATGAGATGAAGTAATGAGTAAAGAGATAGATAAATAGGCAACTTATTCTAAAATATAATATTTTTTTACCTATTTACATATCTCCCGAAAAATTCGTAGAATTGCAAAATTTTGGCTTCCAATTTCAGAACTTCCTGAGCATCTCTAAGTCATTAAAACTTATTGACAATAAAAGTTGATGCCAGACTACATAATTTAAAGGTTTTTGAAGTGTTATTTAATCATTGTTAGGGTAAATTGTTGATCTATAAAGCTAACTATAGCCTAAAAACTATGAATTTTTAGATTTTCAAGTAGTCAGCTCTGCTGAATAGCCTAAGAAAAGAAAAGAAAAAAAGATAACCGAACAAAATTCCCATTACAAATGTTATCCAATGTGCTCTCTTGTATCCATTCAACACCTATCAAACACCTCCGCTGAAACCCACTCTACTTCGCCACCAATTCTCTTTCGCCGTGCCCACACTAATCCACAATGCCTTATTTGTCTTTATTGCCTCTCTGCTCCCCCACTCACTTCCCTTATCAACCAATCCTACCCAACTGCACCAGTCCATTCTTACTTGATGGTGAGGACACAATGTGCTGGTTGGGAGCAGTAATGTTGTATAACACTATTGCTCTCTTTGGTGCCTAACTACTAGTACTTTCGTTTGTGTGCACATATACAAACACCCCCACACACACACACACCCATCCATCCATCCACACACTCTCACAAACAAACGCACTACACTACTTCAACCACAAAGTCATACGGTTGAAGAATTGAATTTGGTGCATTTTGTCTGACAGAATGTAAGCAGTGGAATAATAATACCCCTGGAAAATGTTTCGACGCATGCCCAAACCAAAAAATATTTCCCGGTCCCTACTTGTTTAAGATTTCTGTGCTGCACTCTATATTGAGAATTGAAATATTCATAAACTTTGATTACAGAAAATCTAAGATGTCTGTGCACCAGCAGTGTCCATCATGCAGCTCAAGCAAGTGAGTAAAGTTTTTATATTTTTTATATAGAAAATCTTGATCTTTTGTTAATATGATTATTTTGACTCTATTTGTTTAACATATTGGAGTTCCTGACTGACTGTTAGATATTATGCCATCATTCTTTGTTTAAATTTTTATATTTGTTTTGTCTTTTGTTTTTGCCTTATTTAAAAAAATAACTATTCTGACAAAGTAGTCTCTCTCTCTCTCTCTCTCTCTCTCTCTCTCTCTCTCTCTCTTTTTCTCTTTCTTTCTCTCTCTCTCTCTCTTTCTCTCTCTCTTTCTCTCTCTCTCTTCTCTCTCTCTCTCTCTCTCTCTCTCTCTCTCTCTCTCTCTCTTTCTCTCTCTCTCTCTTTCTCTCTCATTCATTCATTCATTCATCCATGCTTTTTTTCTCAACCGCCTTTCTTCTACATACCCTTATGTAAGTCATCATGGGCCTGATTCATGGACCGAGACTATGATTATAGTCTGAGACTATTTGCATTTCTCTGACAAGAACGCGTTACGAGCTATTCATGAAGCCGGACTATGCAAAGTCTGAGACTAAACGAGGGACTTAACGGGTGAAATTTACACCCGCGATCTAGCATGCGTAAATAGCGTAGTCCGGGACTAAATATCAAAATTATATGTGCTATTCGCTGGGGGAAGTATGGTGCAACCCCTGGATAACAACATTGCACAGGACTGGAAAATTATGTCATTATTCAGGGGTGTCGTTATTCCGGGGTTTTCAAGATGACAGAAAAAGGGGGCGTGGTGAGACCCATGAATACCTAGCAGTGCATTGCGCGGTCCATTGCCTGAGAGAAGACCCGTCTAAAAACGTTAGAATGAGTATTTCTCTGTGAACAAAGGGTATAGTTGTTATGCGCTTTGCTATGAAACTCACGACATTGCCATCGGATAAATAATGGACTAATACACATAACTATGTGTAACCTTGAACGTTTATAATCTGGTTAATACAGTTTGGTGGGAATTACTCATAATCGTGGTTGGCAAAAAACAATCACAAAGACCTGAGTTGTGTCAACTTCGTTCCATCTTTTGTTTGTTTTTTTTTTTTTTTTTGTTTTGTTATTTTCTTCACTTTTCTCAAAGATTCGACAGTCGCACACTCACTACTCATCTTGCCCATTCCAAACACCCCCAGGGACTCCTTCCCCCATACTGTTTCAAAGTAACTTCCTACGATGACTATTACAAGTGCTGCTACCACCACTACTACTACTACTACTACTACTATACTACTACTACTACTACTATACTACTACTACTACTACTACTACTACTACTACTACTACTACTGGAACTACTACTACTACTCCTATCAATTCTATTATTAATGTTATT
>NC_088360.1:58779879-58789129 GCF_034508935.2 Berghia stephanieae | reverse complement strand
TCATATCCAGATGGAAGTGTAAATGTGATTTTTTTATTTGTTATAACAACTTATATAATATATCAAAACAACCCCCCATAAAAAAGTATCATAGAATGAAAAGAAAGAAAAAACACACAACAACAACCAACATAAAACTAAAACAGCCCAACTTAAGGCAGAAATTATCCTTAGGTGACTGCTTTTTGTGAGGATTTGGGGGGGGGGGGGTATGAATCAAGGGAAGTAATCAAGTATTCATAGAGTCAATAAAAACAAATACAGTAAAAATGTGTCTTGAGATTCTTTTTAAAGGTAGGTAAAGACTTGCCCTCCCTCAGACCACGTGGTAGTTCATTCCAAATCTTGGGGCCGAAACAAGCAAACGATCTATCACCAAATTTTGTTCTTGATCTTTTTTCCGAAATTTTCGTTTGGTCATTACATGATCTTAAAGTGTAATTTTCAAATTTACATATGACCACGTGATCTGTGAGATATGCCGGTGCTATACCAGTCAAACACTTATAAACAAGACACGCTTCTTTGTAATATGTGCTCTTTTCAATGGGCAACCAGTGGAGAGAGGCCAACAAAGGGGTTGCATGATCAATTTTTTTTTTTTGCCAAAAACTAATCTTGCTGCACTGTTTTGCAGTATTTGTAATTGTTTAATAGAAGCCTGAGGCAAGTTGACAAGCAGGGAGTTAAAATAATCTAGTTTCGAAAAAATGAGGGAAACAACCAATGTTTTACATGTTCCAATTGCAATATACTGACGGATCGAACTGATTTTCTTCAATTGAAAGCATAAAGATTTACAGAGAGCAGAAATGTGAGCTGACATTCTCATTTCTGAATCAAAAACCAACATTTTTCACAGTCTTTGAAACTTTGATCTTTTCACCCCAATCAACACCTCAAGACCATTATTCACTTCAACTACCCTCTATTTCCCACAATCATCACTTCTGTTTTTGACTCATTCATTTTCAACTTGTTTGCATCCATCCATTCTTTCACATCCGTCACTCATTCTTCCACACGCTTCACAATAATTTCGAGATTTTTAGTTTTATCAGTAGCATAAAGTTGCGTATCATCTGCAAAGAGATGATAGTGCAAATAGAAATAGAATAAGATTAAAAGAGCACACCATGAGTGTATGAGGTTGAGGGGAGGGGAAGGAGTTTGTTATGTCAATATCCGAGGTTATTGTCGCTCAAGACACCTATAACGCTAAGTGGACGAGGTAGGCTATTTTTAGAAAATATTTACTGAATTGAATTTTAAATGTCCGTTTTCTAAAAAAAAGCTGTTTGAGGTTAGACGCCTAAACATCCTGGTAAAAGTAGTTTTGTCTTCTTTTTAAGGGTTTTACGACCTGGTAACACATTTAGATCCTTTCAGAACCAGCACATAGAAAGAATTTCATGGTCAAAAAGAATTGTAGATTTAAAATAAAAGTCTCCCCAAAAAAGTGTGACAAATGGGAATGTTCAAATAGAAACAGAATAAGATTAAAAGAGCACACCATTAGTGTATGAGATTGAAACCACTTAAATCATAATACAGACACAAGAACAAGACATTACTAGGAGAAATACAATCCGTTCCGAAAGCGAGTCATATCACCAGACAACAATGCCACATTTACACATAAGTGATCGATACGAGAGAGAGGGTGATAATATTGGTAATTGAGAATCTTCAATTTTTATCCTATTTGTTAGCATTTGAATGATAGCAAATCGTTGCCTCTCGCATCATATCCAGATGGAAGTGTAAATGTGATTTTTTATTTGTTATAACAACATATATAATATTATATCAAAACAACCCCCATAAAAAAGTATCATAGAATGAAAAGAAGAACAAAAACACACAACAACAACAACAAAAAAAACAACACGAAAACAGCCCAACTTAAGGCAGGAATTATCGTTAGATGACAGCACTGCGAGGAATGGGGGGGGGGGGGGGGGGGTGATTTGAATCAAGGGAAGTAATTGTTTGATTATGTCGGGGGAAATAAGAATTCGTAGTTGTTTCTCTTTATTTTGTTTAATAGGTACCAAGTACTTGTCCATATTGATTTCCGTTAATTGATACTGTACTCGACTTTGATACATCGACTAGCGCTCAACCTTACTTGTAAGCATTTCTTTCTAGGAGAAATAATTAGAATAATTAGAATAATTATCAGTGGAGATTAAGACATAATTGGTCACCCATATCCTTGTTATATAGTGAGGGGAGTTAAAATATTTAAAAATGTCTTTTTTCATATTGTTTATCATGCACTCTACGGGATAAATCACATTTTAGGTGTTCGTATACGATTTACGGACAGTAAAATGTTGTGTCGATACAAACTGTCATATAAATCTCTATAATACATGGGATGGTGTAGGGTGGCAATTTGCGTTTACTGGAGATCTACTCACTAATTTTCGGATAGTCTCGCTAAGTTTAGGTTTCGCGAAACTTGAGACCACTTCACGGCAGCAGCTTCTTATGGTTCACACTATTATGTTATGACGATCGACCCAATCAGCAAAGTCCGGTCCGCATTCGTGCACCGTCGCGAACCCGCCTGGTAGCATCGTCACAACACACCTTTCGACTAGATGCTCTGCCGTTTCGGGTTCTTGCCCACAGCGTGGACATAAAGGACAGGAAGTTAGACCCCACTGATGTAACGCACCGGCTGTTAGGCAGCTCCTCGACCGAAGCCGATTCGCAGCTACCCAGTGTCTCCTCTTACTGGTATCAAAGCCTGGCAACTTCTCACCAAGCTTAGAGGAGTGTAGGTCCCCGCCCCCACGAGGGATTGAATTCGTCCAAACCGACTTCCATCTCGTATGTGCAGCTCTGTCCGTAGTCAGGGATTCTGCGTACAAGGGTTGCCGGGACTTATTTCGGCTCGAAACGGGGGCACCGTTCATTATGCGCATGAGAGGGGTATCCCCATTCCCTCTCTCTTTGATCTTACTCAGCCAGTTTCCCGTAATGGTCTCCCTCCGGACATCGGGGGGCTGGATCGCTGCCATTACCGGGCCCCATTCTCTAGGGGTTGTTGCTAGCGTTCCCGACACTATGTGCATCGACTTGCGAAGTTTTACATCCACCTTCTCAACGTTTCTGCTTCTACCCCACACTGGAGCGCAATACTCCGCGGTGGAATAGCATAGTGCCAGGGCGGATGTTCTCAGGAGCGCTTGGATAGCGCCCCAAGTCGATCCCGCCAGCTTCCTCAGAAGACTATTCCGCTTCTCTATCTTCCGGGCAACCCCTTCGAGATGAACCCGATAGGTAAGGCTGCGATCCAGCGTCACCCCTAAATATTTTGGACGCGGCTCATATGGGAGTGGCTGGTCCCCGACTAGGACATTCAGTTTACGGGTGTGCCAGCCACTGCATAAGTGAAATGCAGTGGCCACGGTTTTTGAAGTGTTCATCTTCAGGTACCACTTGTCAAAGTAGGATTTGAGTCTGGTGACGTCCTCGCTGAGTACGCTCTCGAGACGGGTCCACACTTTACTCTGAGTAACGAGTGCCCAGTCGTCTGCGTATCCCAGCCTCAGGGAGGAAGTGTTCGGCATATCGCTAATGTAAACGTTAAACAACATTGGCGCAAGTACCGACCCCTGAGGGACCCCATTCTTCAATTTCCTAACTTTGCTCGTGACGTCTCCCAGCGCGACGTGGAATTGCCTTTCCCCTAAGATCGAAGAGAACAACTTCAAGGTCTTTTTGCACCTTATGATTTTTGCAAGTTTGAGCATTAACCCATCGCACCAGACCGTATCGTACGCCGCTGATAGGTCTATAAACACAGCACCTGTTTGCTGTTTTCTCTCGAACCCGTGCTCAATATGCTCTGTAAGGGCAATGACCTGCTCCGTGGTGCACCTCCCTTCCCTGAAGCCTGCCTGCTCAGGTGGCAGGGCAGCGTCTAGGACCGGCCCCCATCGGTTTAATAGAACACGCTCCAACAATTTGTAAAGACAGCTCAGCAGCGATATGGGTCTGTAACTGTCTGCCTCCTTCGCCGGCTTCCCTGGCTTCAGGATGGCAACTATCTTCGCATGCTTCCACACTTGTGGAAGCTTTCCGTTTGCAAGGATGTCAGACATTGCCTCTGCTAGCCAGGCCCGTGCCCTGGGGCCCAGATGCGTCACCATATCGGGATATACACCATCTATCCCAGCTGCTTTGCCGTTCTTCACTTCGCTAATGGCTGCACCCACTTCTCGGGGACTGAACGGGGCCGTCCAGTCCGACTCCTCCGCAGGTAGCGAGTCCAGAATCGTACGGTACGCCTTGCGGACACCGCGCTCAAAAGCCTGATTAGGGATCCGCTTGCTACGGTTCTTAATATTCTTGGCAATTGTGTCTGCCTCGCATTCCGGTGCAGCCTTCGCGAAATTCCGATCTGGGTCCAATTTCTTTATCAAACGCCAAGCGTGGCGGCTGGAGTGTGTAAAGTCGAGACTTTCCACGGTCTCCTGCCACCGTTGCTTCCTTCCCTCTGCCAGAGACTGAAGTAGTCTATCGGCTGTGTCCTGGGACTGGGTCTGCTGGTACTCTCGGTACAGCTCTTCCGACTCTGCTGTCCAGCAAGGGGTGTAGAATTTCCGTTTGCCCCGTGGAATAGAGCGTTGAGCGCTCTTAACCAGTAGCCTACTAAATCTGGTTATATTCTTGGACTTGGGAGGAATGGCAGGGCAGACCTGCTCGATATAGGAACTGAATTCATCCCAGTCAGCCTTCCTGAAATTCCATCTGCAAAGTGGGAGAGACTGCACCCTCGGTATTGTCACCCCAGCTGTGACAAGAACCGGCCTGTGCTGGCTATGCGGAAAGTCCCCGAGGACTGTCCGCTTCACCTGCAGCGGTTCACGGCGGCATGCGGTTCACGAAACTGTAGAGAGGGGAGGGGAAGGAGTTTGTTATGTCAATACCCGAGGTTAATGTCGCTCAAGACACTTATATAACGCTAAGTGGACGAGGTAGGCTATTTTTTAAAAATATTTACTGAATTGTATTTTAAATGTATCGTATGGAAATTGCAACATTATTGTTACCTGGGTAAACAATGTCCGTTTTCTAAAAAAAAAAGCTGTTTGAGGTTAGACGCCTAGCCTAAACATCGTGGTAAAAGTAGTTTTGTCTTCTTTTTAAGGGTTTTACGACCTGGTAACATATTTAGATCCTTTCAGAACCAGCATATAGAAAGAAGTTCATGGTCAAAAAGAATTATAGATTTGAAATAAAAGTCCCCCAAAAAAGTGTGACAAATGGGAATGTTCAAATAGAAACAGAATAAGATTAAAAGAGCACACCATGAGTGTATGAGATTGAAACCACTTAAATCATAATACAGACACAAGAACAAGACATTACTAGGAGAAATACAATCCGTTCCGAAAGCGAGTCATATCACCAGACAACAATGCCACATTTACACATAAGTGATCGATACGAGAGAGAGGGTGATAATATTGGTAATCGAGAATCTTCAATTTTTATCCTATTTGTTAGCATTTGAATGATAGCAAATCGTTGCCTCTCGCGTCATATCCAGATGGAAGTGTAAATGTGATTTTTTATTTGTTATAACAACATATATAATATTATATCAAAATAACCCCCATAAAAAAGTATCATAGAATGAAAAGAAGAACAAAAACACACAACAACAACCAAAAAACAAAACAAACGAAAACAGCCCAACTTAAGGCAGAAATTATCCTTAGATGACAGCACTGTGAGGAATTGGGGGTGGGGGGTGTGATTTGAATCAAGGGAAGTAATTGATTTATTATGTCGGGGGAAATAAGAATTCGTAGTTGTTTCTCTTTATTTTGTTTAATAGGTACCAAGTACTTGTCCATATTGATTTACATTAATTGATACTGTACTCGACTTTGATACATCGACTAGCGCTCACCCTTACTTGTAAGCATTTCTTTCTAGGAAGAGTTGCAGCCCTTAGAATAATTATCAGTGGAGATTAAGACATAATTGGTCACCCATATCCTTGTTTTATAGTGAGGGGAGTTAAAATATTTAAAAATGTCTTTTTTCTTATTGTTTATCATGCACTCTACGGGATAAATCACATTTTAGGTGTTCTTATACGATTTACGGACAGTAAAATGTTGTGTCGATACAAACTGTCATATAAATCTCTATAATACATGGGATGTTGAGGGTGTCAATTTGCCTTTCCTGGAGATCTACTTAGTAGTGTCGGATAGTCTCGCCAAGTTTAGGTTTCGCGAAACTTGAGACCACTTCACGGCAGCAGCAGCTTCTTATGGTTCACACTATTATGTTATGACGATCGACCCAATCAGCAAAGTCCGGTCCGCATTCGTGCACCGTCGCGAACCCGCCCGGTAGCATCGTCACAACACACCTTTCGACTAGATGCTCTGCCGTTTCGGGTTCTTGCCCACAGCGTGGACATAAAGGACAGGAAGTTAGACCCCACTGATGTAACGCACCGGCCGTTAGGCAGCTCCTCGACCGAAGCCGATTCGCAGCTACCCAGTGTCTCCTCTTACTGGTATTAAAGCCTGGCAACTTCTCACCAAGCTTAGAGGAGTGTAGGTCCCCGCCCCCACGAGGGATTGAATTCGTCCAAACCGACTTCCATCTCGTATGTGCAGCTCTGTCCGTAGTCAGGGATTCTGCGTACAAGGGTTGCCGGGACTTATTTCGGCTCGAAACGGGGGCACCGTTCATTATGCGCATGAGAGGGGTATCCCCATTCCCTCTCTCTTTGATCTTACTCAGCCAGTTTCCCGTAATGGTCTCCCTCCGGACATCGGGGGGCTGGATCGCTGCCATTACCGGGCCCCATTCTCTAGGGGTTGTTGCTAGCGTTCCCGACACTATGTGCATCGACTTGCGAAGTTTTACATCCACCTTCTCAACGTTTCTGCTTCTACCCCACACTGGAGCGCAATACTCCGCGGTGGAATAGCATAGTGCCAGGGCGGATGTTCTCAGGAGCGCTTGGCTAGCGCCCCAAGTCGATCCCGCCAGCTTCCTCAGAAGACTATTCCGCTTCTCTATCTTCCGGGCAACCCCTTCGAGATGAACCCGATAGGTAAGGCTGCGATCCAGCGTCACCCCTAAATATTTTGGACGCGGCTCATAATATGGGAGTGGCTGGTCCCCGACTAGGACATTCAGTTTACGGGTGTGCCAGCCACTGCATAAGTGAAGTGTTCATCTTCACGGCGGCACGCCGTTCACGAAACTATGGAGAGGGGAGGGGAAGGAGTTTGTTATGTCAATACCCGAGGTTATTGTCGCTCAAGACACTTATAACGCTAAGTGGACGAGGTAGGCTATTTTTAGAAAATATTTACTGAATTGTATTTTATATGTATCGTATCGAAATTGCAACATTATTGTCACCTGGTTAAACAATGTCCGTTTTCTAAAAAAAAAGCTGTTTGAGGTGGGACGCCTAAACATCGTGGTAAAAGTAGTTTTGTCTTCTTTTTAAGGGTTTTACGACCTGGTAACATATTTAGATCCTTTCAGAACCAGCATATAGAAAGAAGTTCATGGTCAAAAAGAATTATAGATTTGAAATAAAAGTCCCCCCAAAAAAGTGTGACAAATGGGAATGTTCAAATAGAAACAGAATAAGATTAAAAGAGCACACCATGAGTGTATGAGATTGAAACCACTTAAATCATAATACAGACACAAGAACAAGACTTTACTAGGAGAAATACAATCCGTTCCGAAAGCGAGTCATATCACCAGACAACAATGCCACATTTACACATAAGTGATCGATACGAGAGAGAGGGTGATAATATTGGTAATCGAGAATCTTCAATTTTTATCCTATTTGTTAGCATTTGAATGATAGCAAATCGTTGCCTCTCGCGTCATATCCAGATGGAAGTGTAAATGTGATTTTTTATTTGTTATAACAACATATATAATATTATATCAAAATAACCCCCATAAAAAAGTATCACAGAATGAAAAGAAGAACAAAAACACACAACAACAACCAATAAAAACGAAAACAGCCCAACTTAAGGCAGAAATTATCCTTAGATAACAGCCCTGTGAGGAATTGGGGGGGGGGGGGGTGTGATTTGAATCAAGGGAAGTAATTGATTAATTATGTCGGGGAAATAAGAATTCATAGTTGTTTCTCTTTATTTTGTTTAATAGGTACCAAGTACTTGTCCATATTGATTTCCGTTAATTGATACTGTACTCGACTTTGATACATCGACTAGCGCTCACCCTTACTTGTAAGCATTTCTTTCTAGGAAGAGTTGCAGCCCTTAGAATAATTATCAGTGGAGATTAAGACATAATTGGTCACCCATATCCTTGTTTTATAGTGAGGGGAGTTAAAATATTTAAAAATGTCTTTTTTCTTATTGTTTATCATGCACTCTACGGGATAAATCACATTTTAGGTGTTCTTATACGATTTACGGACAGTAAAATGTTGTGTCGATACAAACTGTCATATAAATCTCTATAATACATGGGATGTTGAGGGTGTCAATTTGCCTTTCCTGGAGATCTACGTTACCAATATTACCAAATCATTCGGGAAGCGATTAACAAAAAGCAAAAGAAATCTCTATACATCGCAGTGTTTGAATTCATTTTGGTCAACATAAACTTTGGGATGTTTTTCTCAAATAGGTAATAAATGCCGTTGTAATTTTCATCACATTCCGGAAGCAAGTTATATCCCTTCCATAGTTCAATGGATTCAAACCGAAATAGAGAAAACACCTAAGCACTTCCAGCGTCTTTGCCTAACATTGAGACAAGTTGAAGAGAATTACACCAACCAGACTAACACCTATATGGAGATACAGTAAAATGCAAGAATACATAGTTTTTGAGGCTCTCAAGGATCACCGTGGAGGTCTCCAAAAAAAAATCCCCGATCCCAACAGAAAGAAATAGCATTTGAACACACTTCATCTCGGTCTTCTTGCCAGTAGATCAACAAAATAATTAAAATTCCCCGTTCTTATTTCCTCCGCATCCTAAATATCCAGTATCATCATGCCAGGGATAGAAAAACTGAAAAGATATCAAAACATCTATTTATCTGACACCGGTGACCTTAAAATGATTAGAGCACATACGTCGGCACATCTCAAACCATTTTAAAAAGATACTGCCATCTTTAAACCGTGACTTCCGGAATACTCGGCCTCTTATGACAAGCGACTTACTGAAATCCAAGAACGTAGAA
>NC_088360.1:58738966-58779779 GCF_034508935.2 Berghia stephanieae | reverse complement strand
AAATGAGTGATTGAGACATGTCTATTAGGCTATTACAAGAATGCACACGTGATCTCATTGTATATAGTAATCCCCAAATACTTGTGGTACTGTATTTTGTATTGTTTTGTTGTAAAAAGTTCCAATTTTATTCAATACCATCTAGTGACCTGCCACTCAAAACCCTCACAATTTCAATTATATCGGATCAGAGAAAAGTTCAATTTTTGAACCACATTTCATGGTTTGTTTAATTTGATATTATCGCAGGTTTAGTGTGGCTAAATATAAAATTAGATATATCGTGGCTGAAGTGGTGAGAGTGAAAACGCGTGTTGTAAAATGATTAGTCCCGTCAAACATTCTAACATTTTGATGTATTATAGAAGAAACCTCATTTATGGTTTGATTAATGGATATGACACATTTTTATGTGACTGAATCCAAAGTTCGATATTAAGTAAAAAGTGTGAAAGCGCATGTCAAAATAACAAATGCCGTTGTAAAATAATAAACACTTCTGCTTATGAAATAATGGTTTTGTCATTTTCAAGAAAACGAAAACTTTTTCTTCTTCTTCCATTCGCTCTTCTCCATACCAGCCAAATCAACCCTAAAACTGTTATGAGGAAAAGGTTCACCATTATTATTTTTTCATCCTTTCATCTCATTTTGTATCATATAATGATAATTACGTCAATTATAATAATATATATGTCGTATTGATTATTCGTGAATTATAAAATAGTTGTCTCTCTCTGAAATAGAATTATGTTGTGTTATGTAACTGTAATTACGAAAGTAAAGATTTACAACATATTTGACATTATATCTATAGTTTGATTAGACTAGGAAACTCATACCCTGAATCAGCTAAAAGATCATGTGGCAGTCATAACAGTACAAACTATAACTTGCAACAATACAATCTCCCCCACCCCCCTCCCTCCCCCAATTAAAAATTCATGAGATGATATTTTTGTACTTGTAAATCATCTCTCTATTATTCGTTGTATAAATTGTGTTTTACACATATGATTTGTAAACATTTGAGTGTATTATGAGTGGGTACCTGTGATTAGGTCATTTAGATGATCTCAAACTAAGTACATGATAGTGAATCTATTTGAAATAATTCTACTTTGTCTTACTTTCTCTTTTTACTGGCGCTGATATGACCTAGATGTGTTGCAAGCGCCTTCTATTCTTTCAAAACAAACACAAACTACAATGTAACTTAACTCATATTCATAGTATAACCTCACTAACCAATGCTGCCTAGGAAAGACCACATGCACATAGATAAAGCAGCGACGGACGCTCGGCTAGAGAGCGGGAAAGTGGGTGGCCACCTTGGACTCCTTAGGAGCAAGGGACTGGGTTATAATATTAACACCACAAATACTTGTGGTACTGTATTTTGTATTGTTTTTGTTTTAAAATAATCCAATTTTATTCAATACCATCTGGTGACCTGCCACTCAAAACCCTCACAATTTCAATTATATCGGATCAGAGAAAAAGTTCAATTTTTGAACCACATTTCATGGTTTGTTTAATTTGATATTATCACATGGTTTAGTGTGGCTAAATCTAAAATTTGACGTTACCGTGGCTGAAATGGTGAGAGTGAAAACGCGGGTTGTAAAATGATTAGTCCCATCAAACATTCTAACATTTTGATGTATTATAGAAGAAACCTCATTTATGGTTTGATTAATGGATGTGACACATTTTTATGTGACTGAATCCAAAGTTCGATATTAAGTAAAAAGTGTGAAAGCACGTGTCAAAAATAACAAATGCCGTTGTAAAGTAATGATCACTTCTGCTTATGATAAAATGGTTTTGTCATTTTCAAGAAAACAAATTTTTTTCTTCTTTCATTCGCTTTCTCCATACCAGCCAAATCAACCCTAAAGCTGTTTTGAGGAAAAGGTTCACCATTATTATATTTTCATCCATTAATCTCATTTTGTATCATATAATGATAATTGCGTCAATTATAATATTATATATGTATTGATTCCTGTCAAATCCTGTTCTTTCCTATCAACTTCTGTTCCTTCCAAATTGAATGATACTAATACTAATTAAGATATGATGGCCTGAGTTTTAGAAATATACATAATTTAAAAAATTATTTATCAGGTTATACAATTTATATTACCGTTTTTAATAGCTGTGCAAAATCATCCTTAGATTTGCCGACAAAAGTTCTATCACTGATAAAGTATTTAGTAACAATTGAAGACTACAGCATTTATATCACGTAATATCCAATTAACATGCTCAAAGTAAAATGAGTAGATTGAGACATGATGTCTATTAGGCGATATTACAAGAATGCACACGTGATCTCATTGTATATAGTAATTCCCCAAATACTTGTGGTACTGTATCTTGTATTGTTGTTGTTGTAAAAAGTTCCAATTTTGTTCAATACCATATGGTGACCTGCCACTCAAAACCCTCACAATTCTCAATTATATCGGATCAGAGAGAAAGTTCAATTTTTGAACCACATTTCATGGTTTGTTTAATTTGATATTATCACATGGTTAAGTGTGGCTAAATATAAAATTTGATGTTATCGTGGCTGAAGTGGTGAGAGTGAAAACGCGGGTTGTAAAATGATTAGTCCCATCAAACATTCTAACATTTTGTGTATTATAGAAGAAACCTCATTTATGGTTTGATTAATGGATGTGACACATTTTTATGTGACTGAATCCAAAGTTTGTTATTAAGTAAAAAGCGCGTGTCAAAAATAACAAATGCCGTTGTAAAGTAATGATCACTTCTGCTTATGATAAAATGGTTTTGTCATTTTCAAGAAAACAAAATTTTTTTCTTCTTTCATTCGCTCTTCTCCATACCAGCCAAATCAACCCTAAAGCTGTTTTGAGGAAAAGGTTCACCATTATTATTTTTTCATCCATTAATCTCATTTTGTATCATATAATGATAATTGCGTCAATTATAATATTATATATGTATTGATTCCTATCAAATCCTGTTCTTTCCTATCAACTTCTGTTCCTTCCAAATTGAATGATACTTATACTAATTAATATATGATGGCCTGGGTTTTAGAAATAGAAATAATTTTAATAATTATTTATCAGGGTATACAATTTATATTACCGTTTTTAATAGCTGTTCAAAATCATCCTTAGATTTGCCGACAAAAGTTCTATCAAAAGTATTTTAGTAACAATTGATAGACTACAGCATTTATATCACGTAATACCCAATTAACATGCTCAAAGTAAAATGAGTAGATTGAGACATGATGTCTATTAGGCGATATTACAAGAATGCACACGTGATCTCATTGTATATAGTAATTCCCCAAATACTTGTGGTACTGTATTTTGTATTGTTTTGTTGTAAAAGGTTCCAATTTTATTCAATACCATCTAGTGACCTGCCACTCAAAACCCTCACAATTCTCAATTATATCGGATCAGAGAAAAGTTCAATTTTTGAACCACATTTCATGGTTTGTTTAATTTGATATTATCGCACGGTTTAGTGTGGCTAAATATAAAATTAGATTGGTGAGAGTGAAAACGCGTGTTGTAAAATGATTAGTCCCGTCAAACATTCTAACATTTTGATGTATTATAGAAGAAACCTCATTTATGGTTTGATTAATGGATATGACACATTTTTATGTGACTGAATCCAAAGTTCGATATTAAGTAAAAAGTGTGAAAGCGCATGTCAAAAATAACAAATGCCGTTGTAAAATAATAAACACTTCTGCGTATGAAATAATGGTTTTGTCATTTTCAAGAAAACGAAAACTTTTTCTTCTTCCATTCTCTCTTCTCCATACCAGCCAAATCAACCCTAAAACTGTTATGAGGAAAAGGTTCACCATTAATATTATTTCATCCTTTCATCTCATTTTGTATCATATAATGATAATTACGTCAATTATAATAATATATATGTCGTATTGATTATTCGTGAATTATAAAATAGTTGTCTCTCTCTGAAATAGAATTATGTTGTGTTATGTAACTTGTAATTACGAAAGTAAAGATTTACAACATATTTGACATTATATCTATAGTTTGATTAGACTAGGAAACTCATACCCTGAATCAGCTAAAAGATCATGTGGCAGTCATAACAGTACAAACTATAACTTGCAACAACACAATCTCCCCCCCCCCCCCCCCCCCTCCCCCAATTTAAAAATTCATGAGATGATATTTTTGTACTTGTAAATCATCTCTCTATTATTCGTTGTATAAATTTTGTTTTACACATATGATTTGTAAACATTTGAGTGTATTATGAGTGGGTACCTGTGATTAGGTCATTTAGATGATCTCAAACTAAGTACATTGATAGTGAATCTATTTGAAATAATTCTACTTTGTCTTACTTTCTCTTTTTACTGGCGCTGATATGACCTAGATGTGTTGCAAGCGCCTTCTATTCTTTCAAAACAAACACAAACTACAATGTAACTTAACTCATATTCATAGTATAACCTCACTAACCAATGCTGCCTAGGGAAAGACCACATGCACAGTAGATAAAGCAGCGACGGACGCTCGGCTAGAGAGCGGGAAAGTGGGTGGCCACCCTTGGACTCCTTAGGGAGCAAGGGACTAGGTTACTAATATTAACACCACAAATACTTGTGGTACTGTATTTTGTATTGTTTTTGTTTTAAAATAATCCAATTTTATTCAATACCATCTGGTGACCTGCCACTCAAAACCCTCACAATTTTCAATTATATCGGATCAGAGAAAAAGTTCAATTTTTGAACCACATTTCATGGTTTGTTTAATTTGATATTATCACATGGTTTAGTGTGGCTAAATCTAAAATTTGACGTTACCGTGGCTGAAGTGGTGAGAGTGAAAACGCGGGTTGTAAAATGATTAGTCCCATCAAACATTCTAACATTTTGATGTATTATAGAAGAAACCTCATTTATGGTTTGATTAATGGATTGACACATTTTTATGTGACTGAATCCAAAGTTCGATATTAAGTAAAAAGTGTGAAAGCACGTGTCAAAAATAACAAATGCCGTTGTAAAGTAATGATCACTTCTGCTTATGATAAAATGGTTTTGTCATTTTCAAGAAAACAAAATTTTTTCTTCTTTCATTCGCTCTTCTCCATACCAGCCAAATCAACCCTAAAGCTGTTTTGAGGAAAAGGTTCCAAATTGAATGATACTAATACTAATTAAGATATGATGGCCTGGGTTTTAGAAATAGAAATAATTTTAAAAATTATTTATCAGGGTATACAATTTATATTACCGTTTTTAATAGCTGTTCAAAATCATCCTTAGATTTGCCGACAAAAGTTCTATCAAAAGTATTTAGTAACAATTGAAGACTACAGCATTTATATCACGTAATACCCAATTAACATGCTCAAAGTAAAATGAGTAGATTGAGACATGATGTCTATTAGGCGATATTACAAGAATGCACACGTGATCTCATTGTATATAGTAATTCCCCAAATACTTGTGGTACTGTATCTTGTATTGTTGTTGTTGTAAAAAGTTCCAATTTTATTCAATACCATCTGGTGACCTGCCACTCAAAACCCTCACAATTCTCAATTATATCGGATCAGAGAAAAGTTCAATTTTTGAACCACATTTCATGGTTTGTTTAATTTGATATTATCGCACGGTTTAGTGTGGCTAAATATAAAATTAGATATTATCGTGGCTGAAGTGGTGAGAGTGAAAACGCGGGTTGTAAAATGATTAGTCCCGTCAAACATTCTAACATTTTGATGTATTATAGAAGAAACCTCATTTATGGTTTGATTAATGGATATGACACATTTTTATGTCTGAATCCAAAGTTCGATATTAAGTAAAAAGTGTGAAAGCGCATGTCAAAAATAACAAATGCCGTTGTAAAATAATGAACACTTCTGCTTATGAAATAATGGTTTTGTCATTTTCAAGAAAACGAAAACTTTTTCTTCTTCCATTCGCTCTTCTCCATACCAGCCAAATCAACCCTAAAACTGTTATGAGGAAAAGGTTCACCATTATTATTTTTTTCATCCTTTCATCTCATTTTGTATCATATAATGATAATTACGTCAATTATAATAACATATATGTATTGATTATTCGTGAATTATAAAATAGTTGTCTCTCTCTGAAATAGAATTATGTTGTGTTATGTAACTTGTACTTACGAAAGTAAAGATTTACAACATATTTAGCGGGTGGTTGGATGGGAGCATAACCCTTGAATCATATACCTATGAAGTTCTCATGGGTGTACGATCCGATAGTGATGTCGTTTCTTCTTCTCTTCACTAGCCTATCCTGCTTCTTTGGTTTGTGATTGTATTTTTGACAGGGGATATTTTTATTACTGTAAATCTTCTGCCTGTTTGTTCTTGGTTATTTATAATTTAGTTATGATATCTTTAGGTTATGATTTTGATTTACATTTGTACTATTTTTGTTAGATTGCTTGTTTTTTTGTTTCAGCGGTCTCTCATATAACCTCAATTGTGTTGGAAGAGACCTAAAGCAACAAACAAACAAAAAAAATTGTAATTCCACTGCTTACTGGGTGGGGTTCCTGGCCTCCCATAGTGGGCAGGGGGTACATACTGTGTCTTCTATCCCCTTATAACTTTCTGTCTTTGTCTTGGAATGAGATTACTTGGTTTTGTCCTGGCCTTGGCCGGAGTCCTAGCTGGGAGGGAAACAGTCAAATGTATAGTTATTGTTTTGGGAGATGATACTTTTTCCTTGTAAATCATCTCTCTGTTATGTATTATTATATTTGTTATTTTCAATGTATAATGTAAGCATTTGAGTGTATTTCTCTTTGTTGGATTTTCTGCTTGTGTCTGGATGAGACCTATAGGTGATCTCAAACTAAGTACATTGGTGGTATGTTCTTGGAATCTACATCTGATCCCTATTTGTTGCCAGTTCCCCTATGTCTTACTTTTTCTGGGGTGCTTTAATTGTAATTCTATAACTTTTTACTATCCCATTTTCTTCCTTTTTACTGGCGCTTATATAACCTAAATGTGTTGCAAGCGCCGTAAAACCCTTAAAAACAAACAAACAAACAATTGTAATTCTAGAACTTTTCATTATCCCATTTTCTTCCTTTGTTCTGGCGCTGATATGACCTTAATGTATTGCAACTAAAACATTTGACGTGCTTCAGTGTCTTTTCCCCCCCTTTATCCTTTTCACCTTTATCTCATATTGTATTCTGTCCTTGTCCTGAATGACTATGTTTGTTTTTGTATAGCCCTGTTTGGGATCCTGTCTTGAGAAAAAGTAAAATCTATTGTTCCCTTTTTGGGAGATATTGGGCGTATGTAAAGGTGGCTGACCTCTATGATCCATTTATTTCGCGGTCACCATTCAGATAAGTAAACAAATCGAGAAATTAATTTAATGAATACTTGCATTGTTAATATTATTATATAGATGCATTTATTATTAAACATATTGGTCTGATAATTTTATTATATTATCCATATTTGCAATTTGACCAATATTCTATAATTGATGTACATAGTTCATGCATTATGCAAAAAGGGTGGGGAGGGGGGGGGGATGTTGATTCTCTCCTTCTATATATGTTCAACTACTTGTTATAGTTTTTGACAGATTATGTTTTTTTCTATGTAAGTCATTAGAATAAATAATGTCAGCATTTGAGTGTGTTTCTGACACACTGTATTAGTCATGAAAGCGCCATAACAACCATAAAGACAAACATTCATTTCGCTTTGTGGACTTGGAATGGGACCATTTGGGGAGGCAAAAGATTTCAACTTATTATGAGAACTGGGTATTAAAAGTTTTGTTCTTGGTAAATTTGATGTTGGTTTTTGGAGAATTAGCCATTTCAAAGGCTGTTAACTTTTATCAAGGAAGTCTGTCTCGTCCTCTCTGATTTGATTTTTTGTAAGCAGCTTTTGGTGATAAGTTTGTAATGAAATCAGATGACTTAATCCTTGTATTCTCATTGTTTTGTAATATACCTAATGTTTGTTGAATTTGATTTCTTTAATTGTAATGACTTGTTCTCATGTATATTTTGAAACTAATTATTCTGATATAACATGATAAAAAGACAATCTGTGTTACATTCCTGTTGTGGTCCCATAATTTTGTGTACAAGCCCCTATCCCCGATTAATGCAGAAGCATTTCAGAAGAAAAATTGTGAAACCACACTGCGCCGCTAAGATAAGTAAATATATTAAGAAATGAATTTAGCGAGTACTTGCATTGTTAATATTATTATACAGATGCATTCATTTTAAAATTTTAATAATTTTTTGTTGTTATCCTTTTTTGCAATCCAACCAAATTTTTACTATTGATGTACATAGTTGACGCATTATGCAAAACTGATTATAAATACTGTATTAAATTTGAGAACTCAACATTGTGTTCTTGGATTTGAATTTAAAGGTTCGTGTGTTTAATTTTCATTCTTGAATTCCTTGGGGGGGGGGGGGGGGGGTGGTCTTCTCTTACTTACTGTTGTGTTCCACACCCCTTCACACACACTTATATTCTCATCTATCTTATTTCATTATTCGTCCCTGGGTGGGGAGTCTTGTGACCTCCCATGGTGGAGAGAGAGAGAGAGGTCGCTTGCTGTCTTTTATCCCCTTTATCTGTTTTATTCCGTGTTGCTCTCTCATGGTGAGCAGGAGATAATTTGTTGTATCTTTTATTCCCCTACATTATCTGTTTTCTGAGGTTTATTTTCTGTCTTTGTCTTGTAATGGAATGTGCTTACCCGGTTCTGTCCTGGCCGGTTCTGTCGGAGTCCTTGGCTGGGAGGGAGACAGTCAAATTTGTAGTGTTAGTTTGGGAGGTGATATGCTTTTCTTGTAAATCATCTCTCTGTTATGTAATGAGGTTCTATTTTTGTTTTTACCAAATCTTGTAAACATGTAAACATTTGAATGTGTTCCTCTTAGTGGGATCCTGTATTGGTGTCGTGTCTGGACGAGCCTTTTAGATGTTTTAAAGTAAGTACATTGATGGTATGCTCTTGGAACTTACTTTTTCTTGGGTCCTTTAATTGTAACTACAATTTTTTTTACTATCTTGTTTTCTTCCTTTTTTTACTATTAATATAATCTAAATGTGTTGCAAGCGCCATGGAATCATTAAAAACAAACATGTTGCTCTCTGTCATTGGGGGCAGCATGGCTCAGCGGTAGGTCTTTGTTCGTCCCCGAAGTGTACCGAGTTCCATCACCCGCCAATGCGCTGTGTGGCTTTGAGCAAGTCATCTCGCCCTAGCTCAATTTGCGGCGCTGCAATGCGGCTGACGCCTGGGTTATTCCAGTCTTCCCATGGAATAGACCCTAGAGACAAATATCCCCAATGGGATGAATAAAGGGAATTTTACTTTTATTAATTTTTTTTTTTATTGATTCTGGATTAAGATTTATCGGTGTGTTTTTTTCATGGCCCTGTCTGAAATCCTTAGCTGGGAGGGAGACTGTCAACTGTATTGTGCCTTTTTCTAAGAGATACTTTTTTCCTTCTTAATCATCTCTCTGTTACTGTTGTAATGAATCGGTGGCTAGGTGTGCTTATGGAATGGCACTCGCCTTCAGATTGGTTCGATTCCTGCTCTGAACGGCTCATAGTTGAGCCCTTAGAAAAGGCTCAATAAGTACTTATTGTGTCTTCTATCTCCCTATATCTGTTTTCCAACTTGCATTCTGTCTTTGTCTTGGAATGAGATTGCTTGGTTTTGTCCTAGCTGAGAGGGAAACAGTCAAATGCATAGTTATTGTTTTGAGAGATGATATTTTTTTCCTTGTAAATCATCTCTCTGTTATGTATTATTATATTTCTTATAATTTATAATGTAAGCATTTGAGTGTGTTCCTCTTAGTGGGCTCCCATAGTGGGCAGGGGGACATACTGTGTCTTCTATCCCCTTATATCTGTTTTCCAACTTGCTTTCTGTCTTTGTCTTGGCATGAGATTACTTGGTTTTGTCCTGGCCCTGGCCGGAGTCCTAGATGGGAGGGAAACAGCCAAATGCATAATTATTATTTTGGGAGATGATATTTTTTTCCTTGTAAATCATCTCTCTGTTATGTATTATTGTTATTTTAATGTATAATGTAGGCATTTGAGTGTATTCCTCTTTGTTGGATTTTGTGCTTGTGTCTGGATGAGACTTATAGGTGATCTCAAACTAGGTGCATTGGTGGTATGCTCTTGGAATCTACATCTGATCCCTATTTGTTCCCAGTTCCCCTTTGTCTTACTTTTTCTTGGATGCTTTAATTGTATTTCTAGAACGTTTTACTATCCCATTTTCTTCCTTTTTACTGGCGCTGATATAACCTAAATGTGTTGCAAGCGCCGTAAAACCCTTAAAAACAAAAACATTAGAAAAGGCTCCCTGCTCACGTTCTCTCACCATGCTCAGATGTAAAATGAGTACCCGGCACTTAACAACGTTGTCTCTGTCCGAAAAAAAATGAATTGTATGATTGCCCAACCGGCGTATCTCGTCCTACTTGTTGCTGTTGTCAAGGGCCCGTTGCAAAGCGCTTTGAGCATGTTTAGTGGATACTGCGCTATATAAAATGCTCTTAATATTCAGCCTTCCCAATTCCCTTTTCTTGTGTGCGGAAATTCCTCTTTCGGCATTGAAATTCCTACGAGTAGTGTCCGAAATTCCTGTGGGCCAAATTTAAAGTTGGCGTCTCTGATATTGTATATTATACTTTGTCAACATGTAAGTGCATTCATTCCCCCTCTATCTGTTTTCCTTTTCCACGTTGCTCTCTTTGTTGTTCTGGATTGGCATTGTTCGTTTTTTTTCCTGGTCCTGGCAGAGATCCTTAGCTGAGAGGGGGCACCAGAATGTATGGTTCCTTTTTGTCAAGTGATATCTTTCCCCTTGTAAATCATCTCTGTATCGTACTATGATTGTATTTAATTTTGAATCTATACTTTGTAAACAATTTAGTGTTTCCTTCATACTAGGATTCTTTGCTTGTGCCTGGATGTTACTTCAAAATAGGCACATTGCTCATGGAATCTTCTGTTCTGTATTGAACAAGTCCACTTCGTCTTACTGGTTCTTTATTGCTTTAACTACGGATGACCTTAAAGTGTAGCAAACGCCGTGAAACCAATACAAACTAAAAGAAACACAATTTACAATTTATAAATCCAATATTAATGAATAATGCAGCTGCCTATCTCATCATTAGATTTAAATAACCTTTGACATGTTACCCAACCACACTGTATAAAATTTTGCTAAATGATTTGTACATAAAAATATATGGCTTACTTACATATCACTGTATGAATATATTCTATTGCCCTTTTAATTGTGTCCCGCCAACACGCTTGTTATATCACGTGTATTTTGATTAGTTCTGATAGAAATACTCTCTTTAGATATTATCTTATATTTCATATGGGTGTACCTTTAAATGTACACTGTATAGCAATCATACAAAAACAACCGTAGATTAATGACAAATGAGGATTATCTTTGAGAAAGTGTTAAGCTAGAATCAGTTAACAATTAAAAAGAAAAACAATATCCTTCAGTTTTCAAATATTTGATATAATGACCAAGCATTAATTATTAGAATAAACAAATATTGGATTGTATTTAGTTGGAATGCATATGTGGCATATCTTTATGTTTTTCTTCATATAATGAATTATTCACTCTGGTGTAATCAATATCTTCATCTGAGTTCGCATTAGTCAAATAAATTTGTAATTTTTAGGTATTGATATAAATGCACAATAACATAACATCTTGCCAATCTTGCTTTAATCAAGAAATATTGGTATAATTCGGTATTTTGTTGATGAACGTACAACATACATTATCGTTCATGCCTTTGTAATCGGCAGATATTATTAGTGTAATTCTTTGCTGTTAGGTGTGACATCTAAATTAATACAACGATTGAAAGCTATTCAAAACAGCCGCAAAAGTGATGAAAAAAAACTAACGAAAGAGTGAAAATGGAGAGGCTTCGTATGGGAACAAAACAGACTATGGACGTTTCGGGTACAAACCCTTTGTCAGCACAACAGTACACAAATAAACGTGGAAAATAAATAAAATATAATGAAAAATAACTTGTATCGTCTGTACTCAATGGTGGTTGCAGTATGAATGAAATGTTAGCATGGCGTGGGTAGCGGATAGGGTGCCCCAGGGTGGTGATCAAATTGATAAGAAAAGGTCAGCATCAGGGAACAGAACCTTCCAGAAAATAATGAAAGATAAAAGACATATTAGTGGTAGTAGTAGTAGTAGTAGTAGTAGTAGTAGTAGTAGTAGTAGTAGTAGTAGTAGTAGTAGTAGTAGTAGTAGTAATAGTAGTAGTAGTAGTAGTAGTAATAGTAGTAGTAGTAGTAGTAGTAATAGTAGTAGTAGTAGTAGTAATAGTAGTAGTAGTGGTAGTAGTAGTAGTAGTGGTTGTAGTACTGTCCCCGTGGTATTTTGCCATTTCAAACGCCAAAATTTGCCATAAAAAAATGGTAAAATTTGCCATCAAAATAGCAAAATTTGCCAAAAAGTTGCCGCTAGTTTTACAAAGATCAAACAATTAAAACAGTATGTACGGTAACAAAAATTGAGACAAATAGGGCATTTTATAAAAGATTAATGTCACATATCAACATGAATTGATTTACATTTTGAATGGTTTGAAATAATAATAATAATAATAATAATAATAATAATAATAATAATAATAATAATAATAATAATAATAATAATAATAATAATAATAATAATAATAATTATAATAATAATAATAATAGCCATAGAGAGTAAGTAAAAAAAAAAAAAAGAAGGAAGTAATTAAAATATTTTATTAACTATTTAGTTTAAAGTGAAAAACTAATTAAGGAGAGAAAAAAAAATTAACTATCCACAAGGAAAGAGAAACAAAATCCATTTTCCAGTGGGGGCACATTAAATTTGTATTCTCTACTTACTATCCAATTTTGAGCATTATTATTATTGATTTATATTTGAATTTAGGCCTAATGGGTTTTTGAATGAAAAACAAGGAAAAAATCATGAAAAATCATAATCATATCATGAAAACTAAGTGCAACTTGTGGCTAAAAATGAAATTGCATTTCATGAAAAATATTTTAATAGAACACATTTTGTTTACATAAATGATAAATGTGAAAAATTTCTTAGGAAAAGAATTAAACTTTGAAAAGTAAAATATTTGAATGTAATAAAATAAAAATAGGAATTTCCTCATGAAATATCAAATTATTTGTCAGTTAGTATTAATTGTCTCGATTGTATATTCTTGAAACTAGATAATTCTATTTTCTGTACTAGTTATAGACAAACATAATAAATACTAATTTATTACTTACTTAACAAGTAGATAACCATTCAGCGAAATCATGTTATAAGAAACATAAGTGTTTGCAGCATAATAGGATATAAATTTAAAGTACATTTTAAATGAAAGTCGCCGTCTTTTCACAATTTTTCATAGCTGTTGTTTTAAAAAAAAAAAAAAATTCGTCAATTTAGCCTAAAAACGGCGAAAATTGCGGCTTTTTGCGGCCAAATAAAAATTTGCGGCTTTTTGCGGTCAAGGGTGAAATTTGCGGCCGCGAAAAACTACGGGGACAGGTAGTAGTAGTAGTAGTAGTAGTAGTAGTAGTAGTAGTAGTAGTAGTAGTAGTGGTAGTAGTAGTAGTAGTAGTAGTAGTAGTAGTAGTAGTAGTAGTGATTAGTAGAAGTAGAAAGGTGTGGAACAGTAGGGGGCGGTAGAGGGGACGAGGTGAAAAAGTCACGGCGGAGGTAGGGGGGGGGGGGGGGGTGTTGTTGATTGATGACTGTCGAATCTTCGCGAAGGAAATACAATCAGAAAGCTGGGTGTGGATCCTGACCTCCCATAGCGGGCAGGGAGGTACACATGTGTCTTCTATCCCCATTGTATCTGTTTTCCAACATGCTTTCTGTCTTTGTCTTGGAATGAGATCACTTAGTTTTTTTCGGAGTCCTGGCTGGGAGGGAAACAGTCAAATGCATAGTTATTGTTTTGGGAGATGATATTTTTTTCCTTGTAAATCATCTCTCTGTTATGTATTAGTATATTTGTTATTTTTTAATGTATAATGTAAGCATTTGAGTGTGGTCCTCTTTGTTGGATTTTGTTCTTGTGTCCGGATGAGACTTATAGGTGATCTCAAACTAAGTACATTGGTGATATGCTCTTGGAATCTACATCTGATCCCTATTTGTTCTCAGTTCCCCTATGTCTTACTTTCTCTTGGATGCTTGAATTGTAATTCTAGAACTTTTTACTATCCCATTTTCTTCCTTTTTACTGGCGCTCATATAACCTAAATGTGTTGCAAGCGCCGTAAAACCCTTAAAAACAAACACAAACAAACAATCAGAAAGACGAACGGTCGGATGGCGATGTGATAGTGAAGTGGAATATACTGAAAAATAGATAGATAAATAGATAGACAGACAGACATATAATATAGACAGATATATAGATAGATATATATATATATATATATATATATATATATATATATATATATATATAGAGAGAGAGAGAGAGAGAGAGAGAGAGAGAGAGATAGATATATAGATAGATAGATAGATAGATCGAAAAGAGGGGAGAAAAACAAATTAAAAATAATAATAATTATTATTATTTAAAAATAAAAGAAATTAATTTATTTTTTTAAAGGGGGTTCGGACCGGTAGAGAGGGGGAATTGAGAGAGAGAGAGAGAGAGAGAGAGAGAGAGAGGAGAGAGAGAGAGAGAGAGAGAGAGAGAGAGAAGAGAGAGAGAAGGGGGGGGGGGGGTTGAGAGAGGGCGAGTAAACATCGGGTGATAGCTGGGTCTATATGTATATAAATGGATAGATAAGTGGATGAGTGGACACAATGAGAGATAGCTAGGAAGGTAGATGACTATGAATTAGTAGATAATCCTTAGATAGACAGATAGATAGATAGATAGGTAGGTAGGTAGAGTTGTAGTTGTAGTACTATGAACAGTATTATTATTATTATTATTATTATTATTATTATTATTATTATTAATATTAGTAGTAGTAGTAGTAGTAGTAGTACTGATGGTAGAAGTAGTAGAAGTAGTAGTAGTAGTAGTAGTAGTAGTAGTAGTAGTAGTAGTAGTAGTAGTAGTAGTAATGACAGTAGTGATAGTAGTAGTAGTAGTAGTAGTAGTAGTAGTAGTAGTAGTAGTAGTAGTAGTAGTAGTAGTAGTAGTAGTAATAGTAATAGTAGTAGTAGTAGTAGTAGTAGTAGTAGTAGTAGTAGTAGTAGTAGTAGTAGTAGTAGTAGTAGTATTAGTAGTAGTAGTAATAGTAGTATACGAAGTGGAGGTTAGTGGTGGTCAATCCTGGTGTTGAGTCCGCGTGGAGTCAGTCCCCAACGACTTGATCAGATGAGTTTCCCTACGTCGGCGGGCGGAAGTGTCCGAATGGCAAAAACTAAACACACACACACACACACACGCACACACTGCACATCGCAGTGGTCCGGCAGATTGAAGTGTCTGGCAACTGCCGTGTCTGCACAGTACGATAAGTCACGCAAGTGCTGCACGAATCTGTAACCCAGCCTCTTTCCTGTCTCACCAACGTAAGCAATCCCACACAGATTACGGTCAGTGCGAGTAACGGCTGCCTGATGTCCCAAATCTTGTCTGGAAAACTGACTCTGTCGTACTTTTTACATGCTCCCCAAGATACACAAGATCCGGGAATTGTCTGATGCGCCACCTGGAAGGCCGATTGTGTCGGCTATCTCGTGCCCCACCGAGAAGGTATCGCAGTTTCTCGATGCGGTATTTCAGCGTATAGTTCCCATCCTAATCGTATATCAAGGATACTAACCATGCTCTTGGTTTCCTTGACGATATTCGATTCCAGGATGAACGTCCACGGCTGATTTTCACAATGGACGTGAAGGCACTGTACACATCCATACCGCATCCTGACGGACTGCGTGCGTGCCATCAGGCATTTTGTCGATCGCCATCCCTTACCAGGGATCTCCAGCAACAGCATTGTGAGGCTCACCGAACTTGTGCTCACATTCAACACTTTTGAGTTCAATGATGTATTTTTTCATCAGATGTCAGGTGTTGCGATGGGCGCCAAGATGGGTCCCTCATATGCTAACCTCTTCATGGGCTACCTTGAGGAAACTTTCTTCCGTCAGTACAGTGGACCTGCCCCTGAACTGTTCAAAAGGTACATCGACGACTGTTTCGGCGTTACGTCCTTGACCCACAGCCAGTTGAAAGGGTTCATCCTAGTCATGGACTCCGTCCACCCGTCCATAGAGTTCACTTATGAGATTTCAACCTCTGAGGTGAACTTTTTGGACATCGTGGACCAGCACGGGAGTACGGACCACTGTACACTACAAGGAAACGGAAAGTCACAGCTACCTGCTCTATCGGTCATCCCATCCGGTGAAGTGCAAAGACTCCATCCCATTCAGTCAGATACTCCGCTTGCGGTGACTCTGTCTGGAAGATGATGAATTTGCGCTTCAACGTGATCACATGCTCGATTTTTTTAGGGCACGGGAATATCCCGAAGGGGTTTTGCATAAGGCTGTCCGGAAAGCCAGCCTCGTGTCGAGAGAAGCAGCAATGAGGCCTCGCAATGCCAGGAAGCAGGAGACACAGCGTCCTATTTTAGTCCTCACGCATCACCCCCATACCAATCAGGTTAGGAACATCCTACTGCACAATTATAGAATCCTCCAGGCGGGCGAAGACACTCACAGAGTTTTCTCAGAATCCCCGTTGGTATCCTATCGACGGGATCGTAACCTAAGGATCTCCTTGTCAGAAGCCGCCTGGAACCCAAACCCAGGGATGGACCTAAAGCCATATCGTGCATGCGACCCCAGTAAAAAGGAATAAAATTGGATAGTAAAAACATTCTAGATGTACACATAAAAGGACTTGAGGAAAAAGTAAGACATAGGGTTCAAATAGGGAACAAATGAAGATTCCAAGAGCACGCTGTCATTGTAATTAGTTTGAGATCACCTATAAGTCTCACCCAGACACAAGGACAAGATCCCACTGAGAGGAACAAACTCAGATGTTTACAAATAATATGCTAAAAAGATAATAACAGTATATAACAGAGAGATGATTTACAAGGAAAAAATATCATCTCCCAAAACTATAACTAGGTCAACAGGACAACGTAGCTGGGTGGGTGGGTGGGTGGAGGTGGGGGGGGGGGGGCGCTTACAGTGGGCCTTTGGTCTATAAGATACAATCTAGTTCTTGGGTCAATCAAAATTGAGTCTTCAGGTGACGTTAACGGCCTATTATATTAGGATAGGGTCATTGTCTATCTATCTGTATATCTGTCTATCTACTGATTATCTACTAGTTCATAGTCATCTACCTTCCTAGCTATCTCTCATTGTGTCCACTCATCCACTTGTCTATCCATTTATATACACATAGACCCCGCTATCACCGGCTGTTTACTCGCCCTCTCTCACCCTCCTCCCTCCCTCTCTCTCTCTCTCTCTCTCTCTCTCTCTCTCTCTCTCTCTCTCACACACACTCTCTCTCACACACACACACACACACACACACACATTCTCTCTCTCTCTCTCTCTCTCTCTCTCTCTCTCTCTCTCTCTCTCTCTCAATTCCCCCTCTCTACCGGTCCGACTCTCCCCCCCCCTTTTTTTTTAAATTATTTTTTTTTCTCCCCTCTTTTCTATCTATCTATCTATCTATCTATCTATCTATCTATCTATCTTTCTATCTATCTATCTATCTATCTATATTTATGTCTGTCTGTCTATCTATCTATCTTTCTATCTATCTATCTATCTATATTTATGTCTGTCTGTCTATCTATCTATCTCTATCTATCTATCTATCTATCTATCTATCTATCTATCTATCTATCTATCTATCTATGTAATTTTTATTCTATGTAATTTTTATTCTCTATTGTCTTCTGGCACTTTTCTACTCACTTCATATCTTGTTGTTACCAACATAAGTGCCTGCTCCACTCACTTTTCTGAATTAAAAATTCACCCCATACACCGGAGCATACTCAATGTCTTAATCGTTTCTATGTTATATGTTTGTGATGAGAATATTGGCTATTAAGCTTAACTGCTGGTCAAAATTATTTCGCGATGGTGGTGAACGAATCGGCGATCTCAAGAAGTGGGTGAGAGAGGGATCTAGAAATGACTTTGGGTTTGAAACGAATATTTTTGTGTTCGTGGATAGCTCACACGGTAGAGCCACGCTCTCACCTGCCAGGCGGAGTTGTCGTACCAATAAGGTCGCAGGTTCAAACCCCACCACCGCCGCGAAAAATTTTTTTATTCTCTATTGTCTTCTGGCACTTTTCTACTCACTTCATATCTTGTTGTTACTACTACTACTACTAATATGTCTTTTATCTTTCATTATTTTCTGGAAGGTTCTGTTCCCTGATGCTGACCTTTTCTTATCTATTTGATCACCCCCTGGGGCACCCTATCCGCTACCCACGCCACGCTAACATTTCATTCATACTGCAACCACCATTGTGTACAGACGATACAAGTTATTTTTCATTATATTTTATTTGTTTTCCACGTTTATTTGTTTACTGTTGTGCTGACGAAGGGTTTGTACCCGAAACGTCCATTGTCTGTTTTGTTCCCATACGAAGCCTCTCCATTTTCACTCTTTCGATAGTATTTTACGATCACCGGCTTCAGGCAGCCCCTACCGTTTTCTACTGAAAAAATCTAATGACCCTTGCCGTTTGGTGAGGCATGTATCCATGTTTTTGTTGAATCGTTTATGCCATTTTGGTGTATTTTTCTAAGAGATTTTGATGTCGCACAGTATCGAATGCCTTCTACGTTCTTGGATTTCAGTAAGTCGCTTGTCATAAGAGGCCGAGTATTCCGGAAGTCACGGTTTAAAGATGGCAGTATCTTTTTAAAATGGTTTGAGATGTGCCGACGTATGTGCTCTAATCATTTTAAGGTCACCGGTGTCAGATAAATAGATGTTTTGATATCTTTTCAGTTTTTCTATCCCTGGCATGATGATACTGGATATTTAGGATGCGGAGGAAATAAGAACGGGGAATTTTAATTATTTTGTTGATCTACTGGCAAGAAGACCGAGATGAAGTGTGTTCAAATGCTATTTCTTTCTGTTGGGATCGGGGATTTTTTTTTTTGGAGACCTCCACGGTGATCCTTGAGAGCCTCAAAAACTATGTATTCTTGCATTTTACTGTATCTCCATATAGGTGTTAGTCTGGTTGGTGTAATTCTCTTCAACTTGTCTCAATGTTAGGCAAAGACGCTGGAAGTGCTTAGGTGTTTTCTCTATTTCGGTTTGAATCCATTGAACTATGGAAGGGATATAACTTGCTTCCGGAATGTGATGAAAATTACAACGGCATTTATTACCTATTTGAGAAAAACATCCCAAAGTTTATGTTGACCAAAATGAATTCAAACACTGCGATGTATAGAGATTTCTTTTGCTTTTTGTTAATCGCTTCCCGATTGATTAGGTAATATTGGTAACGTTTGACTCTTGCCAATAAATTCGTTCTTGGATCGAAGCCATCGAGGTCAAGCTGGTGCTTAAAGGTTTTATGACCTGGCAACACATATAGATCCTTTCAGAACCAGCAAATAAAGAATTTTATGGTCAAAAAATTTATAGATTTAAAATAAAAGTCCCAAAAGGAAAAGCATGACAAATGGGAATGTTCAAATAGAAACAGGATAAGATTAAAAGAGCACACCACGAGTGTATTGGATTATAACCACTTAAAGTATAATCCAGACACAAGAACAAGATCATACTAGGAGAAATACACTCCAATCCGAAAGCGAGTCATATCACCAGACAATAATGCCGCATTTACACAAAAGTGATCGATACGTGAGAGAGGGTGATAATATTGGTAATTGAGAATCTTCAATTTTTATCCTATTTGTTAGCATTTGAATGATAGCAAATCGTTGCCTCTCGCGTCATATCCAGATGGAAGTGTAAATGTGATTTTTTTATTTGTTATAACAACTTATATAATATATCAAAACAACCCCCCCCCCCCCCATAAAAAAAGTATCATAGAATGAAAAGAAAGAAAAAAACACACAACAACAACCAACATAAAACTAAAACAGCCCAACTTAAGGCAGAAATTATCCTTAGGTGACTGCTTTTTGTGAGGATTTGGGGGTGGGGGGGGGGGGTATGAATCAAGGGAAGTAATCAAGGATTCATAGAGTCAATAAAAACAAATACAGTAAAAATGTGTCTTGAGATTCTTTTTAAAGGTAGGTAAAGACTTGCCCTCCCTCAGACCACGTGGTAGTTCATTCCAAATCTTGGGGCCGAAACAAGCAAACGATCTATCACCAAATTTTGTTCTTGATCTTTTTTCCGAAATTTTCGTTTGGTCATTACATGATCTTAAAGTGTAATTTTCAAATTTACATATGACCACGTGATCTGTGAGATATGCCGGTGCTATACCAGTCAAACACTTATAAACAAGACACGCTTCTTTGTAATATGTGCTCTTTTCAATGGGCAACCAGTGGAGAGAGGCCAACAAAGGGGTTGCATGATCAATTTTTTTTTTTTGCCAAAAACTAATCTTGCTGCACTGTTTTGCAGTATTTGTAATTGTTTAATAGAAGCCTGAGGCAAGTTGACAAGCAGGGAGTTAAAATAATCTAGTTTCGAAAAAATGAGGGAAACAACCAATGTTTTACATGTTCCAATTGCAATATACTGACGGATCGAACTGATTTTCTTCAATTGAAAGCATAAAGATTTACAGAGAGCAGAAATGTGAGCTGACATTCTCATTTCTGAATCAAAAACCAACATTTTTAACAGTCTTTGAAACTTTGATCTTTTCACCCCCAACCAACACCTCAAGACCATTATTCACTTCAACTGCCCTCTATTTCCCACAATCATCACTTATGTTTTTGACTCATTCATTTTCAACTTGTTTGCATCCATCCATTCTTTCACATCCGTCACTCATTCTTCCACACGCTTCACAATAATTTCGAGATTTTTAGTTTTATCAGTAGCATAAAGTTGCGTATCATCTGCAAAGAGATGATAGTGCAAATAGAAATAGAATAAGATTAAAAGAGCACACCATGAGTGTATGAGGTTGAGGGGAGGGGAAGGAGTTTGTTATGTCAATATCCGAGGTTATTGTCGCTCAAGACACCTATAACGCTAAGTGGACGAGGTAGGCTATTTTTAGAAAATATTTACTGAATTGAATTTTAAATGTATCGTATGGAAATTGCAACATTATTGTTACCTGGGTAAACAATGTCCGTTTTCTAAAAAAAAGCTGTTTGAGGTTAGACGCCTAAACATCCTGGTATAAGTAGTTTTGTCTTCTTTTTAAGGGTTTTACGACCTGGTAACACATTTAGATCCTTTCAGAACCACCACATAGAAAGAATTTTATGGTCAAAAAGAATTATAGATTTAAAATTAAAATGCCCCCAAAAAGTGTGACAAATGGGAATGTTCAAATAGAAACAGAAAAAGATTTAAAGAGCACACCATGAGTGTATGAGATCGAAACCACTTAAATCGTAATACAGACACAAGAACAAGACATTACTAGGAGAAATACACTCCGATCTGAAAGCGAGTCATATCACCAGACAACAATGCCACATTTACACATAAGTGATCGATACGAGAGAGATGGTGATAATATTGGTAATTGAGAATCTTCAATTTTTATCCTATTTGTTAGCATTTGAATGATAGCAAATCGTTGCCTCTCACATCATATCCAGATGGAAGTGTAAATGTGATTTTTTATTTGTTATAACAACATATATAATATTATATCAAAACAACCCCCATAAAAAAGTATCATAGAATGAAAAGAAGAACAAAAACACACAACAACAACCAAAAAAAAACAAACGAAACCAGCCCAACTTAAGGCAGAAATTATCCTTAGATAACTGCCCTGTGAGGATTGGGGGGGGGGGGGGGGAATGATTCGAATCAAGGGAAGTAATTGATTTATTATGTCGGGGGAAATAAGAATTCGTACTTGTTTCTCTTTATTTTGTTTAATAGATACCAAGTACTTGTCCATATTGATTTCCGTTAATTGATACTGTACTCGACTTTGATACATCGACTAGCGCTCACCCTTACTTGTAAGCATTTCTTTCTAGGAAGAGTTGCAGCCCTTAGAATAATTATCAGTGGAGATTAAGACATAATAGGTCACCCATATCCTTGTTATATAGTGAGGGGAGTTAAAATATTTAAAAATGTCTTTTTTCTTATTGTTTATCATGCACTCTACGGGATAAATCACATTTTAGGTGTTCTTATACGATTTACGGACAGTAAAATGTTGTGTCGATACAAACTGTCATATAAATCTCTATAATACATGGGATGGTGGAGGGTGTCAATTTGCCTTTCCTGGAGATCTACTCACTAATTGTCGGATACCTAGTCTCGCCAAGTTTAGGTTTCAAGAAACTTGAGACCACTTCACGGCGGTAGGCCGTTCACGAAACTATGGAGAGGGGAGGGGAAGGAGTTTGTTATGTTAATACCCGAGGTTAATGTCGCTCAAGACACTTACAACGCTAAGTGGACGAGGTAAGCTATTTTTAGAAAATATTTACTGAATTGTATTTTAAATGTATCGTATCGAAATTGCAACATTATTGTCACCTGGGCAAACAATGTCCGTTTTCTAAAAAAAAAGCTGTTTGAGGTGGGACGCCTAAACATCCTGGTAAAAGTAGTTTTGTGTTCTTTTTAAGGGTTTTACGACCTGGTAACACATTTAGATCCTTTCAGAACCACCACATAGAAAGAATTTTATGGTCAAAAAGAATTATAGATTTAAAATAAAAGTCTCCCAAAAAAGTGTGACAAATGGGAATGTTCAAATAGAAACAGAATAAGATTAAAGAGCATACCATGAGTGTATGAGATTGAAACCACTTAAATCATAATACAGACACAAGAACAAGACATTACTAGGAGAAATACAATCCGTTCCGAAAGCGAGTCATATCACCAGACAACAATGCCACATTTACACATAAGTGATCGATACGAGAGAGAGGGTGATAATATTGGTAATTGAGAATCTTCAATTTTTATCCTATTTGTTAGCATTTGAATGATAGCAAATCGTTGCCTCTCGCATCATATCCAGATGGAAGTGTAAATGTGATTTTTTATTTGTTATAACAACATATATAATATTATATCAAAACAACCCCCATAAAAAAGTATCATAGAATGAAAAGAAGAACAAAAACACACAACAACAACAACAAAAAAAACAACACGAAAACAGCCCAACTTAAGGCAGGAATTATCGTTAGATGACAGCACTGCGAGGAATTGGGGGGGGGGGGGGGGGGGTGTGATTTGAATCAAGGGAAGTAATTGTTTTATTATGTCGGGGGAAATAAGAATTCGTAGTTGTTTCTCTTTATTTTGTTTAATAGGTACCAAGTACTTGTCCATATTGATTTCCGTTAATTGATACTGTACTCGACTTTGATACATCGACTAGCGCTCAACCTTACTTGTAAGCATTTCTTTCTAGGAGAAATAATTAGAATAATTAGAATAATTATCAGTGGAGATTAAGACATAATTGGTCACCCATATCCTTGTTATATAGTGAGGGGAGTTAAAATATTTAAAAATGTCTTTTTTCATATTGTTTATCATGCACTCTACGGGATAAATCACATTTTAGGTGTTCGTATACGATTTACGGACAGTAAAATGTTGTGTCGATACAAACTGTCATATAAATCTCTATAATACATGGGATGGTGTAGGGTGGCAATTTGCGTTTACTGGAGATCTACTCACTAATTTTCGGATAGTCTCGCTAAGTTTAGGTTTCGCGAAACTTGAGACCACTTCACGGCAGCAGCTTCTTATGGTTCACACTATTATGTTATGACGATCGACCCAATCAGCAAAGTCCGGTCCGCATTCGTGCACCGTCGCGAACCCGCCTGGTAGCATCGTCACAACACACCTTTCGACTAGATGCTCTGCCGTTTCGGGTTCTTGCCCACAGCGTGGACATAAAGGACAGGAAGTTAGACCCCACTGATGTAACGCACCGGCCGTTAGGCAGCTCCTCGACCGAAGCCGATTCGCAGCTACCCAGTGTCTCCTCTTACTGGTATCAAAGCCTGGCAACTTCTCACCAAGCTTAGAGGAGTGTAGGTCCCCGCCCCCACGAGGGATTGAATTCGTCCAAACCGACTTCCATCTCGTATGTGCAGCTCTGTCCGTAGTCAGGGATTCTGCGTACAAGGGTTGCCGGGACTTATTTCGGCTCGAAACGGGGGCACCGTTCATTATGCGCATGAGAGGGGTATCCCCATTCCCTCTCTCTTTGATCTTACTCAGCCAGTTTCCCGTAATGGTCTCCCTCCGGACATCGGGGGGCTGGATCGCTGCCATTACCGGGCCCCATTCTCTAGGGGTTGTTGCTAGCGTTCCCGACACTATGTGCATCGACTTGCGAAGTTTTACATCCACCTTCTCAACGTTTCTGCTTCTACCCCACACTGGAGCGCAATACTCCGCGGTGGAATAGCATAGTGCCAGGGCGGATGTTCTCAGGAGCGCTTGGATAGCGCCCCAAGTCGATCCGCCAGCTTCCTCAGAAGACTATTCCGCTTCTCTATCTTCCGGGCAACCCCTTCGAGATGAACCCGATAGGTAAGGCTGCGATCCAGCGTCACCCCTAAATATTTTGGACGCGGCTCATATGGGAGTGGCTGGTCCCCGACTAGGACATTCAGTTTACGGGTGTGCCAGCCACTGCATAAGTGAAATGCAGTGGCCACGGTTTTTGAAGTGTTCATCTTCAGGTACCACTTGTCAAAGTAGGATTTGAGTCTGGTGACGTCCTCGCTGAGTACGCTCTCGAGACGGGTCCACACTTTACTCTGAGTAACGAGTGCCCAGTCGTCTGCGTATCCCAGCCTCAGGGAGGAAGTGTTCGGCATATCGCTAATGTAAACGTTAAACAACATTGGCGCAAGTACCGACCCCTGAGGGACCCCATTCTTCAATTTCCTAACTTTGCTCGTGACGTCTCCCAGCGCGACGTGGAATTGCCTTTCCCCTAAGATCGAAGAGAACAACTTCAAGGTCTTTTTGCACCTTATGATTTTTGCAAGTTTGAGCATTAACCCATCGCACCAGACCGTATCGTACGCCGCTGATAGGTCTATAAACACAGCACCTGTTTGCTGTTTTCTCTCGAACCCGTGCTCAATATGCTCTGTAAGGGCAATGACCTGCTCCGTGGTGCACCTCCCTTCCCTGAAGCCTGCCTGCTCAGGTGGCAGGGCAGCGTCTAGGACCGGCCCCCATCGGTTTAATAGAACACGCTCCAACAATTTGTAAAGACAGCTCAGCAGCGATATGGGTCTGTAACTGTCTGCCTCCTTCGCCGGCTTCCCTGGCTTCAGGATGGCAACTATCTTCGCATGCTTCCACACTTGTGGAAGCTTTCCGTTTGCAAGGATGTCAGACATTGCCTCTGCTAGCCAGGCCCGTGCCCTGGGGCCCAGATGCGTCACCATATCGGGATATACACCATCTATCCCAGCTGCTTTGCCGTTCTTCACTTCGCTAATGGCTGCACCCACTTCTCGGGGACTGAACGGGGCCGTCCAGTCCGACTCCTCCACAGGTAGCGAGTCCAGAATCGTACGGTACGCCTTGCGGACACCGCGCTCAAAAGCCTGATTAGGGATCCGCTTGCTACGGTTCTTAATATTCTTGGCAATTGTGTCTGCCTCGCATTCCGGTGCAGCCTTCGCGAAATTCCGATCTGGGTCCAATTTCTTTATCAAACGCCAAGCGTGGCGGCTGGAGTGTGTAAAGTCGAGACTTTCCACGGTCTCCTGCCACCGTTGCTTCCTTCCCTCTGCCAGAGACTGAAGTAGTCTATCGGCTGTGTCCTGGGACTGGGTTTGCTGGTACTCTCGGTACAGCTCTTCCGACTCTGCTGTCCAGCAAGGGGTGTAGAATTTCAGTTTGCCCCGTGGAATAGAGCGTTGAGCGCTCTTAACCAGTAGCCTACTAAATCTGGTTATATTCTTGGACTTGGGAGGAATGGCAGGGCAGACCTGCTCGATATAGGAACTGAATTCATCCCAGTCAGCCTTCCTGAAATTCCATCTGCAAAGTGGGAGAGACTGCACCCTCGGTATTGTCACCCCAGCTGTGACAAGAACCGGCCTGTGCTGGCTATGCGGAAAGTCCCCGAGGACTGTCCGCTTCACCTGCAGCGGTTCACGGCGGCATGCGGTTCACGAAACTGTAGAGAGGGGAGGGGAAGGAGTTTGTTATGTCAATACCCGAGGTTAATGTCGCTCAAGACACTTATATAACGCTAAGTGGACGAGGTAGGCTATTTTTTAAAAATATTTACTGAATTGTATTTTAAATGTATCGTATGGAAATTGCAACATTATTGTTACCTGGGTAAACAATGTCCGTTTTCTAAAAAAAAAAGCTGTTTGAGGTTAGACGCCTAGCCTAAACATCGTGGTAAAAGTAGTTTTGTCTTCTTTTTAAGGGTTTTACGACCTGGTAACATATTTAGATCCTTTCAGAACCAGCATATAGAAAGAAGTTCATGGTCAAAAAGAATTATAGATTTGAAATAAAAGTCCCCCAAAAAGTGTGACAAATGGGAATGTTCAAATAGAAACAGAATAAGATTAAAAGAGCACACATGAGTGTATGAGATTGAAACCACTTAAATCATAATACAGACACAAGAACAAGACATTACTAGGAGAAATACAATCCGTTCCGAAAGCGAGTCATATCACCAGACAACAATGCCACATTTACACATAAGTGATCGATACGAGAGAGAGGGTGATAATATTGGTAATCGAGAATCTTCAATTTTTATCCTATTTGTTAGCATTTGAATGATAGCAAATCGTTGCCTCTCGCGTCATATCCAGATGGAAGTGTAAATGTGATTTTTTATTTGTTATAACAACATATATAATATTATATCAAAATAACCCCCATAAAAAAGTATCACAGAATGAAAAGAAGAACAAAAACACACAACAACAACCAATAAAAACGAAAACAGCCCAACTTAAGGCAGAAATTATCCTTAGATAACAGCACTGTGAGGAATTGGGGGGGGGGGGGGTGTGATTTGAATCAAGGGAAGTAATTGATTAATTATGTCGGGGGAAATAAGAATTCATAGTTGTTTCTCTTTATTTTGTTTAATAGGTACCAAGTACTTGTCCATATTGATTTCCGTTAATTGATACTGTACTCGACTTTGATACATCGACTAGCGCTCACCCTTACTTGTAAGCATTTCTTTCTAGGAAGAGTTGCAGCCCTTAGAATAATTATCAGTGGAGATTAAGACATAATTGGTCACCCATATCCTTGTTTTATAGTGAGGGGAGTTAAAATATTTAAAAATGTCTTTTTTCTTATTGTTTATCATGCACTCTACGGGATAAATCACATTTTAGGTGTTCTTATACGATTTACGGACAGTAAAATGTTGTGTCGATACAAACTGTCATATAAATCTCTATAATACATGGGATGTGGAGGGTGTCAATTTGCCTTTCCTGGAGATCTACTCAGTAGTGTCGGATAGTCTCGCCAAGTTTAGGTTTCGCGAAACTTGAGACCACTTCACGGCGGTACGCGGTTCACGAAACTATGGAGAGGGGAGGGGAAGGAGTTTGTTATTGTCGCTCAAGACACTTATAACGCTAAGTGGACGAGGTAGGCTATTTTTAGAAAATATTTACTGAATTGTATTTTAATGTATAGTATCGAAATTGCAACATTATTGTCACCTGGGTAAACAATGTCCGTTTTCTAAAAAAAAAGCTGTTTGAGGTGGGACGCCTAAACATCCTGGTAAAAGTAGTTTTGTCTTCTTTTTAAGGGTTTTACGACCTGGTAACACATTTAGATCCTTTCAGAACCAGCACATAGAAAGAATTTCATGGTCAAAAAGAATTATAGATTTAAAATAAAAGTCCCCCCAAAAAAGTATGACAAATGGGAATGTTCAAATAGAAACAGAATAAGATTAAAAGAGCACACCATTAGTGTATGAGATAGAAACCACTTAAATCATAATACAGACACAAGAACAAGACATTACTAGGAGAAATACAATCCGTTCCGAAAGCGAGTCATATCACCAGAAAACAATGCCACATTTACACATAAGTGATCGATACGAGAGAGAGGGTGATAATATTGGTAATTGAAAATCTTCAATTTTTATCCTATTTGTTAGCATTTGAATGATAGCAAATCGTTGCCTCTCGCGTCATATCCAGATGGAAGTGTAAATGTGATTTTTTATTTGTTATAACAACATATATAATATTATATCAAAACAACCCCCATAAAAAAAGTATCACAGAATGAAAAGAAGAACAAAAACACACAACAACAACCAAAAAAAAAAAAACAAACGAAACCAGCCCAACTTAAGGCAGAAATAATCCTTAGATAACTGCCCTGTGAGGAATGGGGGGGGGGGGGGGTGATTTGAATCAAGGGAAGTAATTGATTTATTATGTCGGGGGAAATAAGAATTCGTAGTTGTTTCTCTTTATTTTGTTTAATAGGTACCAAGTACTTGTCCATATTGATTTCCGTTAATTGATACTGTACTCGACTTTGAAACATCGACTAGCGCTCACCCTTACTTGTAAGCATTTCTTTCTAGAAAAAGTTGCAACCCTTAGAATAATTATCAGTGGAGATTAAGACATAATTTGTCACCCCTATCCTTGTTATATAGTTAGGGGAGTTAAAATATTTTAAAATGTCTTTTTTTCATATTGTTTATCATGCACTCTACGGGATAAATCACATTTTATGTGTTCTTATACAATTTACGGACAGTAAAATGTTGTGTCGATACAAACTGTGAAATAAATCTCTATAATACATGGGTGGTGTAGGGTGTCAATTTGCCTTTCCTGGAGATCTATTCAGTAGTGTCGGATAGTCTCGCCAAATTTAGGTTTCGCGAAACTTGAGACCACTTCACGGCGGTAGGCCGTTCACGAAACTGTAGAGAGGGGAGGGGAAGGAGTTTGTTATGTCAATACCCGAGGTTAATGTCGCTCAAGACACTTATATAACGCTAAGTGGACGAGGTAGGCTATTTTTTGAAAATATTTACTGAATTGTATTTTAAATGTATCGTATGGAAATTGCAACATTATTGTTACCTGGGTAAACAATGACCGTTTTCTAAAAAAAAAAGCTGTTTGAGGTTAGACGCCTAAACATCCTGGTAAAAGTAGTTTTGTCTTCTTTTTAAGGGTTTTACGACCTGGTAACACATTTAGATCCTTTCAGAACCAGCACATAGAAAGAATTTCATGGTCAAAAAGAATTATAGATTTGAAATAAAAGTCCCCCAAAAAAGTGTGACAAATGGGAATGTTCAAATAGAAACAGAATAAGATTAAAAGAGCACACCATGAGTGTATGAGATTGAAACCACTTAAATCATAATACAGACACAAGAACAAGACATTACTAGGAGAAATACAATCCGTTCCGAAAGCGAGCTATCACCGACAAAATGCCACATTAAATGGCCAAAAAAATTTTTTTAATGGAAAACTTTTAATTTTTTTAGTTGCCTTTCCCCCGGTCTATCCAGAGGAAGTGTAAATTTTTTTTTTTTTTGTTATAAAACATTATAATATTTTATCAAAATAACCCTAAAAAAGTACAAGAAAGAAAAAAGAAACAAAACACACAACAACAACCAAAAAAACAAAAACAGCCCCCAAAATTTTGGGAGAAATTTCCTTAAAAACGCCCTGTGAGGAAATTTGGGGGGGGGGGGGGTATTTGAATCAAGGGGAATAATGTTTTTTATGTCGGGGGAAAAAAGAATTCTATTGTTTCTGTTTTTTTGTTTAATGGGACCAAAAACTGTCCATATTGTTCCCTTAATTGAACTGTACCGACTTTGATACATCGACTAGCGCTCACCTTATTTGCATTCTTTCTAGGGAAAAGTGCAGCCCTTTGAAAAATTTCATGGGATTTAAAACATAATTGGTCACCCCATCCTTGTTTTATAGTGAGGGGAGAAAAAAATTTAAAATGTTTTTTTTTATTGTTTTCAGCACTTACGGGATAATCACATTTTTGGGTTTATCGATTTTCGGACAGAAAAAAATTGTGTCGATCCAAATGTAAAAAAACCTATAAAATGGGATGTTTAGGGGGTCAAAATTTCCTTTCCTGGGGATCACCTTTGTTCGATGTCCGCCATTTAGGTTTCGCGAAACTTTGAGACCACTTTAGGGGCACGCGGGTTTACGAAAATGGGGGGGAGGGGGGGTTTTTTTAAAGTCAAACCCCAGGGGTTATTGGCTTCAAACACTTATAACCCTAATGGACCGAGGTAGGCATTTTAGAAAATTTTATAATTGTATTTTATTGTTCGTATGGTTGCAAATTTTGTCACCGGGTAAAAAATTCCTTTTCTAAAAAAAGTGTTTTGAGGTTTCGCCTAAACATCCCGGTAAAAAGTTTTTTTTAAGGGGTTTTAGTAAAATTTTTTGATAAAAGACAAAAAAAAGGGAAAAATTAAATTTTAAAAAAAATTAAAAAGTGTAAAAAAAATTTTTTTAAAAGAAAAAAAGATAAAAAAAGGAAAGCGGGGAATGAAAATTTAATAAGAAAAAAGACAAGGAAAGTAAAGGAAAAAAGTAATTTTAAAAAAAAAAAAAAATGAGGAAAAAGAATAAATATGGGGGTAAAAGGAAAAAAGAAGTTTTTTGGTTTTAAAAGAGAAAAATTTGAAGTAAAAAAAAAATAAAAATTTAAAAAAAAAAGTATTGAAGAAGGAAAAAAAAAAAAAAAATAGAAAAAGTTTTGGAGGGGAAAATTTTTTAAAAAGTAGGGGGGGTTGTAAAAAGGGAATAAAAAATAGTGGAAAAAAAGTGTTGAAGGTTTGTAAAAGTTTGAAAAGAAATTTTTAATGAATTACGTTTGAAAAAAAAAGAAGTGATTTTTTAGGAAAAGTTAATTGTTATAATAGGAGCAAAATTTTTACCCCATTTGAAATAAGGGTTAAAAAAAAGGGTAAGAAAGGGGGAAAAAAAAAAGAAGGAAGAAAAAGGAAAAAGAAAAATTTTAAAATAGGGGAATAAAGGTTAAAAAGGTTTAAAGTAAACCCCTAAAAAAAAGGGGGGGGGAGAAAAAAGGTTTTTAAAATTTTTAAAGTAAGTACCTAAAAATAAAAAAAAAAGTTTAAAAGGGTAGGAAAAATTTTTTTGGTAAAAGGTTAAAAAAAATTTTTGTTAGAGTAAATTAAAAGTGTTTTTCCAAGGGTAAGTAAACAATAAAAAAAAAAAATATTAAAAATTAAATGAAATAAAAAAAAAATTTAAAAAAATTTTTTTAAAAAGAAAATTTAAAAAGGAAAATGTGGAGTTAAACCCTTAAAATAATAAAAAGAAAATTTAAATTTTTTAAAAATTTAAAAGTTGAAAGATAAAATTAGAAAAAAGTTTTAAAAAAGTAGGGGAAAGGGGTATAAAAACAAATTTATATTGAAATTTTTTGAAGCTATAAAGGAAGAAAGGAAATTTTTTAAAAAAATATAAAAATTTAACAAAATAAATAAAAAAATAATGAAAAAAGAAAAAAAAAAAAAAATTAAAAAGGGAAAAAGACAAAGGGAAAAAGTAAGGTTTTTGAGTGAGGGGAAGAATTTTTTTCTAAATTTTTTTTTGTTTTTTAAAGGTTGTTTAGGGGAAAGTTTGTTAATTTGGGTTTAAAAGAGTTTTAAAAGAGTAAATTTTTTTTAAAGAGTAAGTAGACACAAACAAAAAATTAACAGGAACCAATAAATTAATTGATACTCATGTTTCCTATAAAAATATTCATTCGCTATCTTTCTATATATATATATGCTTATATATGTATTTTGGTATAATAGTGTATAGATTATCCCTTCAAAAAAAGGAATGAATTATCAATATGCTATCGCAATTACTTGATAGTTCTATTTAGTATTTATATGCATTGATTATTATTTTCTCATTGATACATATCCTTCCCCATCTCAGTAGCTCAATACGCCATTTATTTCATTATGGATAGTGGTGATGTAAGGGTATTGGTTCGAATCCCTCACGACCCCTCTATTAATTGACCATTAAAATGCACCGATATCTTTCACAGATCGGTATGAGAAAACAAGAAGTCTTTAATCATCCTCCCACAGACCAGCTATGACCGTACCGTCATCTTCTAACCACCAAGCATGAATCTGTCATCGACGAACTCTTCAGTGGCAAATAACCCAATGTGAATCGGATTAATACGGCTAGCACAACCGACTACCGATGGCGGACCGAAGCGGTTGTCGCCAAAGATAACGGGAACATCCCACGTCACTCAGTTCTCTTCTTCTAGGTTCCATGCCTGGTCCAGGCTTCGGATACTGCATGAATTATCTCTCTCCATTCCTCCCTGTCTCTTGCTTTTTCAAACAGCTCTTGGATTGTTAGGTTGGTGAAGCCCTTCAGTTGGTCTATGAGTGTTTTTCTTTGTCTCCCCGGGCGCGTTTACCAGGTATTTTTCCACAACTTGCCAGGTATTCATTCTTATCTTTCCTTACTATGTGTCCGAAAAAGGATAGTTGTCGATCCACTATTAAGGGCATTAGTTTCCTTTGTTGGTATGTTTGTTTTAGCACTTCTTCGTTCGTTTTGTGTGCAGTATACGATATTCTCTGCATCCTTCTCAAGCACCACATTTCAAAAGCTTCAATGTTCTTTTGTGTTTCTGCATTTGTAGTCCAGCTTTCGCATCCGTATAACAAGATTGGCCACACGTAGCACTTCAAGACTCGGAATCTAATCCCGAACGACATCTGTTTGTTTTTCAAAATGTTTCCCAGGTCCATGAAGGCCTGTTTGGCTTGAGTTATTCTTGCTCGTATGTCTCGGTTACATCTTCCATCTGTTGTCACTATTGAACCTAGGTATTTAAAACTTTCTACGTTGGTAAGTTGCTCGCCGTGAATCGTTATATTGCAGGTGTTGTTGTTTTCGGGGTTTTTCTGTATTACCATGCATTCCGTTTTGGTGATATTCACTTCCATTCCCTTGGCTTCACTATCTACTACCACTTTGTCAACAATCTTTTGAAGTTGGATTTCTGATGTTGCAATGAGTACCGTATCGTCTGCGTATCTTATATTATTTATGTTGTGACCTCCTACTTTTATTCCCTCCATATTATTTATGCCCTCATGATTGTTTCTTGGTATAGATTAAACAGATCTGGTGAGGCAACACACCCTTGACGGACTCCTTTCTTAATAGGAATGGAATTTCCTGTAGAGTTTCCGATTTTGATAGATGCCTGCTGGGTGTAGTATAATGTTTGCATGAGTCTGAGGTCTTTCTCATCAGCGCCAATGGAGTGCAGTTGTTTTAGTATTTCTTCGTGGCGTACTCTATCAAAAGCTTTTTTGTAGTCGACAAAACAGAGGTATAGTGGGGTCTGAACCTGTATAGCTCTTTCACTTAAAACACGGAGGAGGTATATTGCGTTCCTTGTCCCTCTGTCAGGTTGGAATCCATATTGTTCTTCTGCGATTTCGGGGTTAATCTTATTCCTTAGCCTGTTGATAATTATACGCAACAGTATTTTGTTGATGTGGCTTATTAAACTTATAGTTCTAAAATTTTCGCATCTGACTGCACCTGCTTTCTTTGGTATTGCTATGAAAATAGAGTTACAGAGATCTTCTGGAATTTTCCCAGTATTGTATATATTGTTGAATAATATGTGAAGTTCATCAATTGCTAGATCTCCTAGGCTTTTTAATACCTCTACAGATATTTCATCAGGGCCTGTTGCTTTACCATCCCTCATTCGTTCCATGGCATGTTCAATTTCACTTTTGGTGATGTTTGGTCCGCTTAATGGTTCTTTGAATTTCAGTGGTGGTTCATTTCTATTTGGATCATTGTACAGTTCGCCTATGTATTCTACCCATCGGCTTTCTATATGTTGTTCTTCAAATAGCAGTTCCCCTTGTTTGTTTTGGATACAACTTCCTGCTGCTTTGCTTTTCCTTTTCCCTGATAGTTCTTTTATTCTTTGGTGAGCTTGTTGGGGGTTGGGTTTGTATTCTTTTTCGATTTCGCAGCATTTCCAGTCTAGATAGTTCTCGTGTGCCTCGATGCATTTGGATTTAATGTGGTTGTTCAATGTTTGGTATTCTGCAGACCCTCTGTTGCATTTTCGTCTTTCTTCAAATAGGTTTAGAATTTCATTTGTCATCCATTCCTTTTTGCTGTTTATTTGAGCTATTGGTAAATGCTTTTCTGCAGTTGCTTTGACACACTTTTGGAATATATCAAATTGTTTTTCACATTTTTCGTTATCAGGTTCACTTTGGCTTTGTATCATGAGTGCATTTTCAAATTCTTCTCTCATTTTTGTTTGTATGCCATTGTCTTTGCATAACCTGTAATCCCTCTTTATTCTACCAGCTGTTCTCTGAATAGCTTTAAACTTTATCCTTACTGTACAAACAACTGGGACATGGTCACTGTCTACATCGGCGCCTGGATAGGTTTTGCAATTTAATATGCCATTTCTGAATCTTGATGATACTGCTATAAAGTCTATCTGGTTCCTTGCTCTGTCCCCTGGTGATTGCCATGTCCAGGTTCTTCTTGGGTGTTGTTGAAACCAGGTGTTTGAAATCATTAATTTATTTGTTCTACACCAATCTGCCCAGATGTTTCCTCGTTCATTTCTGTCTCCGAGTCCATGTGGTCCGATTATGTCACCATCTCTGCCTCTGCCAATCTTAGCATTTAGGTCCCCCATTACCATAAGGACTTCTTGTGATTTACACATTCGTTTTGCTTTGTCTAGTGAATGGTAAAACTCTGTCATATCTGCATCTGTCGCCTCTTCTGTTGGTGCATAAACTTGAATAATATTGGTGTCAACTACAGGTCCTCTTAGCTTAACCAGCAAAACTCTGTCTGAGATTGCTACGTGCCCTTTGTAAAATTTGGTTGATTTTTGGTCTAAGATCATCCCTACTCCTTTTTGGAAAGAGGTTCCACCACTCCATATGATCTTATATGTCGTGTTGTTTTCTTGTTTTGACATGGTTCCCTGCTCTTTCCATCTCATCTCTGCCAGGCCAAGAATATTTATTTGGAGCCGTTTCATTTCTTTTAGAATGTTGTTTAGTTTTCCTTTTTGGGCACAGGTCCTGACATTCCATGTCCCAATTTTGGTTTTGTCACATTTGTGAAATTTATTTCGCCTAGTAATTGGCTGACGGTTCGGTGTGACCTGACGAACATCACGCTCCCAACCGAGCGAGGCAGCAGTCTTCCGTGAAAACATGCTCCCCTTTACGCTGTCACCGTTTAACTTTTTGGACTTATTCATGCAGTTAACTCGGCAAAGTTACAAGAATGGTTTGCCATTGCCTATTCTTGTCGCCCTCTGCAGTTGGCCAGCTTGACCTGTTACCGTTCGACACCACGAGGAGGTTGCAGTAGGGCTTGATGATGATCTATCTTTGCAGACTTGGCATCATCCATTTGTCGAACGTCACTCAGTTAAGGACACGCAAATGAAAAATGAATTGCATTGTGATGGGATGAAGATCAATATTCATAGAATGTTTCTTTTTGAATTAAAACCAGCATTATGATTATTATTTGACTAATTACGTGTTATCTTGTTATTGTATGAGGCAATTCTGTTAATTACACAAAATACATTTCCTTTAACGGAGATTAATACTTACTTTCTGAACCCACCTATCCGTATACAACGTGCCAATAGCCTACCACTCCACTATTACCTATTTCTTTAAACTTCTTAATACATAATATTAGTATCAGTCAAAGTGCTAGGAACTTTTAACCATCAATAAAATGGAATAAAGTGGCACCCGGCGCTGTCTATGGGGAAAACTATCTGAATCCTATCTTATTTATCTACATCCTTGCCAACATCCTACATAGACGTGACAAGTCTCTCTATTAATTTTGAAATGAAATGAAGGTTCGAGACTGGCCTGTAGTTTTTTAATTGATCGCAGTCTAAATTTTTCCTTTTCAAGAGTAGAGTAATTAGAGCATCCTTGAAGCAGGCTGGAATGTCTGCATTCTCGATAGACCTACTTGCAATCGAAGTGATAACAGGTGCGACTTCCTCTACACATTCTTTCAAAAGCCACGTCGGTACAACATCAAGTTTGCACTATTTATTTGGGGGCTTTCTTAATTAATCCACTAACCTCTTCTATTAAGCAGAGCAGAAATTTGGACAGTGAGCATGATATAGGTGGCATGCTATCTTCATATTCAGAGGTGTTGACTGTATTGTCCATGTTGAATCGAATGGTTTCAATTTTATTAATGAAGTAATAATTGAAGCGCTCTGCCAGTTCTGATTGGTTTTGATGTGATGGCAATAATTTATCCCTACTATTAACTTTCATCAAACCGTTCAGGACATTAAAAAGCTTCGTCCACCTTGTCTCTGATAGATTTTCTTTTGGTTTCTATTATCATAGTGTTAATTATTATTATTATTATTATTATTATTATTATTATTATTATTATTATTATTATTATTATTATTATTATTATTATTATTATTATCATTATTATTATTATTATTATTATTATTATTATTATTATTATTATTATTATTATTATTATTATTATTATTATTGTTATTATTGTTTGATATAGCGCCAATATCCACAAATAGTGCTCAGAGATGCTTTACAACAGTTTTTTTTTAGTATCACACATGTTAATTCATTCGGCTACAAAATCACCATAACATTCACCCACACCTTGTTCGAAATTCATATAGAATCACAATAGTGCTCAGAGATGCTTTACAACAGTTTTTTTTAGTATCACACATGTTAATTCATTCGGCTACAAAATCACTACAACATTCACACACACCTTGTTCGAAATTCATATAGAATCACAATAAGCAGAATGAAAATGATCGGTTTTTTAATGCCGTTTGAAGACTGGTAGACTTTCACATTGTCGGGTTCTAGGTGGTAAAGAATTCCATATAATCGGAGCCGAAAATGCAAAACCACGCTCAGCAAACTATGTTCTTGGGATGATTTTCTCCATTAGCGAAGAACTGCTGGATCGCAGAGATCGAGTCGGTTTATATTCCCCGACAAGGCATTCAAGGTATTCAGGTGATGCATGGTGAAGGCAATTGTATGCAAAACGTGCGATTTTGTATTTTATTCTTTTCTTGCAGTTCGTGCTTGTTTACAGCACTCTCATGTGAATGACGAGTCAGATAACAATGCATTGGATTTTCTCAATATAATTGAGGCAGAGAACTATGTTGTCCAACTCATCACAGAACCAACACACGAAAAAGGAAACACGTTAGACCTCATAATTAAACACCGTGATGAAACTTTGTTGAATAACACCCACGTACAAAGTAACCACATATCAGACCATCAATCTGTTTTATTTGAATTGAATTTGGAAAAACCTAAACCTACAAAAAAAGACATCAACATATCGAAAATATAAGTCATTAGATATTGAGAAATTTAAAAATGACCTTATTACATCGGGTCTTATCACCAACGCTGAACGTGCATACACAGCCGATGACAAAGTTTCTATTTTTAACGAAATTATCTCTGAACTTCTTGATCACCATGCTTCGTTGTCAATCAAAGTTATCACCATAAGACCTGAGACATCATGGTTCACTGAGGAAATTCGGTTGTCAAAGCAGATGAGACGAGAAGCGGAAGAAAAATGGCGAAAAACAAGACTCGTGTTGCTGTTGGCAAGGCAAGCGCTTTGAGCATGTTTATATTGTGGATATTGCTCTATATAAAAGCTCAAGGCTTTTTTTTTAATGTGAAGGCAGGTCCGTATTTGTATGGGCCGGTATAAAACTAACCATTGCACATAGCTTGCCGTCACCTAGGACTCCATAACAGCACACGTGTACCATGCCTCAATCCTGGCACAACATGTGAGCCCGCTAATCAGGCAACATAGAGAACATCAATTCTTCTAGTAGGAGGATATCACAAGATTCTATATGGCAAGAGTGAATTCATATTTTCTGAGCGCCATATGTTACGTTTGTTTGTTTGGGGGGTGGGGGCGGGGGGATTCAAGGAAACCGCTTTTTCCTAGCACAGCAGACAAATGCGGTCCGTAACATAGTATAGAAGTAGTAGGCCCCTTAGATAGGAGTCTCCGGGCTTACATTATAGGATTATGATGAGCCAAGCTGGAGAAATAAAGAGATAGATATAGTGACAAAGCGAGTCGGCTTGATAGCACAACTTCCATATTATGAGTGTACCAAGGAGGATAGAGGAATATAGGACGAACATGATATTAAGCGAAACAAAAGGAATAACGAAACGTTTAAAACAATTAAACATTTATTACGGACGATACATACTATACCTGGACATAATTACAAACACTTACTACATAGATACATTTTCGAACTCCAAGGAACAACCGGTCATCTCCATTTTCCCACACATCCTTATTCCACACGACACGAACTAAAATCTACTCAACACAGGCCCGTGAACTTGTCACGTGGCCATAGGTGAGGACAACGCTAGATTTCGTTTGGGGATGAGATAATATAATTATTATCTTTCTTATACCACAACATTCTGTCAACTTATTGACTGTGTTTATGTATCGAAAGTCTGTGCCTATAATTGTCGATGCCTGTCAAAATATTAGGGGTGCTAAAAGTTTTTAATTTCACAGTATTGTTTTAAATGACAAAGACATCGATTGTGTTGTTTTAATATTTCAAAGTTGTGCTTAAAATTATTATACCCTGATTTGGATCAAACTGAATCGATATACATTTGAAAATAATAAACAATAAAAACAATAAAGGGCATTTCATTCTAAGCTAACTGTCAGATATTCAAATTTATCAAGCCGTATATTTGAAAACATCCTATTCTATTTCTTATCGCTTTGTCCTAAATGAAAAGTGAAGGTCCAATGCCGACCCAGTCTTTTTATATCAAGTTTTTCCTTTTGGGATAGTCTATGAAACGGGGTTTTCAATAGATTGTACACATGATTCATCTTAAAAATACACAGCCTTTAAATAAATTCATTTAATACTAAATTCTATCAAGGCTAAAGAACTACTAGGTGCGGCTATGTGGTTAGTGGTATGACACTCGCTTTCGGATCGGAAGGTCCTGGGTTCGAACCTCGCGCTCGGCGCATAGTTGAGTCCTTGGGAAAGGCTCTTACTCACATTCTCTCACCGTACTCAGGTGTAAAATCAGTACCTGGCCGTTAACAGCGTTGTCTTTGTCCGAAAAATTGTACTATCGCCTAACAGGCGTCATGTCCCGTCCTACATGTTAAATGTTGCTATTGACCAGAGACCCCTTGTAAAGCGCTGTGAGCACATTTAGTGGATATTGCGCTATATAACGCTCAATTTTAATTATTTTTTTTGTATAGATAGTTCGAAGATGACGTCACTCAAGCCTTTATTATTGTATTTTGCCATCCGCGTTTGTGAGTGAATCTCACTAAACTGTATTACCCCGACCATAAAAGTACATGATTACACAATGTTTTGTGTGTTGGTCCGTTATACTTCCGGATGGCAATGTTATGAGCTTCTTTGCCAAGCGCATACTATCTATAGCATCCTGCACAACACTTCCTGAAATTGAATTGAACTAAACACAAAGCAGAGATATGGGGTTATGAGAGAGTGAAGGTCAGGTAATACCGTTCGAATTCCAAGGAACTTGATAAGTAGTATCAACAATACACACCCATCAAGCCTGCATCCCCCCCCCCCCCCCCCCCCCTTGTACGGCAATGTGGTGTTGTGGTATGAAACTCGCTTTCGGATCGGAAGGTCCTGGGTTCGAGCCTCGCTCCGCGCATATTTGAGTCCTTGGAAAAGCTCTTTACTCACATTCTCTCGCCGTACTCAGGTGTAAAATGAGTACATGGCCGTTAACGGCGTTGTCTCGGTCGGAAAAAAACTTTGTAATTTCGCTTAACAGACGTCATGTCTCGTTCTACATATTGCGAGTTGCAGGTGGTCAGGGAACCCCTGTAAAACGCTTTGAGCACGTTTAGTAGATATCGCGCGATATAAAAGCTCAAGTTTTTTTACTCCCTCAGACACACCCACAAAACACACACGGACAAACATCCCACACACCCACACCCAAATCATGACCTCCCACTAAGACTCACACACACATGGTCAAACCCACAAATAAACAGATAATATAGACATAATCGAGCATTCAAATGTGTGATGCTATGATTGTCATAGGGGCATTGTTGGAAAAAAAAAAAAACATGTGTGCTTGAGGGGCATTGTTGGAAAGAAAGAAACAACATGTGTGCTTGTTGTGAAGGGGTTCAGAAAGGGGCCAAAGTTCATTTTCTGGGCCCATCACCAAGTAGGCAAGTGGTTATAACCCAAAGAGTGTTAAGGACACAATATTAAAAATGGCCTTTTTTTAAAAAGCCCCGGACTCTCTCACTCTTTACTCAGCCCTCAAACCCTTTTTACGCCCTGAAACCATTTTAAAA